>NC_084998.1:27937286-28251036 GCF_963854185.1 Sardina pilchardus
CCCAATATTAGGTAGGGGATAATCAACTACGCGCCGTGCGTTTATAGGAAAATAATACAAGTTCAAAGTGGTAATAAGGTCCCGACGCCGCAGGGGGGTTGATTATCCCGCTTATACTACTGCTACTATCATTTTCGTTTATATTGCCACTGTCTTAGATACAACGTTGCTGTTTTTACCATTACATTCACACTGGCGAATTAATATTCAATTGTGATAAGCCTGAAAAAAAAGGAACTACTTCATAGCCGTGCGTATATCGAAAAATAATGCATGTTCCAAATAGCACATCACAATAGGAAATTTGACCAGTGGTATAAATATTAGATATTCTTTAGTCATCCATGTTTATCATTTATTATCTCCCACTTAATTTTACTGTGTGTGTTGTGTTTGTGTCATCTTTAGGCCGACATATATGGTGAAAAAAGTATATATGTGTAAGGACCAAGATGAGAATAGGTATTTTGCTATCTAACATGCAGTACACCTGAATGTTTCTGTTATAACATACTGTGTGTTTACAGTTTGTGTTGATATTGCACTGTTATTCTCCTAGGGAATGTGTGGGGGGGAACCAGCAGAATCGATACCCCTGTCTGTGTTTGTGCTATGGCAACACTGAGGTGAGTGGGCCCTGTAGTAATTGGACCAAATCTTGGAAAGATGCAGTCACAGCTCACTGTATGTGTGTGTGTGTGTGTGTGTGTGTGTGTGTGTGTGTGTGTGTGTGTGTGTGTGTGTGTGTGTTTGTGTGTGTGTGTGTGTGTGTGTGTTTGTGGGATCATTATGTTTGAGGCATGTGGGGAAGACTCCAGATAATTTTGTGTAGGGCACCTATGTCATTGCCAGCAGTGGCTCTGACTACAGACCACATGACTGTTGCTACTAATACTATTTGTACTACTATTGCTACGTTTACTATTACTACAACACATGTATCATATTTGTTTATTTTTTTTTTATTTTTTTTAAAAAAAAGGACAAAGAAGGAAAAAAAAGGGGAAAAAAGAAGCACCGGGGAATGGCCTTTGTAATTCTGCAAGATGAAGAGATGGCAAACAAGTGAGTGGGCGGGGTGGGCTTGCAAGAGTTTCTGTGAGTGTGTTTGTGTGCAGGACTGACAGCTCTGTTCTCTTCAGGATTCTGAAGGTCTTTAACCCTGTGGGCTGCAGATCTGAGAGTCCCTGGGAGCCAGACCCACCCAACAAGAACCTCCACGTGAGAAAATGGAATATCACACAGGCAGCTCACCCCGACAATGTTTACTGGTACATACACACACACACACACACACACACACACACACACACACACACACACACACACACACACACACACACACACATACACACACAATCACCCATAGTACTTTACACATGTATTGGCACATTAGGCAAATTAGGCTTATCTCACAGTGGAGCTACACCAGACGCGTAGCTAAAGCATTCCGTTTGCGAGACATATGTTGCAGCAGTGAATAATCACTATAATCAATGGAAGTAGCTACACCAGATGCGACAGTGGCGCGTACATTCGAAAAAAAATAGACCCATCTTCTAAAATGGATTTTATGTGTCGCGAACGGAACGCTTCAGTGTAGCTCCCCTGTTAGACTTACAATGTCTGAAAGGAAAACACACACCACGATAAACAACATTCATGTTTACTGATACACACACACATACACACTCACTCACATACACAGACACACACAGACACACAGACACACACACACACACACACACACGCTCGCTCACAAAAAACACACAGGAGTGTCACTTCCTTTTTCTGAACAAATAATCCATGAACAAAATGTCCTCCCTCTCCTCCTATGTGTCTTCCTGTTTCTCTCTCCCTCCCCTCCTGTCTCAGGGATAATATGTCAGTTCAGGGTTTCCATTGGTGGCTGAGATATCTCATCCACTTTGTGATCTTCATCATGCTCCTCCTCTTCACTACCCCCTCCATCTTCATCAGCGCCATGGCCAAGCTGAACGTCACCATTCCCTTCTCCTATCTCATTGTGAGACACACACACACACACACACACACACACACACACACACATACACACACACACACACACACACACACACACACACACACACACACACACTGGTGGTGGTGGGGGGGTGGGGCAGTTGGGAACAAACATCATTTGAATATCATGCCTATATACTGTATATATGCTTATTGGCCTCGCCCCTAGAATTTACAACAAATCACTAACCATTCAAATCACACACACACACACACACACACACACACACACACACACACACACACACACACACACACACACACACACACACACACACACACACACACACACACACACACACACACACATCAAGTTCATGTTAGTGTGTCTGTTCTCACAGTCTCCAACTGTCAAGCAGTTCTTTCCAACTCTGCTACTGTGGATGTTCTCCACTCTACTGCCTCTGATAGTCTACTATTCTACTATAAAAGAGGCCCACTACACCAGGTAATACACACACACACACACACACACACACACACACACACACACACACACACACACACACACACACACACTCACACTCACACTCACACTCAAACACTCAAACACACACACACACACACACACACACACACAGAAGTTGCAAAGTTTGTAAAGGATGCAAATGGAAGATTCTATGACAAGGTCACATTAGCCTATCAATAGTGAGGTGAAATTTATTTTATTTATTTTATTTTGTGGATAAAGTACAGCTTTTCCTGAGTGTATAAAGTTTGGATTGTAATACACTTCATTTGTGTTTCAAGATCCGATGAGAATAAGAGTATGATTTACAAACTCTACATCTTCCTGCTTTTGATGGTGTTGATACTGCCCTCTCTTGGCATCACAAGGTAACACACTGAAACACACACTTTCACTTCACAACAAGTTTCTTTAGGAATCACATTTTTGCACGTTTTTTTTGTACTTAGGTCTGGATGTGCAAACGTCATTACTACACACACAACGTGTGTGCGTGTGTGTGTGTGTGTGTGTGTGTGTGTGTGTGTGTGTGTGTATGTATATGTGTGTGTGGTACATGTTGTGCATTACAATATGTGTGTTGTCCTGCAGTCTGGATGTAGTCCATTTGCTGTTTGATGGCTCATTTAAAGGCAGGATCAAGCTAGAGTAAGTAGCTTTAAACTAAACCTAATTAACAAAATGGTCTAATGCACTTAATGATTATTAATTCATTGTTATTAAATACATATGATGTCATATATCCCTGCTATTCACAGGGTTGTCTTGGTTTCACTGCATATTTGAGTGTGTGTGTGTGTGTGTGTGTGTGTGTGTGTGTGTGTGTGTGTGTGTGTGTGTGTGTGTGTGTGTCTCTCTCTCTCTCTCTCTCTCTCTGTGTGTGTGTGTGTGTGTGTGTGTGTGTGTGTGTGTGTGTAGGTGTGTTTTCCTGCCGGATCAGGGTGCTTTCTTTGTGAACTACGTCATTACATCAGCTCTAAGTGGTGCAGCAATGGAACTCCTCTGGCTTCCACTGATGGACAAGCCATGTGGATGTTTCAGTAAGACAACCAATGAGGTAGGTGAGTGTGTCTGTGTGTGTGTGTGTGTGTGCAACTGTGTATGTGTACCTGTACCTGATGGAGGGAGTGAATGTACTAATGTCTGTATGTACTGTACATGTGTGTTTCCAGAAATATCAGGAATACAGGTTTCCATACGGCGCCATGTATGCCTGGAATCTGTGTGTGTTCACTGTGATCATGGCCTACAGTATCACCTGCCCTGTCATTGTACCTGTTGGTGAGCAATGTGCTCTGTGTAGAGAAGTACCTGAGATCTATCAGTACATTATTGCTTCTGTTCTTGGCAAATATGGTGAACATAGATAGAGTATGGTGGAGAAACAAGCTGTGTGTGTGTGTGTAGGTCTTGTGTATCTTATTCTGAAGCACCTGGTGGACAAACACAACCTGCGCTATGCCCGTAAGAATCCCTACCCAGATAGGCAGGTGCACCTTGAAGCTGTCAATCTCGCCATGGTTGCACCGATCATCTGCCTGATATGGTTGTACGCATTCTCTGCACTTCTTGAAGGTACAGGATACACCTTTACTCACCTAAACATAGTCCATGTGTGTCAGTGTAGCAGCTGTGTCTGTTTTGTTTGCTGTCTCCACTGTACCTGTGCCAGGTGTGTTTGCTTGAGCTTGTTACCTGTTCTGCTTATCTCATGAAGTGGGCTCTTTTGGGCGTGGTAGCTTTTCCATTTGGAGTTGAAGTTTTTTCAATTTTAGGCTCTCAGGGCGCATAAGCAGCGTGCAAAACACTTACTCTCAGTGCAAAACAACATGAAAAAGGCACACCTCACTACTGTGACCACTACATGTGTCCCAATTCTCATTTGGCCAGGTCTTTTACACAGTCTTCTGGTTCTCATGGTGAGGTATTATGGTATGTTTATATTGAAATGGTGAGGTACATTTGTGACACCACTGTCTCTTCCTGGTTACAGGTTTCATGGCAATGACAACTCTCTTCACCCTGGCGGTACTCAGCATCACCATCACCATCTGCTTCACCCTCATCTGCTTCGGCTTCTTTAAGCAACTCAGCCCCCAAAGCTGCTGGGTGAGTATGAAGGAACAGGAAGCAGTAGCTCAGGAGGTAGAGAAGTCGTTCAGTAACTGGAAGGTTGCTGGTTCGAGCCCAACTTCTACTGACCTTGTCGAAGTGTCCTTGACCAAAACATCCTTTGCTCTCGATGAGCAAGTTGTTGCCTTGCAAGGCAGCCTCCGCCATTGATGTGTGAATGGGTGAATGTGAAGCATGATATGTAAAGTGCTTTGGGTGCTTGCAGAAGTCCATGAAAGCGCAATATAAATGCAGTCCATTTACCATTTTGCCATTGATAACAAACAAACAAACAAATAACTTGTAACTTGTAACTTGTAACATAATGAATAACTTAGGGACTGTTACAAGTCTTCAGGCATCGTTGTTGGCCAACTTCAGGATTTCAGCTGTCAGGAAAAACAGCAGTCAAGAAGACAGCATGTCCGCCCAACTGAGTCCTCTCCCTGACATAAAAACCCATCTAAATATTATAACGGCTATGATTGAAATTAAATCCATATTGAACACTGATGTTGAACACTTGAATGAAACATAACATGGACTGACATTTGTACAAAATAAACTATACTACTGTTGATTGCGTGTGCAAACTGTGTGATGAGTGATTCTGCACACTCAGACTGACACCATTGGAGTGAGTGGCACTGATACATTTACCACCACTCCTTCAAGGCCAGGTGAGCATAAGCCTCAACCAGTAGGGTTTTCTGACACTTCTGCATAATAACTTCAGTAACAGGTCTCACGATAGATCTGGGAAAATAATGGAAAACATTTTTTTTCAAGTTTCTAACCGCAGCATGACCCAAGCTGTCAGAGGAGGCTCACTGAGGCGCTGTGAATTCATAAATGAATATCAGAAACCGTAACTAAAGTTGCATTTCCAATATTGGCCAGTGCTAATGATAAACTTGAACAATGGAGACATACTGTATAGGGCTTTGAACAATATCACTTATAACATAGTGTCATCATTGACAGTTATATGCTATTGTTGGCATATGTAAGTTGTTTTTGTTATGCCTCTCAGAGTATATGGAGGAGTCCTGAACATGTAATGGTGTACTTAACAAGGTTACAGTATGTGACATGTTTTTCTTATCTTCTCAGCCAAGCCCAGATGAAGAAGCATGTAACAATGAGGAGTTAGTAAGTACACACACACACACACACACACACACACACACACACACACACACACACACACACACACACACACACACACACACACACTCCACTACTATTGGAATTTGAATTTAAGGGTGATCTGTTAAATAAATAAGCCCTAAAATAATTCTGAAGCTGTACTGTAAGTACACACACATACACACACACACACACACACACACACGAAAACACACACTCACATACACAAATACACACACAGGATGTGGAGCACACACACACTCACACAGGAGTCTGTTTTGTGTTTTGTGTGTTGACAGGTGTACATTTTCCCTGGGAAAGACTCAGCAGACAACCAGACTTCTGGCACAGACGGAGGCCCCTGGTGGAAGTGCATGTGTGACTGCATGCAAGAACCCAAAACTAACGACCAGTATGACAACCAGCAGGGTACCCCCCTCAGAATTGTAACAGATTAAGCATATACTACTGTACTTCAAGTTTTCTTTTCTATTTGCATACCAGCCTGTCTGCAACTTTTATGTATGTAAATGAGTGTGTGCATGTGTGCGCTTGCTTTTGTGTATGAGTGCTTCTCTGTCTATGAGTGTGTGTGTGTGTGTGTGTGTGTGTGTCTGCTTGTGTGTTTGTTTTATGTGTCTCTATGTGTATATGATCATTGTGTTCTCTGCCGTCACTGTCACTCCAATATCAGATCCCACACACACACACACTCACACACACACACACACACACACACACACAAGCAGGCGCGTGCACACACACACACACACACACACACAAACATACACAGGCACACACTGACACACACATGCACACACACACACACACACACACACACACACACACACGCGCACACACACACACACACAAACATACACAGGCACACACTGACACACACATGCACACACACACACACACACACACACACACACACACACACAGATACACCCACAGAGAGAGAGAGAGAAAGAGAGAACACACACAGAATACACACAGATAACACAGAACACACACAGACACACAGAGAGAGAGAAAGAGAACACACACAAAATACACACAGAACATGCACATACACACACATGCAAACACACACACGGGCACACAGAAACGCAGCCACCCCCCACCCCCCACACACACACACACACGCACACACACACACACACAGACACACACACACACACACAGGTTATAGTACAGCACACACACACACACTCACTTCTCAGCTCCTCACACAGTGCTGCATCTCAGAAAACATACTCAAAGATGTGTGTGTGTGTGTGTGTGTGTGTGTGTGTATACACTGTGAATCTGTGTGTGTGTGTGTGTGTGTGTGTGTGTGTGCACTGTGCATCTGTGTGTGTGTGTGTGTCTGTGTGAGGTGTGTGTGTGTGTGTGTACTGTGCATCTGTGTGTGTGTGTGTATGTGTGTGTGGGCGTGTAAGGGTGTATGTGTGCATGCGTGTGGGCATATTTGTGCATGTGTTTGTGTACTTTTTTATGTACATGTGTGTATGTGCTGGTGCGTGCGTGTGTAGGTATGTGTGTGTGTGTATTTATGTGTGTGTGTGTGCGTGTGCGTGTGCGTGTGTGTTCCTGCATGTTTGTATGTTTGTTGCACCCAGAGCAACCATTCTCTTTTAAAACATATATATTTGGAAAGGTTTCTAATGGTGTCACTTACATGTTTCTAGGACAAAAACTAGCAGAGATTGAGATGTGTATTTGGAGCAGTTTTTCAAATCCCCAGGGGGGGATTTAGACTCCAGAGGGTTAATACCACCATCTACAGGCCGATGGGTATACAGTCCTGAAATCCATTTATTTTATAGCCCCCCATGGATGAAATTCCACAAAACTTGGCATACTCCCAGGGGGTGTCTGGTTAATCATGCACATGAAATTTGGTGCAGTTCATAACATCTCATCTGAAGATAGGGACAATTAAAGCAAAGGCTAAGAGCAGTATCAGCAAAAATGCCAAACTGAGAAATACAGCTTTTTTTTTCTGCTTCAAGTATAAGCATAAAATTATATTCAACAACAAAGGGTATCATTAGATAGATCAAAGTGAGCTGAATATTAAACCATTTGTTTTTTGACATTCATGCAAAATTTGGTAGTGTTATAGGCTATACTGCACTTTGCCTATGCATTACTGCTTACACTTGCATGGCCATTCAATAACATTTTGCAGTAAGTGTAGCAAGTGATCATAATCACTCAGTTTTTGTATAAATTGAGGAGGTGTTTACTACATTTTTAGTTAAGATATGCTTCTTGATGCCTTAACAATGGCATAACTCTGTCATTTATACACATTTATGTAAATCAATTGTGTATTCTTGTAGACTTTCATGTCAAGCAATATTGCATTGCTGCACCTTTGACACCTTGCACACTGATTATTTTTCAAAGTATATGTTAATTACTTTTTGTCAAAATCTGACTGACTATTTTGAATATGATACTTTTACTGGCATTTAATATTGTGAGACTATCATGATAGACACCTAATATGTGTGTGTGTGAGTGCGAATGGTAGTGTGCCTTTAGAAGACAGTCGAGGGCCTATTTCTAGTCCTAGTCTGTCCCTGTGCGCACACACACACACACACACACACACAGTGTTGTATCATATCCAATTTGAGTAAATGCAAGTGAAACCAAGGCAGAATGCAGTAATGGCAAGTGAAATCAATGCATTTTATGTGGATACTGCAATCTGCCTTGGTTTCACTCTACTTTTCTGTAGAAACTGCAAACTAAAAATGCAAATTAATCTAAGAAATGTATTAGGTAGCCATATGAAATTTTAACAGATTGAAGAGCAGATCCGGCAATTTGTGCAAAAATGTTTTTCTGGAAAAAGTGCAGATACTGCTCTTAGCCTTTGTAGGGCAGAGCTAAGCTGATCCAAGCTCTTGAGACCAACATACCATAAACATTTTGTCATCCTCAGTACCACGGTTCAGGTAGTTATGTAGGAAAAACTGTAATTTTTGGGCTTCGGGCGGTGGCAGCGCGGGGGGGGGGGTGACCCCCGGGGACGAAACGAAATTTTGCCGCACAAGTCTACTGGGGCTACATGCCCACCAAGTTTCATGTGCCCCGGTGTTACGGTGTCCCGGGAATTGTTGACGGAAAATTCAGAATCGATGACGAAAAAAAAAAAAAAAAAAAACTTTGACAACAACTATATGACTGCTTCGCTAGCTACGCTAGCAATGGTCATAATGAGAAGGTGTTTTTTTTTTTCTACCTCTCCCACAGACACAAGTTAATTACTTTAATGCAGCTCTGGTGTTTTGCTGCAGGAATATACTGCAGCAAACTGCAGCTACTGTAGCAGAAATGTGAGCATTGGATTTGTGCACCTATGAGGAATAGCAGAACTTGTAATTGTGTTGTGTTTATAGAAGGGCTGTCTATATAACTGATTAATTTAGATTCATTAATTTGAGATGAAATAACTGATTGAAAAAATTAACGCAGATTAATCGATGATTTGACCCAGAGCTATTCTAGTCAGTAACCATTAGACCGTAAAATGGGGAGATGAGAATGTGCTGCCTGGATCATTGATTGGAATATTTACTTTAAAAAAAACAGCCTGACTGTGTTAAAAAGAAAGTGTTAATTAAAACAAAGTCCTCTGCAATGTCTGCAGCACAGAATTTGCATATCACCGGAGTTCGTCAACTCTTAAGTACCACATTACTGCAAAGAAATAGTGTTGACATTGCGATTTTGCGATTACATTTTATATGCGATTAATTTAGATTAATTAATCACAGAGTGTGTAATTAATTAGATAAAAAATGTTAATCGATTGACAGCCTTAGTTTATAGGAAATAAATATATATATATATATATATATATATATATATATATATATATATATATATATTGATGTCACTGTTGCATTCCCCCTTCCTCCAGGCCATGGTTTGTTTTTATTTGGTTCACATACCACATCTTAATGCTCAATTCCGATTTTTTTTTTGCCGTTGTTGCCTAAATCCGTTAAATCCACAAAACACAGCTAACCAACCTGACTGATCAGCTTCATACCGAGTGTTGCGATAACGCATCAGAGAGTGTGCTCCCAACCCCTCTGGTGCTCCAGGGAAATTGGGATTCTGCCAGTGCAAATTTAAAATAGCAGAGCTATCTCTCTGGCGTGTTTTATTTGGCAAGTTTATTTGTTTACATGTAGCCCTGTGTTGTCCAAAATCTGATAGTTTGGCTGCTGTGTATATGCAATAATGAGCAATATTTTAAACTTTATATGTGACCCTCCACGGCGAAATTAGTCACATTGTTCAAATTTTCAAAATTACAGCTATTACGTTTTCACGAAAGGGCATAATCAACCTTCAAAACGATACCTATATCTGATGAATTGGACGTCATATTACTGAAATATTTAGATAATTTAAAAATCATATCAAAATCTATATGGTAATTTAACATGAAATCACATTATTTTAGCAATGATGCAATTCCACCATTCCTCTAGAAATATTATTATAAGCATCCCTAAATAATTTATAAAGACCATAACTCATTCAATTTACTCTAAAGTCTTTCTTTCAGTCATTCTTGTTAATGCTCAAAGTTCGCTGCCACTCAATAGGGCTCTATGAGGGTTTGCAAAATAGTGATCTCTGGTTGGGGGTGCACTTGTGCTCATTTACAAGAAGCCCCTTTTGTTTGTGTTTTAAAGGAGAATTCCGGTGTGAAATTGAGCTTAACTGTACCGAAACATGTTAAGGTGTACTCACACGTGTTTTAGACGCACTTTCACTCACCCCCAGCATTCCGAACTCCTCCGTTTTCAGCCTAGCTTACAGTAGGCTTGAATCTATTAGATTGGGCATTACGTAGCCTATGCAGCTAAATCGCTATTTTTAAACCATTAAAAAGGTTCCAAGTAACTCCACACTGCATTGGTTGACTTCTGAGGGTCCTGACATTTAAAACGAGATACTTAAAACTTTGGAAGTGCACAGGAAGTTTATTAAAAAAGACTGTTTATTCAAGCAGTACCTTCATAGAATCTCTCCGCTGGGCGCCATCTTGTGGTGAAGTCGCGATAAGTCGACTGACGAGCACAAACGAACAGGAAAGACGGGGACATATTGCAAACATTTTGAGCTTTGTTACTCATCATGCTCATGTAGACAGTATAACTATATATTTCCTATGGAATTACTTTAGCAATATGTTCCCCTGTCCTTCCTGTTCGTTCGTGCTCGTCAGTCGGCTTATCGCGACTTGATTCCAAGATGGCGCCCAGCGGAGAGATTCTATGAAGGCACTGCTTGTAAACAGTCTTTTTTTTAATAAACTTCCTGTGCATTTCCAAAGTTCTCAGTGTCTCGTTTTAAATGTCAGGACCCTCAGAAGTCTACCAATGCAGTGTGGAGTTACTTGGAACCTTTTTAATGGTTTAAAAATAGCGATTTAGCTGCATAGGCTACGTAATGCCCAATCTAATAGATTCAAGCCTACTGTAAGCTAGGCTGAAAACGGAGGAGTTCGGAATGCTGGGGGTGAGTGAAAGTGCGTCTAAAACACGTGTGAGTACACCTTAACATGTTTCGGTACAGTTAAGCTCAATTTCACACCGGAATTCTCCTTTAAAGCAGCGCTACAGTTTTGATCTAAAACTAACGTGTTAATAACACAAATATATGCAAAATCTTACAAACATCCCTGAGAGTCTTACTGGCACTGATAGAAGGTTCCTAAACATCAGTTTTGCGCAGTGAATGGTTTTCCTTGTGAGTTTCTACCCAGAAGACAGAAACATCATCTGATCCTAATGTTGATCCATCTGATTTAATTATGACACCAAAACGAGTTGCCTGATAAAATTCCTCAAAAACTGTTGCATATTGATGCTTATAGTTGCTGAAACTGAACTGGATAGATTTCATGTTGGACTGGGGAGGACTGGCGCAAAGTGTCGCAGCAACCAATTTGAATCCATGCACAACCCAATGTCCACAGGATACTGTATGTGTTGGATGAGAAACATTTAACAAACATGGGGATATCCACACCTACTGAGGGTCGCATCAAAAGGAAAAACTGCTATATGTCAACCTGAACCCTCTTTATAGTTTGTGTTTGGATCTACATTAGAACTACAGACATAAACAAATGACACTGAAGTGTACAATTGACCTATCCAGCCCCTTAGGCTATAATGGAAGCTCAACAGGCATGAGAGAAACATCAAGGTGTACTGACCGTACTCTTCAGAGAGATAAGATGCAGGGAGGATTGGGTCTACCGAATTTCAAAATGTATTTCTGGTCTTTTGTTCTTAGACCTTTGTATGTATGGTTAAATTCTAGTGTGTCTGTTTCTTGGAAATCAATCGAGGACAATATCTCCCAACCATACAGGCTCCAAGACCTGATATTCTCTAACATACCACCTAAGGCAGCTAGAACACACCTAGGTCCTATAATTTCCTATCTACTCAGGACTTGCAATACTGTAATGAATCATACTAAGGTGGACTTAAAGTGGCATAATCACTCCCCTATATTTAATAATTTTTCCCTCCTTGTTGGGAAAAAGCCCATTTCTTTTTCATTGTGGAGGGATAAGGGAGTTCACACTTTTAATAATTTGTTTAATGGTGATGGTTTGCGTGCCTTTAGTGATATACGAGCTCAATATGACCTCCCGGGGACATAATTTTTCTTTTATTTACAACTGAGATCTGCCATGAAGGCATATGGCGTTCCTTGGGGTGTTCCCTTGCTAACTCATCCACTAAATAAGTTACTTGCCCCCCAAAATCATACACGTGGGTTGGTTTCTAAACTCTACAAATTTATTTCTGATCCCTGTTTATCATTGCCAGTGGAAAGTGTATGGGATAGGGACCTCACCCCTGTATTAGAGGAAGATATCTGCTGGGACACAGTATGGGAAAATCTACATGATACTTCCAAGAACCCCGACCACCAACTCATACACTATAAATTCATTCATAGGTTTCATTTAACCCCCAGGAGACGACATGCAATGAAAATTATTGCATCTCCTAATTGTGACCTTTGTTCTCTGAATGCTGTTGGATCATTTATGCATATGTACTGGGAATGCCCCAGTGTGTCTGCATTTTGGAGACTAATTTCTTCCACCTTGAGCGATATGCTCGAGATCAATATCCCATGTTCACCCACTTTACTCCTGCTCAATGATGACTCCACCTTTGACTTTTCTTTGCAACAAAAGCGAAATATGGACAGGACTTACAGCAGCGAAGAAAATGCTGGCATTGAGATGGCAGCCACCTCATACTTTGCCATGGCGGCAGTGGGCAAACTCTTTTTTGGACATTGTCATGATGGAGAGATCAGTGGCTCGAATGCATGGAGCCAGCAAAAAAACAATTCAAGCATGGGACGCAGCATACTCTCTTGTAAAAGAAAAAGTACAGGACAATCAGCCATAATGTATAAATAGAATGATTTCTTGTGTTGAAATATATTTTCAAGTCTTTTTATTTACCTATGTTTTGTTGGTATTATATTCTGAGATCCAGGGTGTTTTTTTTCTTTTTTGGGGGGGGGGGGGGGGGGGGGCCGCCATGGGGGTGGGGGGGGGGGGGGGGCCGCCATGGGGGTGGGTGGGGAGGGAAGGAAGTATGTGTGTATGTTGTTAACTGTTTTTTCTTTGTCTTTAACCCAGATTTTCTGTAACACCTTGTATCATATACTATTTTGAAAATAAAAAAATGTTATCAAAAAAAAAAAAAAGGTGTACTGCCCGTTATTCCTCTGATTAGACTCAGGTGTCTTAGATAGAGGAGATGAACAAGTGTCTATTTGTGCAAAGAAACTTTATAAAAACAAATGTATGCATTTTGTTACCCAATAAATGGACAAGGGAATCCAACATGGCAAAAGAAGATAATTAAAATGTTTATTATAATCCATAAAACAATGCAATAGTAAATATATCGGAAATTCCAAAATAATTGTTTACTGGCATATAGGCATCTAGCTGGCTTGATAATTTGGCAATATATGTCCAGTAAAATGAAGCACATTTTGAAAGTTTATTTATAATCACAGCATGCTCCTTTCACTGTAGTTTGCTCTGACCAAAATCATAGTTTTAAACATAGAAAAGGCTTAGCAATCATACATTATTTTTTCTATTTCTAGTATCATGATTTAATCTTCAACATGACACTAATTCATAAGCCACATTAACATCTGAAAATAAAATCATGAAAGGCTCTGTCTCATATGTCTAGATCAGCTATTCAGAGCTGAAACTTAGAACATTTACAGTATACCATACAGATCATAACATCATTAGAGAAGGAAGGACAGATGTTTATAGTTGCCTGCCCTGATCAGCCCACCTTTGGTGGGTTTCCAGGGGTTCCTTTGTGTTTAGCTGTCATAAATCTGGTCTCCACTAGCCACAATTACAACATAACCAATCATACTAATTTATTTGCATTTAAAATATTGCATGGTCAATTGCTGCCTTAATAAGTTTCATTAGTGCACACATATGTATATCATTAGTCCCATCAGGGACCTTTGATTCTAATGAACTCAAATCAACATCTCAATGCATTTCCAATGCACAAACAATACATACATTATGTAAGGACTTACTTTTCGTAATGATTTATAGATTACCAAGAACTTTAGATGTCATGATTATCAGCTATGGAAAATTACTTAATGAACTGAACTGTTTCCTACTGTTAGGACCGGAACCAGGAGACTGTTGTGCCACTGAGGCTAATGAATGCAGAGAGGTGGTTTAAGAGGATGATGTTAGAGACAGTTTCAAAGGTAGGCTGCAGAGAGGTCCAGGAGGATGAGAATGCTGCGAGACTATTGGCATTGGCGATGAGCGAGGTCTCTGTGCTGTGGTGTGCTCTGCAGCCAGATTGGAGGGATTCTAAGAGATTGTGATGGTACATGTGACACAGGGACTGGGCAGCCACAGCTCTTTCCAGGATTTTACTGAGGAAAGGAAGGTTGGAGATTTTTGGAGAAGGTTGGGGGCCATCCAGGTTCTGACCAGGCTTTTTGAGGGTTGGGATGACTGGAACCATTTTAAAGCATTGACTATGTTGACCATTGTATGGCATACGGTGAAGAGACATGCCTTGACAATGGCAGTGGTCATTGGATCCAGTTTGCTGGACAAGGCCTTGGCTTTAGACATCAATTCTAAGACTTAATTAGCGTGCAATGGTGAGTAGGAGTGCAGTGGGTGGATAGCCGAGGAGGAGTCCTGCAGGTAAGCAGCTTGCTGGTATAGCATAGACAGCTGAATCAGCTGATGGATGGTATCCACTTTGTGCTGAGGCCCAGGAACCTAAAGCAGAGGCCAGTAGCGTCAGACATTTGGGGGGCATCTGGAGAGCGAAGATTGTAGTTCTTCCAAAACAGATTCTCTTGTGATTTGCTCTTTCCATTGACGTGGGATTTCTCCATCACCAGTAAACCTGCAGCTGTATTTGTTCTCCCACTCTGAACAAAACTTACAAAGGAACCATTTCCAGTAGCCCTGAGTACTGCCATCTCCAGTAATCTCCCAGTTACTATAGGGGGGTCCAGCCTTGCTGTACTGTCTATAGGGGATCCATTCACCATTCTTATGGGTTCTGAACCGTTGATCACTGACTACTGATGTAGTACAAAAATCTATGCTAAAATGGTTTGTGTCCACATAAGACCATCCACTCAGTTGCTGCGGTGGATTCTAACACTGTGTTTCCCATCATGGTTGGGGATGCTGTGTGTGCAGATGGCTTTGCAGAAAGGACACTGTTCCCAACATCCCTGGAGCTGCTGACACAGCATTGCGGTGGGTTTCTCTCTCATGGCCTCCATGTCCACCATTTTATTTTTAATTATGTCTTCCAGAGACCTGGCCATTGTGTCTTTAAGGAACTGCCAGTCTGTGATGTCTTCCGTCTGAATACTGCATAATTCATCTGTCTTTATGACTATGTGCCCTCCCACCTTTCTACGGATTAAGTCAAGCCACATACTTGCATCACCCTTCTTTTCACTCACTTCATTAGTTACATCTGTGCTTGTTACATCTGTGCTTGTTACAAGGAGCTGGCTCCTTTGCAGTAATTTTTGAAACACTGGAAATACATTTCCCTCTGGCTTTGTAAATATGTTAGTGTATGGTTTGTGGTCCTGAACTCTTTATGCATCCTTTGAAGTCTTGGCACATTTTTCAGGCAAAGGCTGACAGACAAGTCCACCCTAAATTCTGGGGTGAATTTGGGGTTGTCATCTTGGTTCTCAAATTCATCAATGGTCTTTGTAATATCCGATAGTATTTCATAGATGAAGTTTATATTAAAATCCTTCTTATCGTTTTCCTTGGCAGTGATGTATTGATTTACTTTATGAATAACCAATTCCTGAAGAACTTGTATGCAGCCATCAAAATTGCCTTTGCCAAATAGCCTATCCCATAAACGTTTCTGAATGTGCTTGTTTTTATCAAACCTGAACAATCCATCTTTCACTTTGTCTGAGATATTTGGGTGCTTCTTGAACTGGCTAAGCAGGACCTTTTCTACATTCGGTTTCACATCGACTGGTTTCCCAGTAGACTGGTATTTCATCACCTCAGCTGTCCACTTAACCCAAAGCATATCAAATTCCTTTCTCATTTGGTCATCCGTCATATACTCTGTTTTAAGTTCAGATGCCAGATTTTTGCACTGCTTGGTCAGCTGATCCATGTATTTCACTTTTTTCTCATCCAGCTCTGACCTGGTGTACTTAGCAGTGAATAAGTCCTTAAATCTTTGCAATATGTCCTCAATTAGTTCACTCTTTAGGCTTTCGAAGCGGGTGCAAATATTAGCCTTCCACTTTATAAGGGTGTCTTTGTTTTTGTCTTCAGTGAAATACTTATCTATTTCAGAAATCAGCGGGTTGTAGACTTTGCCAAACTCCTCTGTCAGGAGGAAGGTCACATCCTTCTCCTGAATCAAGTTGCTGGCAATTTCATTTTCAAGTTTAGTCTGACTGGCCAGGGAATGCTTTCTCAGGGCCAGTGACCAAACTCCAAACTTATGCTCCAGAGAACTATACACCATCATTTCAACAGTGTTTTTAAAACTGAACACAAAATTCTCCTGCAGGAGTGCCGACCAAAGGTCAGAAACTCTACTTTTGAATTGTGATAGGAGGGGGAATTTATATCTATCCTGCCATTTTGCAATTGTTAGAAGTTTGGTCTTCAGCTCTTGAACATTCTGGCTATACGAAGGATTAATTGGAGCCATGGGAGGGTCTCCCTCTAGAAGACCTTTGAAGTAGAAAACTTGAGTCTCAATGTCAAAGTGTATAACATCACTAAAGCAAGTGATGTCATCAACATTCTCCTCTTTTGCTGTCATTTCAGCCATTTCATCCATTTTCTCCAGGAAACGTCTCCTCCCCTCAATATTTGTATCTCTAGCTGATGATTCTGCAACATTCTGGTGCACAAAAATGCAGCTAGGTGTGAACTTAACCTGTTTCATTCTCAGAAAGGCATGCACACAAATCTGAAGAATGTCATGCATCTCAGAAAGGTTCTCACTCATGAAATTGATAACTGTCACATCACCAATTCCAATGATGAAAGTGGCAAGCTCATTGTCATGGTTCAGTGTTATCTTTGTACTGAGCTCTGGAGATCTGAGGCCCTCTGTGTCGACAACGAGGACAAAGTCATATCCAAGGTAATTTCTGATGCTGGAGTCCACTTCTATAAGTTGCATGAAGGCCCCGTGAGTACATCTTTCAGCACTCCCTGCAAACTGAAGGCCAAACATGGTATTCAGAAGGGTGGATTTTCCAGAGCTTTGAAGCCCCAGAATCGACAGAACAAACACCTTTTGGTCTCCAAGGGTTTTGATGAGTTCATCCAGGACAGCATTAATCCACTCTAAAGGAACATGGGCTGCATCACCATCCATTATTTCAAGTGGATACCCAGAAATCAGCATTTTTACCCCAATTTTTGGAAGTGTGGAATATTCATTGTGTCTACTGGCTTCATTGTGTCTACTGGCCTCATAGAGTTGACTGACTTCTCTCATAATATGCTGAATTCCCACTGTACTTGCTGTCATTTTATTAGCTATGTCATCCAGTTTTTTTTGGAGTGTATATACAATTGATGCTTTATATTTAGGTACATTTTTCATGTCTCTCCAAGTTGAGTGATAGTCCTCTTCGAGCGATGCCAGCTCATGAGTGGTCAGATCGTCCAGCAGAATTCTGAGCCACTGCAACATGTACATATGTGTGTCTTCAAACTGAGCAGGAGTTGTCAAACATTCTAAGAATGATCTCATGAAGTCATTGAGCGGAGTGGCTCTTTGTAGTTGCATTAGCCGTAATGTTGCCATTTGTGATAAAATTTCACTCTGATACTTTTGAATGCTTTCATTTGTATCTTTGGTTGTCAGTCGATAAAGCTCTTTGTTTTTCTTGCACCAATCATGCCACAATTGACCTTGCAGGGGCAAAATTGTTTCCTTCAGTGTGGGTGAATTATCCCTCACTTTCAGTACAGCCAATAATGTCTGGGCTTTAAGATATCCCTCTTGATTTGACCGTTTATCCTCATCTACTTTGAACTGATGCTTCTTTGCCTCATCAGAGAACCTCTCAATGCTTGCAGTCTGGTCATGTTCACTGATACACTGTTTGATACTTGAAACCAGTTCCTCTGAGAATTCAGCCTGATTCCTGTTCTTTGCAGCCAGCCTCACCTTAATAGGATTAATTGATTGCTGGACTTCATTCTTGCCTGAGAATAAGCAAATCAAGGGGACAGGAGACTTGGCTAATTTCTGGGAGATCTCTTTAGCTTCATCAGTCATAGGATGCTCTGACAGGAGAAGTACATTGACCGTACTCACTGCTTGAAGAAACTCAAGTTGTTTTGGATGTTCTGCTGCATCACCGTGAAGGTTCAGGAAAGCCACACAGTCATCAAATATGTCATCTTTTTTCCCTATAGTACAATACCAAGCAATCTCCACAACCCCATTTATGAGCAGGCTGTCTGGAGTGCTGCCTTTGCAACAACGGTTGAAAAACACAGGATGTTTTTGTCTGTTAATGACACCATTCAGTATCTGAGATTTGGAGTTGGAATCAGAAGTGCCAAGTCTGATGAAGGAAACGATTGGTACTGGAGTGTTGAACATTTGTCTGTCATAATACTTTCCACTGGTGCCTGATGCAGTTTGTGTTCTGCTGTACCATGATTTCCTGATCTGTCGGAGTGCCCAGAGAGGGAATTCCACTTCACCTGTACAGGGATTAGGCACCAAGAGGGGTAGGCTAAACTGACAGGCAGAGAGTTTTGTGTAAATGTACTGTCGCAAGAAGTCACTGGAGCAGTGGAAAATGGCCATGAAGACATCCATTGGGTGGATATGTGTGTGTTTGCTGCTCACAAGCACATCTGACTCATCATCACAGTAAAAAAAGTCCTCACAATCATTAGCATTATTTACAATATCTTCCTCAAAATCCATGTTGCTTGTCTCCGGTTTTACAAACAGATACCTGACTCTGTAGTCCATCATCATGAGTTTGTATAGATAATGAGAGCTCAAGTCTTTTTCTGTTTTGGGCTCTGTTACACTCAGAGATAATCTGTCTATGGCAAGAATACTGGTTCTTGTCATCTTTTTAGGGTAGGAGTCTTGTAGACCCAACTTCTTCAGCAAATCCATAAAACATCCCACAATGACGCTGTTCTGTGTTTCACGTTTCCTGGAGAAACAAAATACATTCCGAAATTAGTAGATTTACAGAATTATAAAATGTGTCACGTTCAACAATATATGCATGCATTAAACAATTTAATTACATTTTTGAAGCATTTATGCAATGAGAGTTAATGACCCTGTAATTTTGGAATCAAAAGTGCCTGTGGTTAACAGTCATTATAGTAATGCAAACATAAGAAATTGTATTTATAGCAAAGGTAATCTCTCATACATTGTTTCCTGAATGCCGATTCTGATTATTGTCCGTTTGTTAAGTTAAGTAGGAAGTAATGTCAGGAATCTCTGATCTAGAGCTCAACCAATAAGGGATTTTGAAGACGATACCGATAATTGAGTTTCAAAACCTGATGACCGATAACATGGCTGATAGTCATTTTAACCATTTTCCAATCAAATTTTGATCAAGTCGGAAGGTCTAACTATCTGGTTTCCAAATGAAAGGCTCTTATATGTTCATTTTAAAAACTAAATTGTAATAAGCAGTGTATGGTCTTTCCACCTTTGATAACCACCATTGCACAGCATAGTCTTTGTAAACCATGCACCTCCCTGCTTGATGTAAAAACCTTTGTTGAAATGCAAAAAAATAAATAAATAAAGAGCAAAAGTAAGGAGGTGTTTGAGAATTAATGTGTTGTTAAGGATGCATTGCACTACTTCCACCGGCTAACTAACTAGCTAATTACTCCCATCCTCTTTTTAACTGTCCCACCACCACTCCACCCAAGGAGTGGCAGGGGAATCCTACAGTGGGTACGAGTTGAGAATGCACCTTTTCCCGTGGGACTCCCGAGGAGATCCCGCAGGCTGTCAAGCCGATTTTTTTGGAGGCTAAGGCAATGTACCCAAACAACCACCAGGTGGCACAAAGTTTCAACCCGCATTTCAACCGTATTTAATGATGAAGACCGCATATCCGTCAATAGTCGACTCCTTAATCTCATTTAATCATTAAAATGAAGGTGATGACCAGTGATGCCGGTTATGAAGGGTCAAAGTAACAATAATTAAATATAAAGTAAATCACAAAGTAAAATGTCATGTAAGTCATATCACCAAGTATCAAATTTAAATCTATCAACGATTATTAACCCTTTAGGCGCCAGAGGTTTTTTCCAAAAACATTAAATTTTGACATATTAATTTCAAAAGGCTTTAACTTAAAAGTGATAAGAGATAGAGACTTTCTGTAAATCAGAGAAATATTAAAGGGATATTCCGCCATTTTTGGAAATACGCTCATTTTCCACCTCCCCTCGAGCAAAACAATCGATATTTACCTTGTTCCCGTTCATCCAGCCATTCTGTGAGTCTGGCGATACAACTTTTAGCTTCAGCCTAGCATAGATCATTGAATCGGATTAGACCATTAGCTTCTCGCCTGCTAGCTTCATGTTTAATAGTGACTAAGATTTCTGGTAATTTTCCCATTTAAAACGTGTCTCTTCTCAAGTTAGAAAGTGCAATAAGACCAACTGAAAATGAAACCTGGCGTTTTTCTAGGCTGATTTGACATGGAACTACACTCTCATCTGGCGTAATAATCAAGGCAACTTGCAAACTACTGGCACTACTACTGCTTGTTGTCTATGGGGACTATTTTCAGATGCTGCGTACGATATCACTGCGCCTATGGTACGTTTGCAAGTTGCCTCGATTATTACGCCAGATGAGGGTGTAGTTCCATGTCAAATCAGCCTAGAAAAACGCCAGGTTTCATTTTCAGTTGGTCTTATTGCACTTTCTACCTTGAGAGGAGACACGTTTTAAATGGGAAAATTACCAGAAATCTTAGTCACTTTTAACTCATTGGCTGCCAGCGATTTTCAGTGCAGAGCGCTCCATACTGCCAGACGTTTTACAGCATTTTGACTGTTTTTCCAGGATCCACCGAACGGTGAGCTTTATGACTATGTAAACACCGAAGGTACCAAATGAAAGAGTAGACTCTCTTCTTTCCCCAGGAAAAAACGGTTTGTTTCTATCGTTTTCCGTTCTTTAGTAATCGTCAGTAGAACATGGGTTAGTTTAGCTAAAAACACCTGTTTTTGACCAAAACATGGAGAAAACGATCTTTTTGTGAAAATCAACTTTTTAACGTTAGCGATTCAGGAGTATGTCTACCACGATTGCACTGTTATCTCGTCAGTCTCGTCAAGGTTGCTAGGGACTCTGATGGTCGCTAAAGACTCTGAACAGGACAGTAGACTTAGCAAGCTAGCACTAGCAAAGTTGTTGTTAGTCTATATAGCAATATCCAATGTAAATGGATCATACCGTTCACGTGTTTTCCATCCTTGATGTAAGAAGTAAGCATATTTATTCCCTGCATCGCGTGCAAACTAGATCCACTGTGGTCGATCTTCAGTGTCTTTGCTTGTTGCATGCATGCTGCATGCTGTCTCTGCATACACTATAGGCAGATACTAATCATCCAAATGGCACTGCTGTCATCTAGCAGTTGGGATCGCTAGTACAGTCTGTTTACAAGCCTGAAACTCTGCCAGATCGTTCCCAAGCCCACCCAGGAGCCCTCCCCATTGAAAACGGCAATTGACGTCTATAGACGTCAATGGCAGTGAATGAGGTAAACATGAAGCTAGCAGGCGAGAAGCTAATGGTCTAATCCGATTCAATGATCTATGCTAGGCTGAAGCTAAAAGTTGTGTCGCCAGACTCACAGAATGGCTGGATGAACGGGAGCAAGGTAAATATCGATTGTTTTGCTCGAGGGGAGGTGGAAAATGAGCATATTTCCAAAAATGGCGGAATATCCCTTTAAAGGAGTCATAGAACGCATTTTTTGACCATTACAAATTGATCTTTGAGCCTAAATAATGTCATATGTAAATTTGTGGGGCTGAAAACGCCCCAGGAGCACTGCTAGATCGCCTAATACAAGGTCATAAATAAGCCTTGCAATGAAACAGTTTGTTTTTCCCGCCCACTCAGCAAGTTCATGAATATTCAAATGAGATGCGCGCTGATTGGTCTATTGGCCGATATGTCCTGAAAGTTGATTGGCTCAATCCACCGGTCTGAAGCTAGAGCAAAGTGAAACTACGTTTACTGCTGGTAAATAAAGCCAAAGTCTTTGATAAAGCTATCAACAATGGATTTAAATAAGGAATACAGCCGTACATGTATAAACCGAGTCAGAAGAAAGTTCTGACGAAGATGAAGTGCAGCAGATTCCCCAACAGAATGAATGTGTTAGATTGGTAAGTTTTATCAGTACATTTCTTAGTATAGTAACTCTCCAAAGTTAGCTGTAATAACGCTAGCATTACAACGTCTCTGCCATAGACCACATATCTAGATACTAGCATCGTAAGAGCAGTTTAACAAGAATTATTAATCGAAGGTATGCAAATGAGAGGGGCCGAGGGGTGTATCTAAAGGGGGATGGGCGCCTATTACGTGTTATCTGAGCTCTGTTCAGATTGGAGCATTTCAACACGGCTGTTTCTATTTCCCAATTTGCATACGAAAGCAGGCGGGGGACGCGGTAAAGTCTTTGGTGTTGTCCTTTGGACACTGCTCGCAGCCTAAATTCAACAGTAACAAGGTGAATGTGGTTTTGAATTCTAGGACTCCTTTAAACTATGTCTATTAAACTGTCTGCCTATCAACATTTATTAAACCACGTCAACCTAGCAACCACCATATATGTCTTAGCAACACCTAACAATCTCAATTACCTATAGCAACAACCGACATTAGCAACCACCATTATGTCCACCTAGGAACCACTATAGTAACCAGCATTTATTACTTTGTCTCCATCTATCTAACCTTCCATCCAGCATTCTAAATACATCCAACATTCTATTATAAACTGTTTGTCTATCAATATCCATTAAACTATGTATCAACATCCATCAATATCTGTGTGTAATTCAATTGCTACTTAGCAACCTCCATAGCAAGCAACTCTAGAAATACATAACTTAAAACAACATACTGTAAATTACACAACATATAAATCCTCATTCGTTCAGTTTTACCCCATCTCTCTTTTTTAATATTATTTGTGTTAACTACAAATTATATTTCACATTTCATTTTTGGCATTTTCATGCACTGGTAATTCCTTGGAATTGCATTTCTAGTTTGAAATTTGGTTCCCTTTTGTCAGCGAGTACGTACCGTGTTGGTGTACTAGTGTGCCTTGATGTTGGAGAGTGGTCTGAATCAGCGACAACATGCAGACACAACATTGGCCGAACTGGTATGTATTCCTGATAAGTGCTTTGATGTGATGTGGGCCTCGTGAAATGGGATTGTGATTTGACCACAGGTTATTTTGTAGAGTTGAACTGGCGATTGAACAGCAGCGTTACTAAGCGTTCTTGCAGATAGCGTCTCCCTTCTAAGGTGTGTATAACTTAAGTGTTTTGCTCTGGTCGGCGTGATTGGGGGAAACTTAATGTTTATCGCCCTTCAACAGATAAGCTTTGCGAGCTGTGTTACACAGGCTAAACTGGCGGTGTGTGCTTGGGCGGATCTCCTTGTAAAAGTAGGTACCTGTTCGTTTATTCATTTGTAGCCTGATTGTATCGTAGGCTAATGACTTATGCGCGTCTATTATGCCTAGCCGTGATTTCTCTAGGTCTGGCTTCAGCAACGGAGCCGTGCACATTAGAAGCCCCTGGGCCTTGGGTCCTGCTGATTGTGAGTGTTTGCTCCATTATGTGTGTATGCTCCCGTATGTGTTGAGTGCTAGTCTTACGTGTGACTGACCACTTATATCACGGAGTGAATGAGTTATGACTACAGGTGAATAAATGTTTGTTTCAATCTCTCTTGTAGGATCGTGGATGTTGTAGGACGTCGTAGCCACTGTTTTCCCATACTATGAATAGGGTTGGGTATCGAGGATCGAGAATCAACTGGAACCGGGACTAGCTTTCCGATTCTCCCGGAATCGTTGCAGAATTTAATTTTCGGTTCCTGGCCCGCCGACCGGAAGAAGAAGCGTCCGCCGGAAGTGTTTACATTTAACCGCGAGCTTAGGCCTAAATCAAATCAGAGCTTCTGGTCAAACATGGATGTGCGTCGGCGGTCCAAAGTGTGGCTTCACCTTACAAAACAAAACGGAACCTCTGCTAGATGCACAATTTGTGATAAGATTGTTTCGTGCTCAGGAGGGTGCACGTCAAACATGATAAAGCACCTCCGAGGTCATCAAATAGAAATAAATGTGTGCCCCGTATTTGATGTGCTGCGCCGAACGTCCTCCACTGCCTCTTCCTCTGGCTCCCTCCCCGGCTCTGACCCCCAGCCAGCCACCGCAGTGACTGCACTGCAGTCCGATTCCGGTAAATAAAACTATACATATCGACACCTTTTGTCACCCTACGTGTATGTGTCACTTAATATTAATTTCTATGCACCGTATTTCTTAAACCGGAAATCTGTCCGGTTTTCATCTCCTGTTCATTCTGTTTAAAATGTATAGGTTCGTGCATTCTCAGTATGCTAACAACATGCTTCAACTTAGATTTCTTTCGAAATGTTGACAATTCTGCCCTCAGCATGGATATACTATATATAACCGATATAATACAAATGTTTACAATGCGGATTCGTAAAGAAACGCAAGCCCCACGCTAAATTAGCTATGTACTGCGGTAAGAACTAGCCTACTGACTACTGAGAAATGTAAGGTTCATGTATCAAATGTTATTTTCAGATATTAAAATGTCGAATGAAAGGGGTGATGTTGGTGTCGTCATGATACTATACATAATATGTCTCGCGCTAACATTGAGACAACTAAATTAGCCCACATGTTTTTTTCACAAATCATTTACGACCTGAGCTTGCTGGAGATAGCAAGGCTGATGAATCCACGACTACGGTGACTAGTCCGTTCACCATAGCGGCAAAGGGAAAGCTGTCCGTTCAACAGAAGGAGGAGTGCCACCGGAAGGTTACGGCGCACATTGTTAAAAGGCTCCATCCTTTTTCTGAAGTGAAATCACCGACATTTAGGTTAGTTAAGGAATAACGATAGAGCTAAACTAATTTATACTGAACTAAACAGTACAGCAACATTGCATGTTTGTTTATGTTTATGTTTGCAGGGACATGGTGAAAACTCTTAACCCCAAATATACACCACCTTCCAGGGACTACCTGTCAAACACTTTAATCCCGTCGTGGTACAAGGTTGAGAAGTGTAATATTATTACAGAACTCAGTGAAGTCAGCTCTATTGCACTCACATGTGATGGCTGGAGTAGAATCAGACAGGACCATTACCTCACCATCACAGCACACTACATAGTGGAGGGCAAAATGCAACAAAAAGTGCTAAAAACAAAGGCTGTGTTTAGAGCACAGACCGGTTGTATTGTTGCTGAAGAGATAAGCGATGTTCTGTCAGAGTTCGGAATATCAGACAAAATTGCAGCAGTTACTGTTGACAATGCAGCCAATATGGATGTGGCGATTAAGCGCCTGAGATATGTAAAATTGAGCTGTTTCGCCCACACACTTAATCTAGCTGCACAAAGTCTGTACTCCCAATTCAATGAGTCAGTGGGTGGCCAGGGTCCGAGCAATGGTGGTGTGGATGAAGAGGTGCTTGATGGCCAAGGTGGTTCTCCAAGAAAAGCAAGACCTTCTACGTAAGACTTTATGTTGTGCATTGACATGTAATGACTTAATATGTCTGATCATCTTATTATTTATGAGCTCTGCAGAGTAGTGCTACAGTATTTGAGTCCACATTTACAAAAAGTATTGTTTATCCTGGGTTGAAAAGCATCTGCTAAATTATTTAAAATATATTCTTGATTCTTGTTTTTATCAGAACTGCCCCGACATTCACTCATACTTGATGTGAGAACACGCTGGAACTCTCTCTACCTAATGCTGGAGAGATTCACAGAGCAGTACCCTGCAATTCAAGCAGCCAGCTTGGATCAACGACTGAGAAAAAATATGGATAGGGACAGGTAGAGATAGATAGATAAGCGTAGACAAGAAATACCAGTACACACAAAATACAAATTCAAAGAACAGTATTAGAGTAAATGTGAATGTGCTAATGTAGGGAGTGCAAATGTTAGGTGTTTTCAGAATAAAAGAGAATATTTCTAACTCCAATCTATGTGTCCTTAATTATTTTTCATACAGACATGCTCGGCTAACTGATGAGGATTTTAGGAAAGCTGAAGACTTCATCAACCTGATGAAGGTGCTCTACACCTCAACACTCGTTTCCTCCGAAAAGAGTCCCACATCCGGACAGATTCTGCCTATCCTCAAAAAGCTTGAGGCACACCTGTCTGTACAAGATGGAGACACAGTCTTTGTGTCAAACCTTGAAAAACAGGTTTGGTCAAACCTGTCCAAGCGCTACCAGGTAAGTGACTGTGGCAGGTCACCTGGAAAGAAACTGTTGTAGAATAGAAATATCCTGTGGCTTGTTAAAACATTTAAAGAACATGTGTTTTGCAGAATGATGAAATCAGGAACTTTCTCCAAGTGGCCACTGCGTTGGATCCACGCTTTAAACATAAAGTGGATGATGACACCATCTGGGACCAGATCCAGAGAAAGCTGATTGGAGCGGTGAAATGTCATTCATGCACAACTGTCCTTTTCAGTTTGTACAATCTAAGATCTAAATGCTAATTATGTACTTTGTAGTCAACAGAGGAAGACTGTGGCGATGATGGGGACACCATGCTGTCTGAGAATGAGGATGAACAGGAGAGTGTAAGTGTGCAATAGTTGAGTTTTCAATTGAAATAATGATCATTCCTTTAATGGAGGTTTTCCTTTTTTCGTTGATGATACTGATGAACCTTTTGTTTTGTTTTTTAGCAACAGCCTCCCTGCAAACTGCCCAGGAAGACTCCACTGGAGGAGCTGTTCGCTGAGGAAGAGGCACACAACATAGTGGTACAGCAGAGCTCCATGTCCATCAAGAAACGAGTGGAGAGAGAGCTGCAAATATACCAGGAAGTTCCCCCGGTCCCCATGTCTGGGGATCCTGCTGCATGGTGGTGGAACCATCAAAAGACTTATCCTTTGCTGGCAGATCTAGCTTTCTCCTATTTGTGTGTTCAAGCCTCCTCTACACCAAGCGAGCGTGTGTTTTCAACGGCTGGAGATACAATCTGTCCTGAACGGGCGCGCATCCTGCCTGAGAAGGCAGACATGATCATTTTCTTGAACAAGAACTGTCTTTAATTTTATACTGTTACCTCCTGCTGCTAATCTGTACTGGGTTTTGTTTATTGGCTATTCTGCTCCAGATTAGCCCATCAGTGGAGGCATGTTAACATGTTTCATGAGTTAAAAATAAAGTTAAAGTGTACCTCTGTGAAATGTATTCATTGTTTATAATATTATTATATTCAAGTTCATAGATTTGATATTTGTATTGTAGTTTAAAACAACCCTCTGAGAAATTCATAGAAAAGTTCATAAAAAGTTAATAGAATTAAAAGTTAAACTGATTAAGGTCAGACAATTTCATTCATTAAGACCGTTGGATAGCTGGCTCATTTAAAATATCCTTCATTTTTTTTACCCTGCCTCTTAAAAGAATCGGAATCGAGAATCGTTAGGAACCGGAATCGAATCAAGGAATCGGAATCGGAATCGTTCAAATTCAAACTATACCCAACCCTAACTATGAATTATTATGTGTTTTTATCTCGTGTATGATGTGTCTATGAATTACTGACGGGATTGAAGTGCAATTCATCTCTTTGCGGGGGTATTCGCAAGTGTTTCCCTCGATCGGGCATTGTGCAATTGGGTTGAGCGACAAAACATTATGACTGCATTTTTGTACATCATTCTTTATTCTACTGTGTGTCAGCCCTGGTATAGCCTATGTCTATGAAGTCAAGCTTGGACTAGGGATTGTTAGGTGGACAGCGGGCACTTCTCAGAGGTAATACGGTGACCATATTGCTGCTGTGATTCTAATTGGGAATGCTTTGTTTGTAGTGGAACGCACACAAGTTTGCCGTGCAATCACGTTTGATGTGGAAGTGGTAATATAATAAATTGGTTGTTCTAAAAGTGGTTCCCCGCCCTACATCGAGATCTGCGTGCTGCCCAGCTTTTCCCTCTAGGCCTCGACCGAGTAGCACAAAATAAAAAAAAGGAAATTATTTTAAAATGTTTTCCTGTGACTGCTATCAATAAAATTGTATTTGTATTGCTTTTTGCACATCAGCCTCCAACTTGACTCATTTTGATTGACACCAGCGTGGGGAAAGTCTCTAGCTTAAAATTTAAAATCAGGGTTCTCCTACACCTTTTAGATAAGTGGGAGTGGCGTAGTCACTAAAGGCCACACATTGTTACAATGTTACAAAATACGTCTGCATGCATGTAGCCTACGATTATAAGTAAAGTGACAAGCATAGGCATGTATCAAAGAGATTTATGTTAAGTACATTTTATTTTCAGTTGTCAAAAGTGGTGGGGACAAAATCTGTGATAGCCTACCAAGTGCTGGGTAGGCTACATGTAGGCTACCCAGCGTCGCCGGTTAAAATGAACATGCCTCCGTTTTAAAATAGCCTATAGCCTACACATTTCTAAGTACTCCTAGCATATAAATGTAGCCTAAATGTCCATCTTGTCCATCTCTTTCGTCTTCGCCTTGACAATCATAGCCTATTCACGGAAATGCGGTCTTGTAACCGCAATGAATTAATGAATTAATCTAAGGTTGCCTATCGAGTCTTTCAGGTTGAATAGAAGGCTATTTCCTTCTGATAGGTCTATAGGCGATTTTCTAAAACCATTTTCATTAATTTCAACAATGGTTTATTGAAACGTTGTTTGATTAATTTCGCCAGTCATCACCTTCATTTTAATGATTAAATGAGAAGGATTAAATGAGACGGATATGCGGAGCATTTCTCTCCCTCTCCATTGACCAAAACGTTGCTCTGGCATCTCTGCTGGACTGACTGAGTTATAGGCTACGTCGCGTGAGAGAGCTGTGAGGGAGGCTGTAAAACATTCGAGCGCCATGTCTCTTTTCTCCGCTTGTCACCAGCGCGGTGTCTTCGGGTTTTTCCGTGTTTTCCGGCATGAGCCGAACCTTCATGTTATTGGGGCGGTCTTATGTTGCCCCCTTGTGGTTGCAGTTTTAATGACAAAGTCCCAAACCTTCGGGATTCCCGATGTGCGGCAAAGAAAGGAGCATTCTCAACCCGTACCATCTGTAATAGCTAGGGTCCAATTCGGGAAAATTGGGCACTACTGGAAAAGTTTTTGATTTTTCGCAGGGTGTTAAAAGGTTTAAAAAAATCCATGGATACAAGTTGGGGTGGCACCCCTAGTGGCAGTTATGCATACAGTCGAAAATGGCCCCCACCGAAAAGAGAAAAGGTTATCACTCTGTCTCAAACCGACTACTTCCGTGAGTACACTTTCCTGCAGCACCCTATGTGCCCTGTGTTCTTACTGGCATAGTGTGCACATTTTATCAGAATAGTGTCGTCTCATATCACACGCTAACCTCAGTGCACTTCACGGAAATGACGATCGTAACGTTTAAATATGATTTTATTGGTGTCCTCAATATCGACCGTGACATGGTCATACTGTGTCAAAACATGAACAGTTTATGTTGTAACTTGCTTGTACCTCTGTAAATTGTGTTTTTCACCGCTGCTGATTCAGATTTCTCTACCGCAATTTCTACGAGTTTGAAAGTACTCCCTCCCCTTCCGTTATATACAGTAGTCGAGTTGAGGGGGGATGAGGGGGGATGGCATCCCCCTTTGGAATTGATATGGTCAAAATCATCCCCCTTCTGAAATGGCCATCCCCCTCCCCATCCCCTGTAATTGTTCAATGAATGTGGAAATATCACCACTATTTCACTTTCAACGTTTAGCTTTTGCGCACATCGAGGTTAAAATACTGTGGACGAGGGGCATGCTCCTCCTATTGTCACGGCAATCAGCGACATATAAGCATGCAGCCTTCTTTTATTGTCTATGCGCACGACAGGTGATTTCATTGAGCAGCATCATGGCCAAGCGACAAGCAAAGTTTGATCTAAGGGACGTCGGCTTTATTAAGAGGACAAAAAGTTGATGAACTAGAAAGAGTACATTTATACTCAAACCTGAAACGCCCAGTCTCCCTTGTTTGCTAAAGTGAAGGTACCTAGCCCGCTAGCGAGAGCTAGGTGTTCACTCCAGCTGTTTCTGAACAAACTTGCCATAATGTAATTGGAAAGGATAGGCTACCGTAGCGGCTCATGGCGAGCTAACGCAATGTTGTCCAACTTTTTAGGTCATCTTATTGAGAGTGATGTATGAATGCATCCTCACTCACACGAAAATAGTTTTGTAGTGTGCGGTTCAGCAAATAGACAATGTCACGAGGTGGCTGAAGAGACAAACGTCTGAGCATCTGTTCATCTTTAGAATTATTATTCCGCTGTGCAGGTAGCCTAGGCGCAAAGAATACGCTTTTGTTTTGCATTTTTAAAGGTAGAACGTAAGACTGAGACTGAGCTACAAAGTATCCCACCAACATTGTTGTGTGCCAATTAAGGTTTCTGTTCTAGGCTACTGTATGGTGGTAGAATTCCAGAGTGAAAGCAAAAAGTCTCAACTTTTTTTGTTGGTTCCATTTAACTTGGCTACTGGCTAGATTGGTAATTATAACAAGTTATCGTTGAATGCATTAAAATTGATGTCTGGTTAACTAATTCAGATCTGATAGATATTTAGTATATTTAAGTGATAATGTTACTTTGAACTGGGATCAATTTTAGCAACTCGACGTAGACATGATCTAAAATGTTAGTGACTCATAAAATGTACATGACATTGAAGGTACCAAATGAAAGACTCACTTCTTTCACCAGGAAAAAACGGTTTGTTTCTATCGTTTTTCGTTCTTTAGTAATCATCAGTAGAACATGGGTTAGTTTGGCTAAAAACACCTGTTTCTGACCAAAAAATGGAGAAAACGATCTTTTTGTGAAAATCAACTTTTTAACGTTAGCGTTTCAGTAGTATGTCAACCACGATTGCACTGTTATCTTGTCAGTCTCGTCGAGGTTGCTAGGGACTCTGATGGTCGCTATAGACTCTGAACAGGACGGTAGACTTAGCAAGCTAGCACTAGCAAAGTTGTTGTTAGTCTATACAGCAATATCCAATGTAAATGGATCATACCGTTCACCTGTTTTCCATCCTTGATTTAAGAAGTAAGTATATTTATTTACTGCACCGCGTGCAAACTAGATCCACCGTCGATCTTCAGTGACTCACGCCGCCTTCACATTAGCACAGTAGATACGGCTGCGTAACAGCCGGAAGTCATTCATTTCCTATGGAGATTCGCAGACCGTATGCGAATGGGTCCGAACAGTGCGGTGCGAAAAAAATCGGGTCCGTTGGTCATCCGCATGCGTTAAAAAAATTGAACTCGTACGACAGCAACTGACCTTTCCTATCCGACGGAAGTTAGCGTTGCTATGGTACTGATAAACAAATTGAATATCTATCTTTTATAATGTCATATTACATGCTTTTAAACGATAAAGTTTAAAACAAAAGTCATCGAAAAGGAACGTGTATGATCCATAGTGGTGCACACGCCCATCTTGTGAAAAATAAAATGAACGGTTGATGTAAAATAAAGAATTATTTTTTTATAAAGAAGTTTTTTGTCATGTCACTGTCTTACATGGTCTCTTAACAATATTAGGGCAGTTAGACAATTAATTTAGAAATAAAATAGCACTATTGTACATTTTACTCCCAAACTCGAAAAGCCTCCAATTGACTTCCAACGGTCAAGTCCGACGTCCGACGGGGGAGCACTGCGAATTCGGAGTGCTAATGTGAAGGCGGCGTTAGCTTGTTGCATGTCTACATGTGCACTCTACAGGCAGATACTCTGCAGGCAGATAATCATCCAAATGGCACTGCTGTCATCTAGCGGTTCGGATCGCTAGTACAGTCTGTTTACAAGCCTGAAACTCTGTCAGATTGTTCCCAAGCTCACCCATGAGCCCTCCCCATTGAAAAATGCAATTGACGTCTAAAGACGTCAATGGCAGTGAACGAATGTATGTGTCTAAATTGACGTTTAAAGACGTCACTGGCAGTTAATGAGTTAAGGGCGAAAAGTGTCCATCGTTCCACACTCAACTTTTTGACCGTTATGAGTGCACCATCCGGGACTTGCAGTGCCCTTCGTGTCATTCAAAGTTTCAGTGTGAACGCTCTCACACACTCAAATTAAGTATTTTAAGTGCAGAAGTGCGCCATTTGAGACAGTGTATACTGTATCTCAGCTTCCTTTACTCTTAGTGACATCATTAGAAACTTTTAATCAACTAGTTTCCAAATATATATGTTTTAAAAGAGAATGTACCAATGGCACTTGGTAAAAACAATAAAAGAAAATCCTAGGATTTCAGTCCTCTCAACTGCCGCAGGCCCATCCAAAAAGCCCATTCAACTTAATTTGCATTTGAAAGAGACACTCACTAAGTGACCCATTTAGTCTGACTTTTTTCTAATTTGTAGTAAAACTACATAACATTTTTAAAAGGTCTTTTTATATATATGGAGCCAACACCGTTGTTTTCAAGGTACAAACTTCAAAAGTCTTAGATATATTTATAGTGTCTTTTTTACCTTTGACCTTTAACCTTTGATTTTCTTTTTTTAAAATAGTTGTGTTTACACTGAATTACAATTAAAAGGTGATTTCATTACATCCACTTTACTCTCATGTAATTATTGTGGAGGACCTCTAGAATATAACCATATGTGCCACTTTTGCATGTTTTTAGTTAGATGAAAAACTTAATAATCTCAAGGTATAGCTGACTGCCTCAAAGTGCCTGAAAAGGCTCCAGACCTCCAAGTGTTAAATTGTTGAATAATGCAATTTTCTACTTTGTTTGATACAAAATCCTATCCTGAATCATATTCTGATATATCCTTCTTATTGTAAGTCAATTTCCATGTTAAATCTATTATCATAGTCATATTTAGCTCAAATAAACTGTCAACATCTCTGAAAAAAGTCACACTGAAATATTAATCAGGACCCTAGACCATATTTTTACCTCCAAGGTATTCTTTCTTTGTTGATTGGACAGATCACTATCACTATAGTATCACATGTTGTGACCAAAATGACCATTGTTGAGGCTTTAAATAAGCACCAGAACTATGCCACAGTGAAAAGTTATATTTGGCTTTTAGTCAGGCAGCCATGGGGTCACACCTGTTTTTTTGTTGTTGTTGTTTTGCAGAATCTAGTAAACTATGGGTACCTCTTAAGATTTAGGAGGGTGCCCCGTGATATCCCTTAGGCAATTTTGTATATTAAGCCTTTCTTGTCCAATGTGTTGAATATAAGACGGAGATACTACAGGTGAATAGGGTAAAAAAAAAGAAATAAAATAACATGCCTATATCACAATGAAACTTCACTAGTTGATTGTTTAGATCAATATGAAAAATACATGTATTCATGGGTTTCATCAGGTCCCTTTCCACAGGTGTATAGAATCAAGCACCTTGATTATCAATGCAGACTGCATGGTGCTTGATTAATACACCTGTGGAAAGGGACCTGATGAAACCCATGAATTACAAGTTTTCTGTGATATAATGTTTGAATATGCAAATTAGGCATGATGTAATTAAATATGCACTGATTTGCATGAACTCAAAAAGATCAAATATGAACATTGGCTAAAGCCAGTTTCAGATTTTTATTTTCATTTTGTTGACATAAGAGATGAAAAGTATCTTGCAGAGGGAATTATGGATATCTCATTCAGTTATTCAGTAAATTTAGAAAATACTACCAGCATATATACAGTACCCTCCAGCATTATTGGCACCCTTGGTAAAGTTGACTAAAAACAGGTATGAAAAACTAGAAAATTCATTCCAAGCACATTACGAGTGCATGAAAATGCTAAAAAGTACAGATAAATCATATAAATATTGTTACTAAGGTGTTGGTAGACATGGTGGTTTCATAGTTTATGAAAGTTGATAGTGCGAAGATAGCAGGCATTGAGCAGAATTGAATTGAGAATGACTCCTAAATTCCAATTCAATTCTTGAGTTTGAATTGAATTTGAATTGAGGTCAAAAACAGGATGCAGAATTACAATTCTAATTTGAATTAAGGGAAGTAGAATTGAAATTCAATGAAATTCAAATCAATTCACATACATAATTTAAGGGTACACTGCAAATTATTTTATTCTTATCAAGTTAAAAAAAAGTGTTAGATCATTTATATTGTTTTAAGAGTGAATTTCTTACTTTAAGTGTTCAACTTTACACTATCTTAAATCAAGCACATCTCATGAAATCTTAAAATGAGGTAAATACTGTTAAAATGAGATCTTTTACATCTCTCCCTCAAATTCTCATCAAAATAAAGCTTGTTTTAAGATTCAGTAACAAGAAAATGTGATTTTATTTAAGATGACATGTAAGATTTAAGATATCATCTTAAAAAACAGCAGTTTATGCTTATATTTATATTTAACTTATTCTGAGCCTTTAACAACTTTAAATAGACTTGACACAAGCTGTGGCACTGTGGCGCAACAGGTTACAGCATTAGTACCATGTACTCGTACCCATGCATGGGGACCCGGTTCAAATCTCACCTGCGGTCATATCCCAATCCCTCACACACTAGCTTCCTGTCTATCTTCATTGTCCTATCTGAATAAAGGCAAAAAGTCCAGAAAATATACTTGCAAAAAAAAAGGAATATTATCTGAGGCTGTTTAAATATTTTTTACAACCAGCATTTAATGCTTATATTAAGCATATTTTATATCTTTATCTCGCCAAGATAACCGCATCCAGCCGTGGTGTACTGGTTAGCGCATCGGGCTTGTAACCGGAGGGTTGCCGGTTCGATCTCCGACCAGTCCACCATGGCTGAAGTGCCCTTGGGCAAGGCACCTAACCGCTCACTGCTCCCCGAGTGCCGCTGGTTGGGCAGGCAGCTCACTGCTCTGGGTTGTGTGATTCACCTCACTGTGCATTCACTGTGTGCTGTGTGTTCACTAATTCGGTTAAATTGGGTTAAATGCAGAGAACTGAATTTCTCACAGGATCAAAAAAGTATATATTCTATTCTATTCTATTCCAAAGTTGACATATCACATGTCACGATATGCCAGAAGAGGAGAAATCACCTTTTTAAACAGCGTGGACAACGGGAATGACTGCAAATGTGTTGAATCTTTCGCCGGGTTTAACAGTCAAAACTTATGTTTCTCTGTGAAATGAGTTCACAATATGAAACTATAGACTGTATACTGTCAAATTATGCAAAAACGTGAAATTCAACATTTTAACCCAGAAGTTTGTTATTGTTGATTTTCTCAGAATAACGTTGTGCGCAAATCGACTGATTTCACCTTAAATGGTCACATTTCACTTGTTTTGAGTAGGCCTACATTTTACCTCAGATTTAGTGTTTTTATCTTGTTTTTAAACACCATTTTTTGCCATGTTTAACCATTAAGTTTCACAAAGTATGTCAGATATGATCTCAACAAACACACAATTTATAATTGAAAACAGTAATCAATTACATTTCGAGTGTAATTTTCCCTGAACTGAATGTATGTGAGATTCAACACATTCTTCCTGTTATGTGACTGTGAATTTGTTTTGAATTGCCATGAATTGAATTCCACTTCCTGTCATTTCAATTCCAATTCAAATTCAACTTCCTGTGGGGTGGGGCCAATTCAATTCAAATTCCAACTCATGAATTGAATAGAGGCAAATTCTAAAATTCGGAATTGTGCACAAGCCTGGAAGATAGACAGTTTAAAATTGAATATGGATAGCTTAAATTCTGTTGATAAAAAGATGATATATTGAATGTTGACAGACCGATAGTTTAACTCATTGGCTGCCAGCCATTTTCAGTGCAGAGCGCTCCATACTGCCAGACGTTTTACAGCATTTTGACTGTTTTTCCAAGATCCACTGAACGGTGAGCTTTATGACTATGTAAACACCGAAAGTAGGCCTACCAAATGAAAGAGTAGACTCTCTTCTTTCACCAGGAAAAAAAACGGTTTGTTTCTATCGTTTTCCGTTCTTTAGTAATCGTCAGTAGAACATGGGTTAGTTTTGCTAAAAACACCTGTTTTTGACAAAAAAATTGAGAAAACAATCTTTTTTTGAAAATCAACTTTTTAACATTAGCGTTTCAGTAGTATGTCAACCACGATTGCACTGTTATCTCGTCAGTCTCGTCAAGGTTGCTAGGGACTCTGATGGTTGCTATTCACCCCTTGCTGAGACATCACAAAGTGACGTGACAGCGTCGGACGGCACCATGCTGGACGACAGAAAGATAGGAGATACAGCAAATTACATTATGAAGAAGTGAAGACCTTCACTTTAACATCTTTTGTAGTTCAATGTATTACTTTGGTCAGCATCTGGTAGTCATATAAACATGCCAGTGGTGTTGTAAGGTGAAATGGGTTGTGATCGCAAGTTTACATAGTTATTAAACTAGTGATAACAACACTAACATGGGGCAGCTAGATCGTAGCCTACTGTTAATATTAGCCTACTGTATATTAACACCCATATTAAGTATTTCTGGGCTAAAATATTTCAAACCAATTTGGCCACTTTATTTGCAATGCTCTTAAAAGATGTAACATAGTCAAAACATAACATATCAGTATATGAAATAACGTTACGTGTTGCTTTGTTAGATTCCGCAAATGTCACGGGTCCGGACCGCAGGTGCTCGGGCCCGCCATCGCCGCTTGCAGCAATATTTAGGGCCCGAGCACCGAGATGCGGCCGCTGTAGCAGCGGCTGCACCGTAGGTGCAAGGCCCTATTGTTTTTGCTCAGATTATTATTATTCTCTCTTCCTCTTAGCCCGTGCGGCCTTTTTTCACCAACTTGGCATGCTCCAAAACTCTTGTAATTTGGCAGCTACATGTTGAATTACGGTCGCTACTCAGAGACAGAGCTCTGGCCTAGGGTGTGGCTCAGGGACTCTATAGCGCCACCTACTGCGCTGTCTGTTGTGGTTGACACATACAGTACATGCACGAAAATGAACTAAATTTGGTGGGCATGTGTGTGTTCTATTAATCTGAACAACTTTTACAATGAGACTACATAGTGAATCTTAGACAAATTTGAGTTATGATTATCATTATGAATTTTGCACATCATGTATTTTGAAACACTTCTCCTAGACGGTTTATCGAAATCATGTAATATGGGCAGTAAAATGATCTGGAGGGGTTGCTCAAAAGAAATTGCGAACAGATTTTTGAATTTTTGAAGCATATTGAAATGGCAAAGTTTTGAATTATGACGTTTTATTAAAGAAACAGGAAGTTTGTGTTATAGGCAGAAAAAAGGTAATAATTTGGATGTAATTTCGCAGCTTAGGGACTCTATAGCGCCACCTAGCGTGTTGTCTGTTGTGGTTGACACATACATTCACGAAAATTAGCCACATTTGGTGGGCATGTGTGTTATTGCTACCGCTAGTCAGGGACAGAGCTCTTGCCTAGGGTTTGGCATAGGGACTCTATAGTGCCACCTAGCACATTGTCTTTTATGGTTGACACATACATTGACGACAATTAGGTAGGCTTGTGTGTTATTGCTACCGCTAGTCAGGGACAGAGCTCTGGCCTAGGGTGCCGCTTAGGTACTCTATAGTGCCACCTAGCATGTTGTCTTTTGTGGTTGACACATGTACTCACAAAAGTGAACCAAATTTAGTGGGCATGTATGTTGCTCATATTTGCATGAGCCACGACTGAAAAGACTTCCGATAATATCAAACATGTTTGATATTGTCGTAACGGCAAAACTAGAAAAAGACTGACTCTGTTTGGGAGGGTGTGTAGTAAAAAGGACTGTATTTATTATAAGGTCCGGAAGTAGAGAAACACTACAGCCAGTCGGCTATATGAGCACCACCAATTGTAATATTATCTTCTTTATTGAAGTTGTGCAAGTTACTCATTTGTGTGATTCTGCAACACAATACAGAAAATAACCATGAATAAACTAAATACACGGTATGCAGCAATTACACAGGCATAAGCTGAACACGCGTGAGCTACATGATCATTAACGTCTCGCACACACACACGCATCTCGCACACATGCACATGCATCTCGCACATGCACATGGCACATGCCCACACATGTCACTCGGTTACGCTATGGACACACATATTCCTAAATGTACGTTATATATTCTACAAATAGCATCATACAAGCTATCACCCATCAGCGTTATATGCATAATCACCACGGGAACATTGTTTGAGGGGAAACTAACAACTAGCATTAAATATTAACAATACAGTGTTATACCGATCATAAATGTAATCTTGCTATAAATTGGTACTTACTTCAGTTATTGCACGCACACATACAACCTCAGAACGATGTCCTGGAACAACGGTGAAATGCAAACTAATGATAAGACGCAATTCTAAATTCACAACTTTACTCGCGGTAAACTTCGACTCACTCTGACTAACTCCTGTGTCCTAGCTACGTGAAGTAGTGCCGCGATCTGATTGGTCCATTTCCCACATTCAAGCGGACCTTTTAAATAGACTCCGACGGACTTACAACCGCTAAGATTGGCACCTTACACTAAACGATTTAGATGACGGGAAATTTAGGAAATTTAGTCGCCGACTGTTAAAACAGACCAAAATCGAGCAATGTAAGCCAGCCTTTACACTAAACGATTTAGTTGACGGGAGCGCGCAGCGATTCCACTACAACTCCCATGATTTCCGCACGATTTTGGAAATGTAGTCGCCGACTGTTAAAACAGACCAAAATCATACAATGTAAGCCAGCCTTAAATCGTTTAGTGTGAGGTGCCAATCTTAGCAGTTTTAAGTCCATCGGAGTCAGTCTTTTTCTAGTTTTGCCGTTACGACAATATCAAACATGTTTGATATTATCGGAAGTCTTTTCAGTCGTGGCTCATGCAAATAGTGACGTGAACGTTAAAAACCAACAGTGGCCTCGCTCGAACACGAAACAGGAAGGGGCAAAATAGGTGACAGCTGTAGCCTATATGATTATTTGTTATTTCATTTCTTATAAATTATTAGTCTAATTATTCCACATGACAGAACAGCTTTATATCTGTTAGGGATGTCACACATGAAACAATGCTGCAGAAACGCGAAAAAATGACTTTGATATGAGTAGGCTATCATGTGAGTTCGTGTTGATGATGATGTGTAGCCTAGTGCACGATGGAAATAATTTGAAGGAATCTAGCAGCAGTCTTGTAAATAGTGACCCACAGTCTTTGCAATATCCTAATCTGAGACTGGCCTGTGACTAGAAACTGGATGAATTGTCTTTAGATGTGAGAGGGTCTGAGACTGTAGTCTTTCAAAAATCTTTTCCAAATCTTTGCAAAGTCTGTCAATGTAAGGTAGGCTTAAGGTAAACTTAGTTTTGCATTCTATGACCTTTTTATTTATTTATTTTTTTGATAAATACTTGAGTTCTCCAAGTTAAGGCTGGCTTACATTGCACGATTTTGGTCTGTTTTAACAGTCGGCGACTAAATTTCCACAATCGGGCGGAAATCTTGGGAGTTGTACTGAAATCGCAGCGCGCTCCCGTCATCTAAATCGTTTAGTGTAAGGTGCCAATCTTAGCTGTTTTAAGTCCGTCGGAGTCAGTCTTTTTCTAGTTTTGCCGTTACGACAATATCAAACATGTTTGATATTATCGGAAGTCTTTTCAGTCGTGGCTCATGCAAATAGTGACGTGAACATTAAAAACCAATAGTAACCTTGCGCGAACATGAAACAGGAAGGGGCAAAATAGGCGACAGCTGTAGCCTTTATGATTATTTGTTATTTCATTTCTTGTAATTTATTAGTCGGCTGTTCTACGTGACAGAACAACTCTATATCTGTTAGTGATGTCACACATCAAACAATGCTGCAGAAACGCGAAAAAATTACTTTGATATGAGTAGGCTATCATGTGATTTCCTGTGAATGATGACGTGTAGCCTATTGCACGATGGAAATAATTTGAAGGAATCTAGCAGCAGTCTTGTAAATAGTGACCCACAGTCTTTGCAAAATCCTAATCTGAGACTGGCCTGTGACTAAAAACTCAATGAATTGTCTCTAGATGTGAGAGGGTCTGAGACTGTAGTTTTTCAAAAATCTTTTCCAAATCTTTGCAAAGTCTGGCAATGTAAGGTAGGCTTTAGAAAGCATGTGTCTTTGCCACAGTCTTGAGCTGACTTCATGGCTGTTAACATAATGAGACATTGTAATTACAGTGCATGAAAATGCACTGTACTGTTCTTCCTCGGTCTTCTTCTTCTTATTATTATTACAGTGCATGAAAATGCACTGTACTGTTCTTCCTCGGTCTTCTTCTTCTTCTTATTACAGTGCATGAAAATGCACTGTACTGTTCTTCCTCGGTCTTCTTCTTATTACAGTGCATGAAAATGCACTGTACTGTTATTCCAAGTCTTCTTATTATTACAGTGCATGAAAATGCACTGTACTGTTCTTCCTAGGCTTCTTATTACAGTGCATGAAAATGCACTGTACTGTTCTTCCTAGGCTTTTTATTCTTCTTCTAACGCACGCAATTCAGCTTGAACCGTTTAACGTAGAAACTTCATTCAAACTTTGTTGCGTAGGTCTCGCTTATGCCATGTGTGCTTTGTATTTTTCAACTTTGTAACTTTTATACTTTTTAAACTATGAATTAAAAAACGATTTCCCCATAGATTTAACATTGAGCTATTTCCCCATAGACTTAACATTGCTCATTGTGACATCACGGCAGCAATTAGAATCTTAGGCCAGGTGGCCGGCCACCTGGGCACCAACTGTCAGTTTCTCTACCATACAATCTCTCTGAAGACTACATATTCTGTTCCCCTGTATCCTCTGCGCACAACAGTATCAAAATAAGTCCTCCTAATTCCATCCAACTTTATATCCATTCATCTTCTTCAAACCATTCACTCATCCACCCATTCTAAACAGTCTGCCTATCAACATCAATAAGACGCTCTACATTCAACTTTTAAACAATCTACTCTGTCTCAGGCTGGCTCTCTTAAGACTAGCCAGTTAAATTGATTACACCTGTATCTGTATCCACTACTCTCAGTAGAGAGCTGTGTCTCTCCATTCTACAAGAATATAAGGCACATTCCATCCAACATTCTATCCATTCATCTTCTTCAGACCATTCACTCATCCACCCATTAAACTGTCTATCAACATCTATTAAACAATCTGTCTATCAACATCCATTAAACTCTCTGTCTATCAACATTAATTAGACTATCTACATTCAACTTTTAAATTATTTACTCTGTCTCAGGCTTTAAGAGTAGGCTACACTCTGTCTCTCTTAAGACTAGCCAGTTAAATTGATTACACCTGTATCAACTACTCTCAGAGAGCTGTATCAGTGTCTCTCTTAACAAGAATATAAGGCACATTCCATCCAACCTTCTATCCATTCATCTTCTTCAGACCATTCACTCATCCACCCATTAAACTGTCAATCAATATCTATTAAACAATCTGCCTATCAACATCCATTAAACATTCTGTCTATCAACATTAATTAGACTATCTACATACAACTTTTAAAGTATTTACTGTGGGTCCCTCTCAAGCAGCGTTTATATGTCCTCCCTCGCTCCTCGATCCTCAATGATCTACATAAAGAAAGATAGAAGAAGGGCTAGACTATCCCATTGTTGCCGCTCCATCATTCTTTATGTAGATCAGTGAGGAGCGAGAGAGGACGCATAAACGCTATATGAGGGGCACCTTCTGTCTCAGGCTTTAAGCATACAATCTCATTAAGACTACAGATCCTGTTTCACTACTTCCTCTGTCCACAACTGTTTCAAAATAAAGGTCCTCACTGCAATAATACCACTGAAACTACTCAACTATTGAACTGTTCAACCATTCCAACTGTCAGTTATCATCCACTATGCCTCCAGTCAACTACATGAAACCTCCATGTACCTAGCAACCAACATAGCAACCATTAAAATTAAGTGTTTATGACCGTTTCCATAGCAACCAACATGATTATACTGCAGTAACTTATTGTTTCCTGATAGTGGCCACCATGGATACCCTAGCAACAAATGTTTCAAAATAAAAGTCCTCACTAGCAAGTTAGCTAGTTAGCATGGTTAGCATAGTTAGCATTGTTAGCATAGTTAGCATTTTTAGCATAACTGCAAAAAATCATCAACTAAGTTAGCTAATCAACCTGGTTAGCATTGTTAGCAAATTTAGCATTGTTAGCATAGTTAGCATTTTTAACATTACTGCTAGAAATCATCGGTTAAGTTAGCTAATCAACCTGGTTAGCATTGTTAGTAAAGTTAGCATTGCTAGCATAATAAGCATTTTTAGCGTAACTGCTAGAAATCATTAGCTAAGTTAGCTAATCAACATTTTAACATGAATAGAAATCATTAGTTAAGTTAGAACTGGAATGTTTAATCTTTAAACTGTCTACCTTCACACTATCAACTCTCTGTAAACTATGCAACCACCATGTTTACCCTAGCTACACCTTAGTAACCATATCTACATTATCTATCTATTTTTGCATTTTCATGCACTGGTAATTCCTTGGAATTGCATTTCTAGTTATTAAACTTCTTCTTCTAACGCTCGCAATTCAGCTTCAACCGTTTAACGTAGAAACTTCATTCAAACTTTGTTGCGTAGGTCTTGCTTATGCCATATGTGCTTTGTATTTTTCAACTTTGTAACTTTTATACTTTTTAAACTATTAGTTAAAAACTATCACCATTTCCCCCATAGACTTAACATTGCTCATTATGACATCACGGCAGCAATTAGAATGTTACCCCAGCTGGTCAGCCACCTGGGCACCAACTGTCAGTTTCTCTCAGGCTCCTCTCTGAAGACTACATATTCTGTTCCCCTGTATCCTCTGTGCACAACAGTATCAAAATAAGTCCTCCTAATTCCATCCAACTTTATATCCATTCATCTTCTTCAAACCATTCACTCATCCACCCATTCTAAACAGTCTGCCTATCAACAACATCAATTAGATGCTCTACATTGAACTTTTAAACAATCTACTCTGTCTCAGGCTGGCTCTCTTAAGACTAGCCAGTTAAATTGATTACACCTGTATCTGTATCCACTACTCTCAGTAGAGAGCTGTGTCTCTCCATTCTACAAGAATATAAGGCACATTCCATCCAACATTCTATCCATTCATCTTCTTCAGACCATTCACTCATCCACCCATTAAACTGTCAATCAATATCTATTAAACAATCTGCCTATCAACATCCACTAAACATTCTGTCTATCAACATTAATTAGACTATCTACATACAACTTTTAAAGTATTTACTGTGGGTCCCTCTCAAGCAGCGTTTATATGTCCTCCCTCGCTCCTCGATCCTCAATGATCTACATAAAGAAAGATAGAAGAAGGGCTAGACTATCCCATTGTTGCCGCTCCATCATTCTTTATGTAGATCAGTGAGGAGCGAGAGAGGACGCGTAAACGCTATATGAGAGGCACCTTCTGTCTCAGGCTTTAAGCATACAATCTCATTAAGACTACAGATCCTGTTAACTGTTTCCTCTGTCCACAACTGTTTCAAAATAAAAGTCCTCACTGCAATAATACACTATTAAATAATTTAACCATTGAAACTACTCAACTATTGAACTGTTCGACCATTCCAACTGTCAGTTATCATCCACTATGCCTCCAGTCAACTACATGAAACCTCCATGTACCTAGCAACCAACATAGCAACCATTAAAATTAAGCGTTTATGACCGTTTCCATAGCAACCAACATGATTATACTGCAGTAACTTCTTGTTTCCTGATAGTGGCCACCATGGAAATCCTAGCAACAAATGTTTCAAAATAAAAGTCCTCACTAGCAAGTTAGCTAGTTAGCATGGTTAGCATAGTTAGCATTGCTAGCATAGTTAGCATTTTTTAGCATAACTGCAAAAAATCATCAACTAAGTTAGCTAATCAACCTGGTTAGCATTGTTAGCAAATTTAGCATTGTTAGCATAGTTAGCATTTTTAGCATTACTGCTAGAAATCATCGGTTAAGTTAGCTAATCAACCTGGTTAGCATTGTTAATAAAGTTAACATTGCTAACATGATTAGCATTTTTAACGTAACTGCTAGAAATCATTAGCTTAGTTAGCTAATCAACATTTTAACATGAATAGAAATCATTAGTTAAGTTAGAACTGGAATGTTTCATCTTTTAACTGTCTACCTTCACACTATCAACTCTCTGTAAACTATGCAACCACCATGTTTACCCTAGCTACACCTTAGTAACCATATCTACATTATCTATCTATTTTTGCATTTTCATGCACTGGTAATTCCTTGGAATTGCATTTCTAGTTATTATTAAACTTCTTCTTCTAACGCTCGCAATTCAGCTTCAACCGTTTAACGTAGAAACTTCATTCAAACTTTGTTGCGTAGGTCTTGCTTATGCCATATGTGCTTTGTATTTTTCAACTTTGTAACTTTTATACTTTTTAAACTATTAGTTAAAAACTATCACCATTTCCCCCATAGACTTAACATTGCTCATTATGACATCACGGCAGCAATTAGAATGTTACCCCAGCTGGTCAGCCACCTGGGCACCAACTGTCAGTTTCTCTCAGGCTCCTCTCTGAAGACTACATATTCTGTTCCCCTGTATCCTCTGCGCACAACAGTATCAAAATAAGTCCTCCTAATTCCATCCAACTTTATATCCATTCATCTTCTTCAAACCATTCACTCATCCACCCATTCTAAACAGTCTGCCTATCAACAACATCAATTAGACGCTCTACATTGAACTTTTAAACAATCTACTCTGTCTCAGGCTGGCTCTCTTAAGACTAGCCAGTTAAATTGATTACACCTGTATCTGTATCCACTACTCTCAGTAGAGAGCTGTGTCTCTCCATTCTACAAGAATATAAGGCACATTCCATCCAACATTCTATCCATTCATCTTCTTCAGACCATTCACTCATCCACCCATTAAACTGTCTATCAACATCTATTAAACAATCTGTCTATCAACATCCATTAAACTCTCTGTCTATCAACATTAATTAGACTATCTACATTCAACTTTTAAATTATTTACTGTCTCAGGCTTTAAGAGTACACGCTGGCTCTCTTAAGACTAGCCAGTTAAATTGATTACACCTGTGTCAACTACTCTCAGAGAGCTGTATCAGTGTCTCTCTTAACAAGAATATAAGGCACATTCCATCCAACCTTCTATCCATTCATCTTCTTCAGACCATTCACTCATCCACCCATTAAACTGTCAATCAATATCTATTAAACAATCTGCCTATCAACATCCATTAAACATTCTGTCTATCAACATTAAGTAGACTATATACAACTTTTAAAGTATTTACTGTGGGTCCCTCTCAAGCAGTGTTTATATGTCCTCCCTCGCTCCTCGATCCTCAATGATCTACATAAAGAAAGATAGAAGAAGGGCTAGACTATCCCATTGTTGCCGCTCCATCATTCTTTATGTAGATCAGTGAGGAGCGAGAGAGGACGCGTAAACGCTATATATGAGAGGCACCTTCTGTCTCAGGCTTTAAGCATACAATCTCATTAAGACTACAGATCCTGTTTCACTACTTCCTCTGTCCACAACTGTTTCAAAATAAAGGTCCTCACTGCAATAATACACTATTAAATCATTTAACCACTGAAACTACTCAACTATTGAACTGTTCAACCATTCCAACTGTCAGTTATCATCCACTATGCCTCCAGTCAACTACATGAAACCTCCATGTACCTAGCAACCAACATAGCAACCATTAAAATTAAGTGTTTATGACCGTTTCCATAGCAACCAACATGATTATACTGCAGTAACTTCTTGTTTCCTGATAGTGGCCACCATGGATACCCTAGCAACAAATGTTTCAAAATAAAAGTCCTCACTAGCAAGTTAGCTAGTTAGCATGGTTAGCATAGTTAGCATTGTTAGCATTTTTAGCATAACTGCAAAAAATCATAAACTAAGTAAGCTAATCAACCTGGTTAGCATTGTTAGCAAATTTAGCATTGTTAGCATAGTTAGCATTTTTAGCATTACTGCTAGGAATCATCGGTTAAGTTAGCTAATCAACCTGGTTAGCATTTTTAGTAAAGTTAGCATTGCTAGCATAATAAGCATTTTTAGCGTAACTGCTAGAAATCATTAGCTAAGTTAGCTAATCAACATTTTAACATGAATAGAAATCATTAGTTAAGTTAGAACTGGAACGTTTCATCTTTAAACTGTCTACCTTCACACTATCAACTCTCTGTAAACTATGCAACCACCATGTCTACCCTAGCTACACCTTAGTAACCATATCTACATTATCTATCTATTTTTGCATTTTCATGCACTGGTAATTCCTTGGAATTGCATTTCTAGTTCTTCTTCTAACGCACGCAATTCAGCTTCAACCGCTTAACGTAGAAACTCCATTCAAATTTTGACGCGTAGGTCTTACTTACGCGATGTGGGCTTTGTATTTTTCAACTTTGTAACTTTTATACTTTTTAAACTATTAGTTAAAAACTATTACAATTTCCCCCATAGACTTAACATGGCTCATTATGACATCACGGCAGCAATTAGAATGTTACCCCAGCTGGTCAGCCACCTGGGCACCAACTGTCAGTTTCTCTCAGGCTTTAAGCAGACAATCTCTCTGAAGACTACATATTCTGTTCCCCTGTATCCTCTGCGCACAACAGTATCAAAATAAGTCCTCCTAATTCCATCCAACTTTATATCCATTCATCTTCTTCAAACCATTCACTCATCCACCCATTCTAAACAGTCTGCCTATCAACATCAATTAGACGCTCTACATTCAACTTTTAAACAATCTACTCTGTCTCAGGCTGGCTCTCTTAAGACTAGCCAGTTAAATTGATTACACCTGTATCTGTATCCACTACTCTCAGTAGAGAGCTGTGTCTCTCCATTCTACAAGAATATAAGGCACATTCCATCCAACATTCTATCCATTCATCTTCTTCAGACCATTCACTCATCCACCCATTAAACTGTCTATCAACATCTATTAAACAATCTGTCTATCAACATCCATTAAACTCTCTGTCTATCAACATTAATTAGACTATCTACATTCAACTTTTAAATTATTTACTCTGTCTCAGGCTTTAAGAGTACACTCTGGCTCTCTTAAGACTAGCCAGTTAAATTGATTACACCTGTGTCAACTACTCTCAGCGAGCTGTATCAGTGTCTCTCTTAACAAGAATATAAGGCACATTCCATCCAACCTTCTATCCATTCATCTTCTTCAGACCATTCACTCATCCACCCATTAAACTGTCAATCAATATCTATTAAACAATCTGCCTATCAACATCCATTAAACATTCTGTCTATCAACATTGATTAGACTATCTACATACAACTTTTAAAGTATTTACTGTGGGTCCCTCTCAAGCAGCGTTTATGTCCTCCCTCGCTCCTCGATCCTCAATGATCTACATAAAGAAAGCTAGAAGAAGGGCTAGACTATCCCATTGTTGCCGCTCCATCATTCTTTATGTAGATCAGTGAGGAGCGAGAGAGGACGCGTAAACGCTATGAGAGGCACCTTCTGTCTCAGGCTTTAAGCATACAATCTCATTAAGACTACAGATCCTGTTTCACTACTTCCTCTGTCCACAACTGTTTCAAAATAAAGGTCCTCACTGCAATAATACACTATTAAATCATTTAACCATTGAAACTACTCAACTATTGAACTGTTCAACCATTCCAACTGTCAGTTATCATCCACTATGCCTCCAGTCAACTACATGAAACCTCCATGTACCTAGCAACCAACATAGCAACCATTAAAATTAAGTGTTTATGACCGTTTCCATAGCAACCAACATGATTATACTGCAGTAACTTCTTGTTTCCTGATAGCCACCATGGATACCCTAGCAACAAATGTTTCAAAATAAAAGTCCTCACTAGCAAGTTAGGTAGTTAGCATGGTTAGCATAGTTAGCATTGTTAGCATAGTTAGCATTTTTAGTATAACTGCAAAAAATCATCAACTAAGTTAGCTAATCAACCTGGTTAGCATTGTTAGCAAATTTAGCATGGTTAGCATAGTTAGCATTTTTAGCAATACTGCTAGAAATCATCGGTTAAGTTAGCTAATCAACCTGGTTAGCATTGTTAGTAAAGTTAGCATTGCTAGCATAATAAGCATTTTAGCGTAACTGCTAGAAATCATTAGCTAAGTTAGCTAATCAACATTTTAACATGAATAGAAATCATTAGTTAAGTTAGAACTGGAACGTCTCATCTTTAAAACGTCTACCTTCACACTATCAACTCTCTGTAAACTATGCAACCACCATGTTTACCCTAGCTACACCTTAGTAACCATATCTACATTATCTATCTATTTCTGCATTTTCATGCACTGGTAATTCCTTGGAATTGCATTTCTAGTTATTATTATTCTTCTAACGCACGCAATTCAGCTTCAACCGCTTAACGTAGAAACTCCATTCAAATTTTGATGCGTAGGTCTTACTTACGCGATGTGGGCTTTGTATTTTTCAACTTTGTAACTTTTATACTTTTTAAACTATTAGTTAAAAACTATTACAATTTCCCCCATAGACTTAACATGGCTCATTATGACATCACGGCAGCAATTAGAATGTTACCCCAGCTGGTCAGCCACCTGGGCACCAACTGTCAGTTTCTCTCAGGCTTTACAATCTCTCTGAAGACTTCTGTTCTGTTCCCCTGTATCCTCTGCGCACAACAGTATCAAAATAAGTCCTCCTAATTCCATTCAACTTTATATCCATTCATCTTCTTCAAACCATTCACTCATCCACCCATTCTAAACAGTCTGCCTATCAACATCAATTAGACGCTCTACATTCAACTTTTAAACAATCTACTCTGTCTCAGGCTGACTAGCCAGTTAAATTGATTACACCTGTATCTGTATCCACTACTCTCAGTAGAGAGCTGTGTCTCTCCATTCTACAAGAATATAAGGCACATTCCATCCAACATTCTATCCATTCATCTTCTTCAGACCATTCACTCATCCACCCATTAAACTGTCTATCAACATCTATTAAACAATCTGTCTATCAACATCCATTAAACTCTCTGTCTATCAACATTAATTAGACTATCTACATTCAACTTTTAAATTATTTACTCTGTCTCAGGCTTTAAGAGTAGGCTACTCTGGCTCTCTTAAGACTAGCCAGTTAAATTGATTACACCTGTGTCAACTACTCTCAGAGAGCTGTATCAGTGTCTCTCTTAACAAGAATATAAGGCACATTCCATCCAACCTTCTATCCATTCATCTTCTTCAGACCATTAACTCATCCACCCATTAAACTGTCAATCAATATCTATTAAACAATCTGCCTATCAACATCCATTAAACATTCTGTCTATCAACATTAATTAGACTATCTACATACAACTTTTAAAGTATTTACTGTGGGTCCCTCTCAAGCAGCGTTTATATGTCCTCCCTCGCTCCTCGATCCTCAATGATCTACATAAAGAAAGATAGAAGAAGGGCTAGACTATCCCATTGTTGCCGCTCCATCATTCTTTATGTAGATCAGTGAGGAGCGAGAGAGGACGCGTAAACGCTATATGAGAGGCACCTTCTGTCTTAGGCTTTAAGCATACAATCTCATTAAGACTACAGATCCTGTTTCACTACGTCCTCTGTCCACAACTGTTTCAAAATAAAGGTCCTCACTGCAATAATACACTATTAAATCATTTAACCATTGAAACTACTCAACTATTGAACTGTTCAACCATTCCAACTGTCAGTTATCATCCACTATGCCTCCAGTCAACTACATGAAACCTCCATGTACCTAGCAACCAACATAGCAACCATTAAAATTAAGTGTTTATGACTGTTTCCATAGCAACCAACATGATTATACTGCAGTAACTTCTTGTTTCCTGATAGTGGCCACCATGGATACCCTAGCAACAAATGTTTCAAAATAAAAGTCCTCACTAGCAAGTTAGCTAGTTAGCATGGTTAGCATTGTTAGCATAGTTAACATTTTTAGTATAACTGCAAAAAATCATCAACTAAGTTAGCTAATCAACCTGGTTAGCATTGTTAGCAAATTTAGCATAGTTAGCATTTTTAGCATTACTGCTAGAAATCATCGGTTAAGTTAGCTAATCAACCTGGTTAGCATTGTTAGTAAAGTTAGCATTGCTAGCATAATAAGCATTTTTAGCGTAACTGCTAGAAATCATTAGCTAAGTTAGCTAATCAACATTTTAACATGAATAGAAATCATTACTTAAGTTAGAACTGGAACGTTTCATCTTTAAAACGTCTACCTTCACACTATCAACTCTCTGTAAACTATGCAACCACCATGTTTACCCTAGCTACACCTTAGTAACCATATCTACATTATCTATCTATTTTTGCATTTTCATGCACTGGTAATTCCTTGGAATTGCATTTCTAGTTATTATTCTTCTTCTAACGCACGCAATTCAGCTTCAACCGTTTAACGTAGAAACTTCATTCAAACGTTGTTGCGTAGGTCTTGCTTATGCCATGCCTGCTTTGTATTTTTCAACTTTGTAACTTTTATACTTTTTAAACTATTAGTTAAAAACTATTACAATTTCCCCCATAGACTTAACATTGCTCATTATGACATCACGGCAGCAATTAGAATCTTAGGCCAGGTGGCCGGCCACCTGGGCACCAACTGTCAGTTTCTCTGGCTTTAAGCATACAGTCTCTCAGAAGACTACATATCCTGTTAACTGTTTCCTCTGTCCACAACTGTTTCAAAATAAAAGTCCTCACTGCAATAATACACTATTAAATCATTTAACCATTGAAACTACTCAACTATTGAACTGTTCAACCATTCCAACTGTCAGTTATCATCCACTATGCCTCCAGTCAACTACATGAAACCTCCATGTACCTAGCAACCAACATAGCAACCATTAAAATTAAGCGTTTATGACCGTTTCCATAGCAACCAACATGATAATACTGCAGTAACTTCTTGTTTCCTGATAGTGGCCACCATGGATACCCTAGCAACAAATGTTTCAAAATAAAAGTCCTCACTAGCAAGTTAGCTAGTTAGCATGGTTAGCATTGTTAGCATAGTTAGCATTTTTAGCATAACTGCAAAAAATCATCAACTAAGTTAGCTAATCAACCTGGTTAGCATTGTTAGCAAATTTAGCATTGTTAGCATTTTTAGCATTGCTGCTAGAAATCATTGGTTAAGTTAGCTAATCAACCTGGTTAGCATTGTTAGTAAAGTTAGCATTGCTAGCATAATTAGCATTTTTAGCGTAACTGCTAGAAATCATTAGCTAAGTTAGCTAATCAACATTTTAACATGAATAGAAATCATTAGTTAAGTTAGAACTGGAATGTTTCATCTTTAAACAGTCTACCTTCACACTATCAACTCTCTGTAAACTATGCAACCATGTTTACCCTAGCTACACCTTAGTAACCATATCTACATTATCTATCTATTTCTGCATTTTCATGCACTGGTAATTCCTTGGAATTGCATTTCTAGTTGTAATAGTTATCCTGATATTGTGTGTACCTGGCCCCCTCTCCCGAGAAGTCTGGTCTGGTGCCTTCTGGTGAATTACTCTTCCTGGACTTTCTGTGCACAGGGGAGTCTGGTCTGTCCATGGGAACCCTGTGACAACAAGGCAAGTTAGCATAACATCCCAATGAAGACAATCAGAGATCAAATGTATCTGCTATTCTCTGCTGTGAGGTGAGGGGTGACTGTGGCCTTCTCTTGTCGACATGCCATTGCATGTCCTCTGATCTTTCACTCCTCACATCACACTAGGCACAAAATATGGTGCATGAAACATGATTTCTAAAGAGCAATTTGTAGGTTGATTTCAAAACTGAATATATACGTCAACTTGTGTGAACATTTTAAGCAGGTTCCTAAATAGGCCTCTTGCCCACAACACATCGTATTATGTAGAAGGTAAACATCTTAAATTCGACACATTTTTTTCCCAAGTTAAGCTGCAATGAGCCAAACGACCACCAGGTGGCACTTGTGAGCAGGGTTAAGAAATATCGGCATTTAGCACTAGCCTATAATCAAACAATCCACATTGTATTAAGCTGGGCATACACTGTGCGATTTTTGGCCCATTTTGCCACGATTTTTGAGTCGTGCGACTATTTTGGGGATCGGGCGGAATTTTGGCTCAGTCGTGCATCTCACATCGTGTAGTATACATGGGGTAACGAGAAGCGATTACCACCTCACGACCACCTCCCGATCGATCGGGAGAATATCAAACCTGTTCGCCCCTCGTGAGTCTATCGCACTGTTGAAGCAGTGTTACAAGCCGATTTACCTCAACCTGTCACACTATACATGCGTGAACTCAGATACGGACAACAAAACTAACAGTGTTGCCATAGTTGCACTCAGCGCCTACACGTAGCCACACAGAGGGCATTTTGAACCTGCGTCGACTCTACACTGAAGGCTAACTGTAGGCTCCTCTATGACCACCCCATAAATGTAACAGGGGTTCGGGGAGGGGATGCTTTAACTTTTTGGTGTCTGTGTAGTTCTGGTAGTCGTAGCGGACTCAATACCAGAGCTGTGTGAGTGGCTCGGCGTAGAGAACGGATGGCACATCGCATACAACAACACTGGACTAGGGTGGCAGTGAATGTGAATATAGCAAGTACACATGCCCTAAACATCCAGTCACACCAAGTGTATGCGTACTGTGCTGATCGTGTGGAGGAACTGGACAGGATCTCCGCTGTCTTCTTGGCTAGATTTGCCTGCACCTGTGCCTGGGTGATGTGGTAGTTCGTGTTGCACCAGACTCATTGTATCCGTCAGAGCCTGGGTGCCATCCTTGTAGAATGCGTCATCCCACCAAGGGGAGAGGTCTAAGTCCATTGGGACCCTCCCCAAGATGTTGATCTGACCCATGGAGAAGTCTTCTGTGACTTCCAGGCAGAAACTGTGGCTCGAGGGGCAAGTCAAGCCCCCATAAGAAAAAGAGTTCATTTCGCTGGTGACACACCACTGTGTGTGTGAAACTTGATCACTTCGATCACTTGATCTTTTACAACTACTCCAATGGATCTTATGGTTGTGGAATTTGGGAATACTTGTTCTGAATGGATAAGTGGAAAGGTGATAAAGAAACCAATACATTTTGCACATTCAGTGCCAGTATACATCATTAAAGTTGATAACAATTCTGAATAGTTAATGTCTCTCATTTTTTCTGACGTAGACCATCTATGCAAGTCTAAGATTTCAATCAAATCACTTAGGACATGCCTAGGGGTCTTTTGCAGACGGAGATCCAGGATTTCTTGTTTGGCTGTGGCAAATAAATCTCGTGCATATGTTCTACAGGCTAAGTCATGTTCAAGTGTGCGGGTCTGGTTGTAGAATGAATGACTAACGGTTAGAAGCGCCTGTGCCTCAGATTTGACCGCTTTGATAATATTCTCATTACTATTGGTGAGATGTTGGTGTAAGGATCTAAATTCCCAGGCTGATGACATTCCTTTCAATCATATATGGACTCTTGATTAGCTACTGAGTGTGGGCCTATTGTGGACCTCCTGTCACACGTTTGTCCAAAGTCCTCAGAAGTTAACTTGGACCAGGAAATGTAACCAAATGTATTGTCATGTCTTGATTGATTTACTCAAGTGGTTTCACTACAACAATGGTCTCAGTTTCACCTACAGTACTCATCATGTGATCTCCATTCATGTAACCCCTGTCACTGTGTGAACCAATCACAAACTTTGTAGCCTATAAAAGGGTAGACAAAACATTATTCATGGAGTCTCTATTAGCTATGAACTCCCACACTTCGGTGTGTAGTCATCTTCCTCTGAGCTGGTAAAGTATGTTTCATTCTCTGTCTGTTTTGTATCTTAGAGTATTTCTTGAACCTGTTTTAAGTAACTTTCACACTTTGCATTTAGATGTACTTCTGTAATGTGTTGGATGACTAGCTTGTACCTGTCCAATAAATTTGTTATGCTGATCCGCGTAGCCATTAGTACTTATGTGGCTGTGTCCGGTCCCAGGTAACGTGCTAGCGTAATGGATGGCTAGGGTTTAACTACCGCCGCCGTAGGAGTTAACCACACTGGAAATGGCACGCTGTCTTTGAAATTGACTGTAATATTATGAAGCAGTGGGTCGCTTTGTTTACGGGGTCTGCCATAGATTAAAATGTCTATGGTAATCTGCATCGAGTAATCGCATCCTAGCACAGCCAGAACCCTCTGTGCATAGCATGTGGTTGTGGGTCAGCAGCACGTATGACATATATAGTGATCCGAGTCAGCGGGGCAGCCCCTGAATCCTTTCTGAAACAAGTAACAATGATTGCGTCGGGAACCGCCCGAATTAACCGGCTGTGGAGGAGAATAGGACCCTCAGCATATTCCTGACGATACGGGGTCGGTAAGAATGACTGGTGGCATTACACAGTAAATAGTTGATCAGACGCTTATGACTCACATAAGCCTGATCCCGGATAATTCACAATGTTACTTTCGAAGGCACCACCAGGCTCACCAGCCTGACCCCTGAGAATAATGTTACTTTGAACTAAACCTTTTTCGTATTTGGCGGAGTCAGCTTTATTAGGATTCAACAGGGGTTATCAATTAATGTCTCAAACAGTGCGCGGCTGCTTCACGGATTTTCCTTGGACCACTCTCTGTTCCCTCATTGGTTCAGAAAAGTGACGTCTTTACAGGAAACCAGTGGCCACTTGATTTGCCAACCATGATGAATATTGTGATTGTCCAGTTATCTTGTAAGAGTTGGCAATGGAATTAGCTGAACCAAAGATACTAGTTACATCAGCAAATAGATCTCGTTTAAATCTAGCGGGTGGAACTTGGACAGCGAGTCTGTCCTTGTAATCAGAGACTAAATCATCAATCTGTGACTGTAGCCATGCATATGTTTGATCTTTATCACTACAGTGGGTTAGATAAGCAGATAAAACATTTGTGACATTATAACTAACATGTGTCATCACTAAATTGACATCATGTAACAAAGTCTTGTTTACATTTCCCTTAATAATACCTCCCGGAGGGGTGGGATAAGTCTTAGGGCACTGTGTGGGCTTGTGATATCCACAAGTGGTTAACCCGTTATGTTTTGAGTGGGGAGATGGGTGGATCCCTCTCTACAACAAATCTTGTTATCACAATTTGGTTCCGGTGCTAGTCCGGGGGGGCCATGCAGCTGACTGTTTCAGAGGAATTGTGATGTAAGGTGTGTGTGGCCCCTTTGAATATTTCCATACCCATCTCCCACATCTATTGTTATCAGTGAGTAGGACTCGTTGGCCCAGCCGGATGCATGCTGGTCCAGACACTTTCCTGGCATCTGTAGTCTATGGGTTTGCGCTGGCAGACCTGAGTACGCAGAATTAAAGACAAGCAGAATAATTTGCATTGAGTCATGTGATACCATCTCACTTTTCCTTTTATGGCCACAGCTACACAGCTATTGCACTTGCATATGCATTTCGTATGGCCCATGCCATGTTGGAGCAAATGCACTTTGTTTGACAAACACAATCATTACCATGTCAGCAAACTTTGTTTTGCGGGTTGGGTTAAAATGAGTGTCAATAGTTAGATCACTGTTGTTGCTTTAGTGTGGCCTGTGGGTATAGCACCTTGAGGCGGTCTTGCAACTGAATCAGTACAGTCTGTTGTTTAGCCACAGTGAGTTGGCCCAGATCTGCTGCTGAGATTTCTGGGTCAATGGGAAGTTTCATGATTCGTTCTGTCATGAGTTCACGTGGGCTGATACCTGTGGCTTTGGAAGGGGTAGCTTGCAACACTGTCAAAACTGTGGGTAAAGCATCAATCCACTGATTTTGGTGTCGGGAAATTTGTTTTGCAATGCTTTCTTTGATTGTGCAGTTCATTCGATCAACCATTCAGTGGTCTGTAGGGAACATGGAATTTCTGTCTGATATTCAAAATTTTACATATGTCTTGCATGACTTGTCCGGTGAAATGTGTACATTGATCTGATTCAATCTGAGTTGGTGCTCCATACAGAGGGATGAGTTTGTTCGCTATTACCCGTGCCACTGTCCTTGCATTGTTATTGCGAGTGGGAATAGCATCAACCCATTTTGAGAATTTGTCAATTATGACGAGGCAATAACGATATCCCCCCTTGGCACTGGGGAGAGGACCAATGAAATCTATCTGTAATGCCTCCCATGGGCCTTTGGATGGACTCGGTCTGCAGAGATTTGTGCGTCCCGGTTTTCCTTGGTTGACTGTCGCGCACACCAGGCACGTGTCACACCAGTCGTTAACATCTGTGGCCATGCCAAACCACCAGAAGTGTGGTTTAATCAATTGTAGTGTTTTGTCCGCAGATACATTTTTATGACTGGTTTTTGGAGTGCTTCCGGAATAACATATTTATCTCCTCTGATAATTATGCCATCGCGAACCTCAATCAGTGCATCATTTTGTAGTTTTGGTATAAGCTGGTTGTCAGAAGTCCATAACTCTTTTTGGAATTGTTCTAAATCGATTGGTGTAACTTGGATTGAACTTACTGCAGGAACATTTGACTTGTTGTGTTGTAGTTCTTCGCCACTTATTGTTGATGAGTTAGCCAAACTAGCAGCAATGTTATTGTTTTGTTCGTGTACGGTCGGGTTTTTGACGATATGCACTCTGACTTTGATTACAGACATGGGGATTTGTTGCGATTTGATTTCTTGCCATATTGATGTGATTGTATCGAAATGTTTGATTTGTGTTCCTGCTGAGGTGAGGAACTTGCGTAGTTGCTATTGTGCCATATAATCATGTACAGCACTGTGCGCATCGTGAGAGTCTGTGTAAATGCATAGTGGTTCAGGGTGTGTTTTGATAGCCTGTAGCAAGGCAACAAGTTCGGCTTCGTGTGCCATGTTTGCTGGTAATTTGAAAAGTAATTTTTTGCTTTCATTTGTAATAGGATTGTTTGGGGTCCACACAGCACAACCAGTACGATAATTACCATTGTCCCAATAGCGGGAACCATCGATGTACACTCTGGTTTGTTGGGGTAGTTCAATGTCTAATACTGGACTTTCTGTTTCTGGTTTTGTTTCACATATGTGTGGGTGGCCCTCGACATCGCCAAGTAGGTGTGGCAAGATGCGGTCATTAACGTCATTAAAGTTGTAATGTCGCGTGCTTGAATGTCAGTTAACCATCTTGCAAGTCTTTGAGTCGATACACCTTTGATTCGACCTTGCAACAACATCTGAACTGGCGTGTGCACTGTGTGAACCACAACAGGTTGGAATCCGACAATGGGCTCTGTTGTGGTTAACATCTAATGAACCGCCAGGACTTGCTGTGTGCATCGATCAAATCCAGTTTCAACAATAGACTTTTTACAGCTATAGTAGGCTATTGGTCTTAGTTTTCCCCCATATTCTTGAGCTAATATCCCACTGAGTGTTTTTTCGTAAGCATCAACTTGAATGTGAAACGGTTTAGATGGGTTAGGTACAGTAAGCCTAAAGCTGGCGCAGCACAGAGACAATTCCGCGTACAATGGCGAGACAATTCCAGCAAAATCTGGAATAAATTCACGGAGATAGTTAGCAGTGCCTAACACCTTTTGAAGCTTGTTTAGTATATGTGGTCTTGGCAGTTCTGCTATGCATTTCCGCCTGTCCTCTGTCAGGGATCGGTGGCTTTGAGAAAGTGTGTACCCTAAGTATTGAACTTCCGGTAACACTTTACATTACGGCTCGCTAATAAGGTGGTAATTGTATGGTAATTTCTCTGTAATTTCATGGTAACAATCCCTTGTTACCACTTGTTACCACTTATTACCAGTAATTTCTATGCAGTTTCTAGTTCAATTACTCTGCTGTTTTTAGGTAATAGCAATGCAAACAGCATTAATTAAGGTGGTAATTTCTATGGTATTTTGATATAATTTTATGATAACACTTTACATTACGGCTCGCTGGGTGGTAATTGTATGGTAATTTCTATGTAATTTCATGGTAACAATCCCTTGTTTCCACTTATTGCAAGTAATTTCCATGCAGTTTCTAGTGCAATTACTCTGCAGTTTCTAGGTAATAGCAATGCAAACAGCATTAATTAAGGTGGTAAGTTATATGGTATTTTTATGTAATTTCATGGTAATAATATTTTGTAGCCCCTTATTACTAGTCATTTCCATGCAATTTCCAGTGCAATTACTCTGCAGTTTCTAAGTAATAGTGATGCAAACAGGTTTCATTTTAAGTTTAATAAAATAGTAATGATTTAAAATGAATCTAGTTCTTGAAATGATAGTCCAGGATTTACTAGTTGTTTTTGTTTAATTACCTGATAAACAAGGAGGTAATTTCTGGGAAAATACACAGCATCAGGGCCGTAAAATGCATCTTCACTTATTTCCACTCAGTTACTTAGTTATTACCATCTCTGATCTGAAATAGGTTACCGTGTACTGATATTCAATACACAACCACATGTTGAGCACAACCTTAACTTTGTTCTGCAAAAAAACATTGTTTTCACACATTTAACATGTTCTATAATAAAACAACATAATCAAATTCTGAAACAGTAGGCTAAATATTTTATTTGCAGTGCACCCTAAACCAACCAAAACATTCATACAGGTACAGAGGTGACGTGTTTGTTACAGATGAAAATATTATAATATTTCGTTGACTTCTTAGGGTCAGAAACTCCTCTCGGAATAACAAAGTCGTCCTTCTCAAAATTATGACAGCAGACACGGTAATCCATCACTTTAGCGTTTCGATTGAGGTGTCAATGTCCACATTCAAAACAATAAGCCACTGGAGACCGACCGTATTGCAATGACAGCTGATGAAAACTTGCTGGATTGTAAACTTTTCATTTTTGTTTCGCAGCCGGGAAAGGAACAGACACGGACCACTCTGTCTTCCTTGTCCTCTTTCTTCTGTCTGTAGCATGTATCTCTGTAATTTTAGCCAACACTACCCGTAGCTCTAGTGCTTCCGTGTGAAATCTCGCGTGACATTTCTGTGCTTCAGATAGGTTTGCGGTCTCAAACTGTGTCTTGAACGGATTCTACGTGTATACAGACTATTCCAAAGTTTACAGACTGACTGGTCTTTGTTTTATGTGTAGACACCTCGAGTTAGCTGCTTACGAGGTTTTGCGCTGTTTTGAGCAATTTTGAGCGATTTTGAAAGCGTAGCCTATGGCTCTAAGCCCTATGCCACTGTTAGTGATTTTGGGCTGTAGGCTAGCTCTTGCCCGTGCTAGCTCTGTAGGCTACTGCGTGATCAACGAAAAATACTTCTTCCAAGCCTTAGTTAAAATTTCGCCAGGCTTATACTTTGAATGTTTTATGTTAAATGTTAACAATGTTTTTTTCGCAGAACAAAGTTATAAAAGTCGTACTCATTGTTTGTGTGCTGCCTATTTCAGATCAGAGATGGTAGCCTAATAACTAAGCAATTGAATGGAAATAAGTGATAATGTATTTTACGACCATGATGCTGTGTATTTTCCTGGAAATTACCTCCTTGTTTTTCAGGTAATCAAACAAAAACAACACAAAAGATGTCATAAGGATAATTGATGGGTTTATCAACACAGCTGGGTAATTAAATAGGAAGAGGCAATAGTGCATTTTACAGCTCTGATACCATATAGTTTCCATAAAATTACTTGTTCCAGTTTAGTTACAGGCACATAATGTCTTCTTTACCAGCTTACTACTACAATGACTTGGTTTGCCTCTTTCTTAGTAGGCTAATAACTAAGTAATTGGGTGGAAATAAGTGATGATGTATTTTACGGCCCTGATGCTGTGTATTTTCCTGGAAATTACCTCCTTGTTTGTCATGTAATTAAACAAAAACAATAAGTAAAGTTTCAAATAATTTCCATTTTATTATACTTAAAATGAAAGCTGTTTGCATCGCTATTACCTAAAAACTGCAGAGTTATTGCACTGGAAACTGCATGGAAATAACTTGTAATAAGTGGCTTCAAAGGATTATTGGTAACACTTTACATTACAGATCGGTAATAAGTGGGTAATGTTATGGTAATATATGCAATTTAATGGTAATAATATTTTTAACCACATATTACAAATAATTAATGTGTAATTTCTAGACAATTACTGTGCAATTACCATACGACAACAACGCAGATAACGTGGATTTAAGGGTAAAATAGAATGGTAATAACTGCTGTAATGTACTTACCGAAGCAATAAATATTTAGGATTTACGGTAGCGCTTTAGAATAACATGTGCTTATTAGCTATTAACAGTGCATAATAAGCAGTTAACAATTAGTTACTAACAGTTAGTTAACTGTTGTTATCCTTTAATAACATTAACTAACTTAACATACAGCTTGTGTTATTAAGCAGCATTTAAAGGTGCTTAAAAGCATATTTGTTAACAGTTAACATGCAGCTTGTAAGTGTTAACAAGCAGCTTGTTAATGGTGAAAAAAGACATTTCTTACCTACTTCTAGTAAATTCTGCAGCCCCCCAATCTAAAGCGAGAACTATGTAACTAACAGTTAACAAGCCACTTCTTACCTGCTTGTAGTAAATTCTGCAGCCCCCCAATCTAAAGCGTGAACTATGTAACAGTTAACAAGCCTAACGTTCTATCTTTAAATCGGTTAAGCTGTGAGATAGCACCTTCAAAATTGCTGCAAATGGTGGGACGCGAACCCGGGCTACCGGCGTCGCACTATCCCACTGAGCTAAGTTTACACAATTACACGCACTCAGGTGTGCTTATACAGTCGTGTTGCTTTTACAATAGTTGTTCTTCAGAGTCAAAGTGTATGTGCTTTATGCAGTAGTTTGTATTTGTCTACAGATTTTATTTGTTTAATTAATTTCATTGTTGGTTGATTACTGTAACTGATTATGGTAAGAAATACTTGAAATATTCAGTCTTCAGCATCAGTGATGTGCAGTGCAAGTGCAAGTTTATAGACCTATTTGAGTACATTTTCCCTATGTCAAACTAATCATGAAGAATGTTTTGGGTTTGTCACTATGGACATATCTGGACAAATATCTAGTCCATTGCTATTCCTTTTTTTTTACAAATGTGTTTTGTATTCATCACCGCAGTGTGAACAATAGTATCTGATCATTGAGGACTGTGTTTGTTAAATTACAACTAATAGCATTTTCACAAATATGTGTATACGTTTTGTCAGGCCAGGTTTTACATTCCTTTGATTATAGCTGAATGCCTTTTGGTGCTAATTTATATCTATGCGAGACTTTGAGAGCTCGCTATTGGCTGTGGCCGGCACCCCATCGAGCAGCCGTCACCACTTCCTCCCATCTACAGTATACAGTGAAAGTCAAACTGACAACTTCTGAAAAATGTATGTTGTGAATGAATGCATTCATGTTTGGTCTTCAAAATCATGGTTCATTGCAATCTAATGTATTTATACATTGTAGAATAAGAACTACACTGGAGAACTTTAGGTGATGGACACACCCACACCACACTCACAGGGTCGGGTGTGACCTGTGTGATGTTAAAGGTTGAGATTTTTCTCACCTCTCTCTCTTCTTCTTCGCTCTGCTCTTGGCAAGAGGTCACGCTGACCTCTCAGCCTCCCTCTCTCTCTCCCTTTCCTTTTCTCTCTCTTTTTATCTTCATCTTTTCTTTCTCTATGGGGTCATTCCACCTCAATTCAACAGATTTTAGAGAAAATTTCTGCTTGACCATCTCAGATTTGCTTCAAACTTTTACCATCTAAAGAGTAACCATTTAAACTGACTTAGCCAACATATTAGATTGGTATACCTAATACATCCAGAGAAAAACATTTTTGAACATGATACCCCCTTCAAGCTAAAGACTTCATAACTCACATTTTCTGTGAGTAATGATTGCTACCTATAGATTCCACACACTCATTTGTAAGCCGTATGTGTTGACACAGACTGTGAAATCAGAAGACAAATTTCACAGTCTGAAAGCCCATTTCATACTCTTTCTGGAGATGTGTTCAATTCATTGGTATAGCTTGTCATACTGTACCTCTGTAATGGGGAGATACAATATCAACCAAATTGATTATTTTTCAGTTTTTTGTTACAATACTTCCAACAAAAAAGCAATATAGACATTTAAATGGACATTTCAAATAGCTTATTCATGACAGTCAAACATAGTTATGCACGTTTGTGCAAAGTAACGTTATGTGGAGCCATATGGATATGGAGGAGGTGGCTCATTGAATTGAAAAGGTAGGCTAAGGAATTGTTTGGGAAATAATAACGGCTAGTCATTGTTAACATTAGCAATGCATTATCAGAGTTCGTTTCTCTGTCATTATGCTGAGGAAAACAACATTAGCACTTGCCATTGAAAGCTAGCAGCCTACGTTCCTGTTGGATCCTGCAGCAAGCTGGCAACCGCGACTCATATCAGAGGGGAGGGGGAGGCGATACATACACCGCGCTACAGTATTTTGAAAGTATTTGCAGCCTACTAGTTTTGGCCAAAATCCTACATAGGCTTCGGTTCCTTCTATAGGAAATTGCACGCAACATACATGGATTTTTACATTTAATTTTGTTTTTAATGACCCGCCCCAACCAAATTAAGTGATAATTTCTTTACCCGCCCCAACCCGACCCACGGGTTACCCGCGGGGTCCGCGGGTTACGAGACGACCCGTGCATCACTAGTGGAAATGCCGCGTAGGGGTGGGGATAAAGATAAGTTATTACTTCAGAGGGAGGCTTATTGGATATACACCATGGACACTATCATTCCTAAAGGGATGAATGAAGAGAACATATTGTCTTGTTTCTTGTAATAAAATGTTTTGAAATAACTATGGGCTATAAGGAAATGAGGGGAATGTGGAACACATATATTGTTTTTATGTATATCATTTTTTGTACTTTTTGGGCTTCAAATGTTTTTTTGCAAACTGTGGTTACATGGATATTGGAATATTGACACTGGTTCTCCCCCTGTTGGAGAGTGCCGGGCACTAGCAGGGTCAAAGGGGATGACCGAGGTTATTTATAGTAGGCACACCTACTTGGGTTCAAAGGTGAAATCGCCATATCTCACTGAAGAAGGGTAAAGCCTGAAACGTCTGTGAAGCGATTAAAAAAGTAAAAGGAAACTGCCGTGTGCTTGCTTTATTTATTTTCTATGTATTTATGGTGAAATATGTTATTGCATTTCATGTTTCTGGCCCCTTTTAATCCATTTTTCCATTACGAAATTCATATTCAATTCATGACCCCCAGGGGTAAAACTTTGAGCGCCGCCCTACGGTCCTACAGACCCCCTTTGTTAGCCTTCATACCAAATATGATGCTTTTATCGCAAAGTGAGGTTATCTGCCCTACTATAGTGGGTTTATGCACAGTCTTGCAAACTTCTTGAGGATCGCCCGCCCTGACAATGTGATTGGTCCGAACAGATCTGTATTGCGAATAGTAGCAGCTGAACAGAAAAGTGCCAGACCGAAGTTCCCTGCAGAAAAAGGATGTAGGCGGGGCTAAACTTCGGTCTGGCATCCAGGCTAGGAAATCATGGGAGTTGTAGTGGAATTGCGCCGTGCTCCCGTCAACTAAATCGTTTAGTGTGAGGTGCCAATCTTAGCAGTTTTAAGTCCATCGGAGTCAGTCTTTTTCTAGTTTTGCCGTTACGACAATATCAAACATGGTTGATATTATCGGAAGTCTTTTCAGTCGTGGTTTATGCAAATAGTGACGTGAACATTAAAGACCAATAGTGACCTCGCTCCAACACGAAACAGGAAGGGGCAAAATAGGCAACAGCTGTAGCTTATATGATTTTTTGTTATTTAATTTCTCATAAATTATTAGTCTAATTATTCTACGTGACAGAACAGCTTTATATCTGTTAGGGATGTCACACATGAAACAATGCTGCAGAAACATGAAAAAATGACTTGATATGAATAGGCTGTCATGTGAGATAATGATGACGTGTAGCCTATTGCACGATGGAAATAATTTGAAGGAATCTAGCAGCAGTCTTGTAAATAGTGAACCACAGTCTTTGCAAAATCCTAATCTGAGACTGGCCTGTGACTAGAAACTCAATGAATTGTCTTTAGATGTAAGAGGGTCTGAGACAGTAGTCTTTCAAAAATCTTTTCCAAATCTTTGCAAAGTCTGTCAATGTAAGGTAGGCTTAAAGGTATTCTGAACATATCCTGAAAAATTCAGCTTGTTACTAATTTGTTCCGGGTTTGTTCTATTTTGAGCTAATGCTCTTGAACTATGATGAGAAAGAAGAAAAAAGGCTGCACTTTGCACAATAGTGTTCATTGCACTGACACATTCTTGTGTAATGCCTTTTTTATTGTGCTCTTGAGGCACTATGGCAAAGACCTGCACAATAAACACTTTTGTGTGGCCTTTTTTCTCCTTTCTCTGGACTTTGATATCATAAAGGGTAATATTTGACAGGCTATATCATAAAGCAATGGACTCTAGGGTTTGGCTCTCGGTTTGGCTGATCTCTAAAATAGGATCCTGCTATAATGAGATATAAAGAGGGACTATTGCTGTCAGCTTCATGGTGTACCTTCCACTTTGTAACCTTGGCCTGATATGATAAGACAAAAGTCATGCAGGCACAGGCAAATTCACAGGAATATCACTTGTCAAACAATGCAAAACCTCGAATCCCCGAACATCCAACACTAAATCAATCCTACATTCAAGTAAAGGCTGGCTTACATTGCACGATTTTGGTCTGTTTTAACAGTGGGCGACTAAATTTTCCAAAATTGGGCGGAAATCTTGGAATCTAGTAGCAGTCTTGTAAATAGTGAACCACAGTCTTTGCAAAATCCTAATCTGAGACTGGCCTGTGACTAGACTGTGACTAAAAACTCAATGAATTGTCTTTAGATGTGAGAGGGTCTGAGACTGTAGTCTTTCACAAATCTTTTCCAAATCTTTGCAAAGTCTGGCAATGTAAGGTAGGCTTTAGGTAGTACAGCAGTTCAACTCCAATCTAGTCCCAAACGAAAACGAGAAAAAAAAGAAAGTATTCAGGCAATTGTCCTTCCTCTATAATGAAGCCAGCTACTGTATCTCACCACAATGCCTCACAGATCCCTTCCACCTTTACGCTTGTCATGTTCCCTACGGTCGATTAACAAGGACTTTCTGGCCACCCTCCCCACACCAGGTTGTGAATTTTTAGGGACAGGACAGGAAAACATTTATTTTCACTAAAGTTCTTCAACCCCTAACCCCGCACCCCCCTCCCCCATTTGTTAAGCGACATTGGGAACCATGAAAGGTGCTATATAAGACCAAGCTATTATTGTTATGACCCCCGAGCAGCGCAGAATGTCAGAGCGTTTTTCTCCTGTTTTTTTTTTTTTTTTTTTTTTTGGCTTCAGCAATTTTCCGTAAGGAATACCGGGGACACTGGAAAACTGGAGTGCTCAAAACTTGCACAAAGCTTCATGAGGATGACATGAACTATTGTTTTTCGTTTTGATCCGTCCCCCCAGTACACCAGTGACTGTACACCAAAAGGCCGGATACAGTTTTACACTGTTACTCCAAGAGTCAAGAGTCAGCACAAAAAACAGGCAACAATATTTCTAATAAAATAACCTACAGCACACAATATTGAAAACAGAATAAGATCAGGCAAAGCTAAATGAAGGTTCAGGAAAGGTTATTTTCCTCAAATGAAGGAGTGAGTCATGCAGAGACAGTATGAGAAAAGTAAAAACAATGGAGACAGAAGACAGTCATCAGCAATAAACACCCCCAGAATTAAACCAATTAAACACCAAGAAACACAAAGCCTTAATTGTGTCATAACCCACTGAGCAAGCAACGTCTATGGACGTCCAAACAACAGTGGTCTGTCCAGGCTGTGATCTGGACGTCTATTTTACAGTCAAAATGAGTTGACAAATGACACTGGGACAATAGTCCAGCCTGACCTGGTTCAGGACGTCTATAGACAACCAACATTAGTTGCAAATAATCGTTCTGCGAGGTCATAATCTGGACGTCTATTTGACAGCCAGAATCAGTTAATAAATGACATTGGGACAATAGTCCAGCCTGACCCCATTCGGGACGTCTATAGACCGCCAAAATTAGTTGCAAATAGACGTTCTGCCATTCTGGCTTCTCTGAGGACGTCTAATTAAGTCTTTCAGACGTCTTCAAGCGACGCCTATATCCCACCCAGAACAACACATCTATTCAATGTCCAAGAAATACGTCTTAAAAACTTTAATTCTGGCTAGTCTGAAGACGTCTTCTGGAGTTCGGCGACCACGTCTTCTGGACATATTTTGGACCAGTTTTTGCTTAGTGGGAACAGTCACAGAACGTAGAACTGTATTGCATAAAACCAAGTAACCATTATGTTTAGCTAAGCGCGTATTAGACACAGCACGCCTAACTGACACATGATACAAAAAAATGAGGGAATGCTACAATTGACTGACAATAGACATTTAAATGACCTTCAAAATCCTTCAAAGGCAGAGTATTAGTGATAAGCCTATTATAAACTTACAATTTGTAGGGTTGTAACATTTGTAAGCTGTCAAAAAAGCCTGACATATTCAAGTTACAGCTAAGCAACTCACCTTACAGTGTCAGTCTTTCTCAAAATGGCTCTCAGTGGCAATAAGCAGTCACTTATGGACTATGGCCTGAGCTATAGATTGGTATAAACTCTGGACAGCTCTGAAGGCTGGCCTTGTGATCTTGTGATCCTGTCCATGTTTTCTGTTGTGATCTGTGTGCCGTGTTCCCCTTGCAGTCCGCTTTTGGGGATTTTTACATCTTCAAACACTTCTGAGTGTTTTACTGAGGCTATTTTTACTCTGCCTGTTTTGTGGAGTTTGATCCTGCCGTCAAAGAATCCTTATTTAGTAGAGATGCACCGATCGATCGGCTGGTGTCCGGAATCGGCCGATTTTCACGTGATCGGCCATGACCGGCGACCGGCCGGTCAGTCTGAGACTTGCCGATTTTATGCCGGTCAAATGCAAATACTCGCACGTAGCCTTGGTGTAATAGGGCTGCAACGATTCTTCGAGTTACTAGATTAACTCGATTATGAAAATTCTTCGAGGCAAAACATTTGCCTCGAAGCCTCGCTAAATTCCTATGACGCGCACTATACGTGCAGGGATCTGATTATTCCACAAGTAGCCTACACCAGCGTGTCATTCTGAATTTAGTTGCCGCGATGGCGACAGAGGTGTGTGACAGACGGGGCAAGTAGCCACCATCACAGTAGTGAAGCACTGCCATCATTATGTGTGTTGTCTATGTCGGGTTGCATGTATATTGAATGTTTGTTGAATGTGTCTATATTTCCCGTTTATCCTTGTACCGTTTATGATTATCAGTCATAGATGTCATTCATCAGACCCTTCCCCGTATCTCCCGTAGCTGTTATATGTAGGCCTACAATTATCAAACACTATGGCGCTAAGCTTCACCTAAAATCACAACTCCTGACAGTTTAAAACATTCACCATTGAATCGCATTGAAATAATCACACGTCTTGTCATAAATGTTCCGTTTATTTAGTTTCAAAGAATTATCAAATCATTATCAAGTCGTTACGTGTTTGTCCTACCGGTGTCCATTGTCGCGTCTTCAGTCTTTTTGATATGATGTTGAAGCATATTCTAGTTAGCTACCGAGAACGCACATGTAAACAGAATGAACGGAAGTTGAAAACAGTATCGGAACAATGCATATTTCATGTAAGGAATAAGGTGAATTGGAGTGAATGCCGCGTCTTGTCTATTTAAAAACATTTTGGGACTTCCTGGGTCACCTGGAAGTTCGATACATTGTAATTGAATTGTGATTATACGTGGTTTCGCTGCTTTGTATTGTTTGGCTATGCCAGTGCATGCTTGTGTATTTTGACTTATTTTCTAGTTCTTTGCAATGTTATTTTGGGCTGTTCTAAGCTTATTTATATTTATTGTCTGCAACCACCCCTGCTGAGATTTCGTATAGGCTATTGTTTAGTCCAATTTGAGGGGTGTGTTCGGGATTTAAACTGGTGTTCAGTCTGATAGGGGGATGCTTGCTGTTGAGACTTGTTGAGTCTTTTATTGACTAGTTCAATTAGTCTGTAGTTGATTGTTATTTTTGAGCCTTGATTGAATTCATGTTGTTTTGAGTGTCATGTCAGTTTATTTGGTTTAGCAAAAGTATGTATTTTGATATTTTTCCTTTTGTTCAAATTTCTTTATTTTTGCCCTTTGGGCCCATCCTCATTCATCCTTTTTCTGAGTTGCTAATTCCATTAACCTCACACCGCTCCGATCACACCTACCCTGGCCTTTACTTTTTAAGTTTGTATACAGTTTTACATGTTATCCATGTGTCGTGGAAAAAACCACGGACTTTAACTTAACTTTAAATCTAACTTAGCACTCTGAACAAAAACCAGCGGAGAATGATCTGAGATGAGAAGTAGCCGCTTGTGGCCTTTATTCGCTGAGTCCTCCAAGGCACAACTCTGAACAAGCAGAGCCTAAGTGTTGCCGAGCAGGAGTCACGAATGATGGATGCCCTCTGCAGCGGGATGTCCACGACCCAGGCCTTGGGGAGAAGGTGCGCACGTTCTGAGGAGGCCCCCCTCGGGAGAGGGGTTTTAAGTGTCCCCACAACACCTCCTTTGTTTACTTCTAGCCAATCCTACCCAAATGTCTTCCAATTATGTAAATAGGAGATTCTTATCTTCCAATCAATACCAAAATGATATCATACGTGGATGAGGCCACTTGGCCTGTCCCTTAGATGAATTAATTACTCTACAGTAGGCCTGGGTCTACAGTAGGCCTGGTTCATGACCGGGGCATGACCGCACGACTGTGTGTGTGTGTGTGTGTGTGTGTGTCTGTGTGTGTGTGTCTGTGTCTGTGTCTGTGTCTGTGTCTGTGTGTGTCTGTGTGTGTGTGTGTGTGTGTGTGTGTCTGTGTGTGTGTGTGAGTATGTGAATGTGTGTGTGTGTGTGTGTGTGTGTGTGTGTGTATGTGAGTGTGAGTGTGAATGTGTGTGTGTGTGTGTGTGTGTGCGTGTATATGTGTGCACGTGTATGCATGTGTGTGCACGCGCGCGTTTGTGACATCATCCTTTTGCTCCTGCCCAGCAACACATGAGGCCTGTATGAAAATTTACCACATATTCCCCCCTTCGAGACTTATAAAAGTCTCGTCAAAGGTAGGGTAATTTTAACACATAATATACTAGGAATATAAGCATTGCATAGTAAATATAAGGCACTTCATAGTGAATATAAGGCATTGGTAGTAAATATAAGACATTGCATAATAATACAAGGCATTGCACAGTAAATACAAGGCAGTGTTCCTAAACCTGCTAATGACTAATGCACATATGGAATTAAAAAATACTGTAATTTGACATACAAGTCCCCTAAGGCAATTCAAACCCAACTACACAATATACCATTATAGTACACATGAAGTAGCAGCAATTGATACATTAAATCATTTACCAAAACATTAACAATGGCTGGGCTCCGAATCGGTTCCTGCCCTAAAGTGGTGTAGCCAAAATGTCACTTCACGCACCCTAACATAAGACATTATTAACAAGTTGAAACTATAACCATGTCTCTACACTAGTCAATGTGTTAGTCTATGATTGATTGTACAATAATTATAAACCAAAATCCCTCATAATTGAATGCCTATGTTTTCTTATATGTAAGGTTATAGTCCTTAGTTTTACAGAGGACATGCAAAAAAATTATTAGATTTTTAGTTAATTATGCTTCCCATGCTTCGCCTCCCTAGTCATTTTGATCCCAAGTGAGACCATGTCAAGTTTAGTGCTGCGTGTGTAGCTCTGCATCCTCTGCTTTCCATTGTCATAGTCATATAGACCCACGACACTGTTGTGGTATGTGAACAACACAATAGTATACTCTGAGATCAGTACTCAGATAGGAAGAGGTTTCAGGCCGCCTTGAAACCAAACTTCCATGGTTCAGCAGTTTTGCGAGAGCCTGTGGTGGCAACCCCTCTGCCATAGGTCGTCCCAATGCAGGCCAAAACAAGGATCTTACCCGTCATAGGGCTGAGTTGCCTTACTATCCTGATGAAGTACACACAAGAGCAGCCAATTATATTTCCAAATGAAGACCAGGGAGACCAAGCATGTGGCTGCAATGATATGTAAATTAAATTTGCAAGCGAGTCTATCCAACAATTGTGGATGGTTGTGCTTGTGAGGGCTAGTCCTCCAAAAAACTAAGTTTCCTTCTGTGATTCTATGGTAAATACTAAATGCAATGCATGCAACTATAGATGATTAATGTAGAAACATGCACTAATTTTATATCAATAATATTCATGCAATTATAGCTTACTATAAAGGGAATATGTATGCAAATATACCTTATTACTTCCCTACACAATTTTTGCCTTTGTTGCACAACTGTGTTGTTCATACTGCCTGTAGCGTATCAACAATAGATCAGTATTAAAAATATTAATTAGTATATAAGTTTCACATCATATCCTCATCAAAGTGATATGTGGGCCACACAACTTCATACATTGCCTTATCATTCATTGTCATGCACATTAACACCTTTCAGTTCACTTGAAATGGTTAGCCTTTCATTTTGGTGGTATTGGAATATTCATCACATGCACATTTATGTCTTGCGTGAGAAAGTCCATCTCGTTCGTATAAATCTCTTTTCATCTTTATGTACTTACAATTATTAATCTGTTCTTTGACTACATGGGTCATCTGTTCTTCCTCATTTACCACAATAAGTTGCCTGGATACAGCAACATTGCAACATTGAGCCACATATGGCAACAGACAACAGCAAATCACCCCTAGTAAGATTATTTCAATGATGAACTTAAAAAAATAAATAAATGAATGGCAATTGCATATCCAACAGATCCAAGTCCCCTGAACATCCGTTCAATGAGTGACCACCAACCAGGGAGGCCTGAAAACAACCTTGGGCTTTCCCCAGCATTGTTATGTGCTTCCCTCTGAGGCCCTTTCAGCTTATCCATGGCCTTTGTGAAAGTTCCGTCGGGGGCTGTGTGTCCTGGAATGTAGGTACAACAACTATCTCCAATGATTTGGCAGACCCCTCCTTCTTTGGCAGTCAAGTAATCCAAAATCATGCGGTGCTCTAAAGTCATTTTTGAAGTTGTATTCAGCTGCTGTGCCAAAGCCCCCAATGCATCAATAGAGTAGTTCATAAACTTTAATGGGTTGTAGTATATTGCGTTAATCCAAGCTGCGTTCTTCACAATTCCTACTATTGGAATAAGGGACTCGAAAGCTGTTGTCACCTCGTCACGCACCTTGAATTCATCAGGGACTCCTTCTGAATTTTCGAGTGAGCTTAGAACTACTCCTGCAGCTGACAAGCTGATGTCAAGTGTTTTTCTTTGTTTAATTGGGGTCTGTGTTGTTGAGGGGACATCCTCCCTACTTGTGAAGTCCATGGGAATAATTTGAGTTAGCTGGGCCACAACTACCAGGGCGCATCTCCCTACCCAATCCTTAGGCAGGGAGTTCCGTACGCCCCATTCTCTACCACAGGCCCACCATACATCCGTGATTGGAATGTCTTGTGGATAAAAGTTCAGGTATTGATCTACTAGGTCTCCTTGTGCAAAGTTAAGGGAAGGTTGGGGGTTACCTGCTGTTCCTTCAAGCCAGGAGTGGATTGGATCAAAATAAGTGTGGACCCATGTTCGCATGCATGGTCCTTCAAAAGTGCCTACATCCGTTTTCTTTACTGCATGCCTGCCTCTCCTTGCTTGGACTTGGAAACACTCATATCTGCCCTTTTCTTCAATAGCATACTCAGTGATAGTTGCTGGTTCAGTTTGCATCCATAAGTCAGGGAATTTAATTGTACATTGTTCTGCATGGGTGCTTTCGGAGTTTGCGGTGATTATGAGGAGCTTTTGTCCTTGGGAGCTTCCCTTGGTTAGTAAACACTCAATGGACAATGGCCGGGTCTTATTAAGGTTATACCACTCGTCCAGTTCTTTCACAGTCCATGGTGATGGCATGACCCATAGTTTGGGATTTGCAGCTGAACATATGTAACAATTTCTTTCTGGGTGGAGTTTTTCCACAGTGAACTCTGCCCACTGTAGCCAGGTGTTGTCCTGCCATTGTCCAGTAATTGCTCTTTGCATTCTTCTTGTGATTCTGTGACTCAGGGGAGTAGTAAATTCTGCAGCTTGGGTTGTGGTTGTGCATGTATCAGTGTCTCTTATTGTCCTAGTTAGCTTGTGCATACTCACAAGCGGTTTCACCGAATCTTTTGTATATGGTTCATCCATTATCGTCAGAGGTCCAGTATTGGTCCATCTCCTCCAGGTCTCTCCAACCCAGTCCATCATATCTGTAAGTCGGCTCAGGTTGTGCATGCTGCTGTTGGTCTGCATGCTGCTGCTGGTCTCCTGGAGAGTTAAGGAAGTGAGGGCTGGGTCCTGGTTGCTGCTCTCCCCAAAGAATGTCGCTGAGGGTAACAGGGTCGAGGGTGGTGTATTGCTCAGGAGAGTGGGGCCACCTTTGGATCTGCGTGTTGCTCGTCGGGTACGCGAGGGCTGTGCTTGGTGCAGGTCCTTGTTCAGCTTCCTGGTTTTGGTGGGGTTGTTGTCTTCGCTGATGCTGCGTGTTGATGTTTGGGTCCTCCCTGCTCTGTCCTGCTGCTTCCTGGAATTCCGACTCCTCCTTCTGGTCAGACGCGGACGTTGTGGAAGCTGGTGTGACTGCTGTGGATTCCGGCGGTTGGATTCCCTCACTGGCAGTGATGGTTGAGTGGTTGGCTGGCTCAATCCATCCTGGCTGGAGTTGTTGATTGGGTGTGTTTTCTCTCGGGGCCTCTGGCTCCACTGCATCAGCATCTGTAGACACAGAGAGGGGAGGGAAAATACCAGACAACCCAGGCACATCAGGGCCAGGGCCAACGCTAGGAGTCGACGCAATCCTCCCTTCCGGACCCCCATTTGCATCTGGACTCCTCGCATGCTCCCCACCCTCATTGGAAGGTGATTGTGGCCGCGGGATGGAGGGCGGTATGGAGGTAGGCCACTGGTTTCCCCCATCACCATCTATCGTTCGTCGCAGCTTCTCCTCTGGGTGTGGCTCTGAAACAAGAATTATGATGATACCATACATTTGAGCCTTCAACACTTAGCGCCTTTGGGGTATCACCTTGAAGATTCCTGTTGCCCTTTTAAACACCCACAAGTACACCAGGTCTCCACGCTGGATTGGTTGTTTTGTTTCCATTAGGCCATTCATTTTACATTGTTTTTATTATTGCTCATTATTCCATAGTTATTGTTATTATAATTGATTGAATGACTTGTTTATTTACTATTCTCCTACTTAGTCTTTGTTTATGTTCATTGGCTTTTCTATATTCATACTGTTTACTGTTTTATGTTGCTATTCCCTTTAGTCAACACTAATCTTATCAACTGCTAAATTTAATTATTGCATTGTTTTTGTTTGTATGTCTCCTTGGACAAAGGCATCTGCTGAGCAATTATTAACCATAATCATAACCATAACCACTTAAACCATGTCAACATTGTCCTTTACTAATTGTTTGTACTAAATGGTTCCTCAGGAAGGGAAATGTGGCCTAGAGGTCGCGGTGGCATCACTTTCCTTATGTTTTGTCTTGCACAAATATCACAATGTCGACAAGCATGTGCTATGCGGTCCTGCAGTGACGGTGCCCAGAATCTATTATCACAAATCTGCTGCTCACCTCCCCCCTTGCGCAATGATCAAAATCATGCGCATCTTGAATCAAGAGGGCAAACAACCGGTCTGGGGCTACAGTGAGACCTTCATGATTTCTCCAGACCCCATCAGGTCCTTGTTTGGCACCTTTGTTTCGCCATGTCACCTTTTTCCATTCAGTAGCACGTTCCTGCATCAATTTAATCTCATTAATAGTAAGACAAGGTTGTATTTAAGGTGAATATTGACATTGGTACCATCACCCAAGCTACCCACTGGTGCCTGTATAGCTCCGGCGCCTGTGGGAAAATCCACTAGCAGAGACAGTAAATCTTGGGGGTAACGGGGCTCGCAGGGGTATGATACTGTATGTATAATCTGTTTTCCAAACATCATACATTCCCCCCTTTGACACATGGCACAACACAGAGAGTCATTATGATGCATGTGATCCTTATCAAAGCACTGGGAACACCATCTGCACTCCTCAGGTGAGGAGAAAGGGCATGTTGTTGGGCACTGACTACTTCCACCTAATAGCATGACATGCTGTCCACTTTCACGAGGGGCCCTGTTAATCTCTCTGGTCTTGAGAGCGGCCTCCTTAGCAACTTTGTCTGCCTTGGCATTACCTAGTGAGACAGGATCCTGACCTTTGCTGTGAGTTTTGCTTTTGCAAATAGCCAGCCGTGTAGGTCGCATCATGGCTGCTAGTAGTAATTGAATTTGATCTAGATGTTGTATAGGGGAGGCATCAGAACGCTTGAACCCCCCTTGCTTCCACTGAGCACCGTGGACATGACACATTATGAGAGTATGCGCTATCTGTATAAAATAAATGGTTACATCCTGTCCTTCCGTGAGGGAGCATGCCGCGGTCAATGCTTTTAATTCTGCCAATTGGGCTGAGCATGGCTGGGTGCAGGGCTCACACATAATTCTGACTAGAGTATTGAAATTTGTCATTTTGATAACACTAAACCCTGCATGAGTTTTATTATTATAATTATGGCCAGACCCATCCACAAAACTGCTCCTTCTGTCAATGGTTCACTAGCTAAGTTTGCTCTTAATTTGGAGAAAGCTAATAATTCTGCACACATTCATGAAGGTTGCCTTCATACTCTGGCTGTTTTCTTAGCACTGAGTGCCCTGATCGTGTTTGCTCTTTTTTCTTCAGTTTGTCTGTGCTGATTCACAAAGTGGGCCACTGCTTGTCTATATTTGTCCTTTTACTGCTCGCTCGAACCTCTGGCTGGGGTTGTTGGTGTAGGAGCCACGATGGGGTTTATTATTATAAATATATACATTTTGATTATTAGTGAGTAATATGATTTCATGGTTTATATTTGGGTTATTTGGGTTTTGTATTTTGTTAGTCTTTTGTGGTTTATTTTCATGACACGGTAATTGGGGGTGGTGACATTTAATTAGTTTATCAACAGGTGCACGGGTGGAAGTAGCTAGTCACAGTGAGAGGGTGAGCTACTGGGAGGCCGTATTTTTTGTTGACCGCCGCTTAACGCTGTTTTTGCTTTTACCACTGTTTTGCTCTTTACGTTGGACTGCTGAGAACATATTTTGCTTTGAGCACGTTATAAGTTGGATTACCTTTTTCAATAAACCGGTCAAACGCATCCTGGAACTCAGCGGATTTGCACGGCGCGTCATACAAGCAGCTATCCCATACCTCAGCCTCTCAGCGACTGCTTAGGGCCTAGTCGCTACAGTTGGCTTCTGTGGATTATCATCAGGGTCCTGCACAGAAACTTGAGATGTATTAGTTATGCCCCCTTTGTGGGTGTTCATAGACATTGTAAAAAAAAATACTTGTTATTGCAGTGTTTGTGTTTTATGCCCTTATAACTTCCATTACTATATATTGTATTAAGTGATAATATTCCACTATTGCGCTAAAACTAGTTCCTGCCTCTGCGTCTTCCACTATAAGGTGATATCTTCCACTCGGTAGTTTTGTGATAATTAGGGTTTTTCCTGTCATTATTAATATCATTGTGTGCCCATCTGTCTTATTCCTTAGTTGATATTAAATGGTCTGGCTCGTCAACCAACTGCCTGTCCAGTGGTACCTAAAGCCCATTGGCTTATGACCATGAATTTTATTGTTATTTATTTGCTTTTTTATTTTATTTTATTGTATTTTAGTTTTATTTTTTATGAATGGTCTGGCTCATAACCAATTGCCGCTGCAGTGGCATCTACAGTAAGTCCACTGACTCTTTGACCAATGCATGCACAATGTATGTCTGTGCACCATCCAAGTGATTAAATTATCTGTAAGCCCCTCTAAGAGTTGGCCCCAACTCCATTTGATGAATGTGTCTGGGAGCCCTAAGTTGAACCCAACCACCCAGCTGTCTCACACTGGCCGCTGCATGCGTTCCCAACAAAGCCTTATTGTTCACTAACTTTTTTGTCTTCTATCTTATCTTTATTTGTGCATAACCACTCATGGATACCAACAACACTAACAGTACATGAGCCAAATCCCTTCACGGCCTGGCCCCCAGTGCCGGTTTTCATATACCACATCAACAGGATAAAGAGGCAAGATTATTTCATGTTAATGGTATAAAACGGGTCAAAATATGCATAAACATATATAGTACATACATGTGACAGAAATGTTGGAACTACAAATCAAAACTTATTCAATCGAGGTGATTAACATTACATTTCCATATATTATGTTTATGCCTTCTATATATTCAATGCTGTGCACCAACTTGCTCTGTCTGTCTTTTGCTCTCTCCATGCTACGACCCTTTCATAAAGTTGTGCAACCCCTTCGAAAGTCAAGGGTATTCTGCCTGAGGCAGGGATATTAGGAATATCATGACAGAAAACATGCCACGACAATTATCTTCCAGACTGGAGGCGCACAGACCGCATTCTACACTCAAGAAGCGTCCATGCATTATTGGATTCCTGCACATACAAGGAGTAGAAAAGACCATTGTGCTCACAGCCACATGAGTACAATGACCATACACATACTGTATGTCTATATGACTATAACCTCTAATTATTACACTTCAATTGGATTTTGTTAGTATCATTGTTTTAATGTTCAGGCCCATGTAACTAATTCCACTAGCTTACTAACGATTCAGGTCTTGGCTCCGACAGTAAGGTTGGCCCTTTGGTTTACTAAGACGTTCAAATCGATTTGTTATAAATTGATACTTTTCTTCTTCAAAATTGTGATCTCTGAGTTCTGAATGTCTGGAAAGTTTCATGAATTCCCTTGTTCTTGTTCCTCTATGTTATTTTTTAAGATCAAACCTTCATTCATATCTTCATAGTCAGAAAAGTCACAGATCAAGTCAAAGTTAAAGTTAGACTCTTCTCTCCCTTCATTGAGTTGTCCTAAGTCTGGAAGGGGCCCCACCATTAGGCGCTGCAGAGTTAGACACTAAATCACCGAAGTATTCTGTTCATTGAGTCTGGGGCAGTGTTTGTGTCTCTGCCGTGTGAGGGATTGGGAGTTACTCAAAGTTCTCCTGCAACTCTTCCATGCTAATTCTCCGTGCTTTGCAATAACCCTGAATAAATTCTATAATTTCCCTCTAAGCTTCCTCGTCGGCGTAGCCGTCTGGATTGTACATCATTCATTATTTGTATAAGAGGGGTAAAAAGAAAGTATATTTTAAGTCCCTCCTCTACAAACATGTGGACATCAGGTCTGTTACAATTACTCCCATTCATAATTTCACACATGCAGCATTCTCTCACATTCCTTCTTTGCAACGGCAGCAACGCTCAATCCTTTTTATCAGTTCTCATTGCTCATTTCCTCAATTATACAGTACAATAAAGTACAGGCATCTCACTCATTCTTATCTTTTTTTGACCACAATTTTGATCTGTGCCGCACTAATTTTCACAGGAATTATAGGGTCACACTCTATTCATTTTAACATGGAACATTTTATTTTATCTATTTGTCTTATACTCATCTGTTTATTCTTATTAACTGGATTTATGTATAACTCCAAAAACTATTGACAAATCAGCCGCAGACCCCCAGGACAAAGCATCCCCAGGCCTAAAGATACTCCATCCCAAAAGTCCACGGCCAATCCACCAACAGTCCCTGATCTGAAAAGAGGCCTACACTCTTATATACTACACTCCTACCTATCAAAGATTGCATCAATTCGACAAAAATATAAAAACCTTGAAAAGAATAAAGAAACCTAAAACCTTGAAAAGAATAAAGAAACCTAAAACCTTGAAAAGACAAAAAATATAAAACCATGAAAAAATAAGAGTGTTATTGAAGATCGCATCAATTCGATAAAAATATAAAAACCTTGAAAAGAATAAAGAACCCTAAAACCTTGAAAAGATAAAAAAAATCTAAAACCATGAAAAAATAAGAGTGTTATCGAAGATCGCATCAATTAGATAAAAATATAAAAACCTTGAAAAGAATAAAGAAACCTAAAACCTTGAAAAGATAAAAAATCTAAAACCTTGAAAAAATAAGAATGTTATCGAAGATCGCATCAATTCGATAAAAATATAAAAACCTTGAAAAGAATAAAGAAACCTAAAACCTTGAAAAGATAAAAAATCTAAAACCATGAAAAAATAAGAGTGTTATCGAAGATCGCATCAATTCGATAAAAATATAAAAACCTTGAAAAGAATAAAGAAACCTAAAACCTTGAAAAGATAAAAAATCTAAAACCATGAAAAAATAAGAGTGTTATCGAAGATCGCATCAATTCGATAAAAATATAAAAACCTTGAAAAGAATAAAGAAACCTAAAACCTTGAAAAGATAAAAAATCTAAAACCATGAAAAAATAAGAGTGTTATCGAAGATCGCATCAATTCGATAAAAATATAAAAACCTTGAAAAGAATAAAGAAACCTAAAACCTTGAAAAGATAAAAAATCTAAAACCATGAAAAAATAAGAGTGTTATCGAAGATCGCATCAATTCGATAAAAATATAAAAAACCTTGAAAAGAATAAAGAAACCTAAAACCTTGAAAAGATAAAAAATCTAAAACCTTGAAAAAATAAGAGTGTTATCGAAGATCGCATCAATTCGATAAAAATATAAAAACCTTGAAAAGAATAAAGAAACCTAAAACCTTGAAAAGATAAAAAATCTAAAACCATGAAAAAATAAGAGTGTTATCGAAGATCGCATCAATTCGATAAAAATATAAAAACCTTGAAAAGAATAAAGAAACCTAAAACCTTGAAAAGATAAAAAATCTAAAACCATGAAAAAATAAGAATGTTATCGAAGATCGCATCAATTCGATAAAAATATAAAAACCTTGAAAAGAATAAAGAAACCTAAAACCTTGAAAAGATAAAAAATCTAAAACCTTGAAAAAATAAGAATGTTATCGAAGATCGCATCAATTCGATAAAAATATAAAAACCTTGAAAAGAATAAAGAAACCTAAAACCTTGAAAAGATAAAAAATCTAAAACCATGAAAAAATAAGAGTGTTATCGAAGATCGCATCAATTCGATAAAAATATAAAAACCTTGAAAAGAATAAAGAAACCTAAAACCTTGAAAAGATAAAAAATCTAAAACCATGAAAAAATAAGAGTGTTATCGAAGATCGCATCAATTCGATAAAAATATAAAAACCTTGAAAAGAATAAAGAAACCTAAAACCTTGAAAAGATAAAAAATCTAAAACCATGAAAAAATAAGAGTGTTATCGAAGATCGCATCAATTCGATAAAAATATAAAAACCTTGAAAAGAATAAAGAAACCTAAAACCTTGAAAAGATAAAAAAAATCTAAAACTATATGAAAATTTGTCAGCAACTTCTTACCCCAGAGTTCTCCTTTTTAAAATTCTTTTTGAGGATCAGGTGAACACGCCTGTCCCGAGATCTAGCCAACCCCAATGACAAGTTATTATAAATAAAGCAAATATGCTTACCAAGGCGCCTTTGTCACCAGGGAAGGCCTTTCTCCCGGGGCAGAACGCTTCCCTGTCCTAACTTTATCTCGGTAGGAACCTCCAACTATGTCGTGGAAAAAACCACGGACTTTAACTTAACTTTAAATCTAACTTAGCACTCTGAACAAAAACCAGCGGAGAATGATCTGAGATGAGAAGTAGCCGCTTGTGGCCTTTATTCGCTGAGTCCTCCAAGGCACAACTCTGAACAAGCAGAGCCTAAGTGTTGCCGAGCAGGAGTCACGAATGATGGATGCCCTCTGCAGCGGGATGTCCACGACCCAGGCCTTGGGGAGAAGGTGCGCACGTTCTGAGGAGGCCCCCCTCGGGAGAGGGGTTTTAAGTGTCCCCACAACACCTCCTTTGTTTACTTCTAGCCAATCCTACCCAAATGTCTTCCAATTATGTAAATAGGAGATTCTTATCTTCCAATCAATACCAAAATGATATCATACGTGGATGAGGCCACTTGGCCTGTCCCTTAGATGAATTAATTACTCTACAGTAGGCCTGGGTCTACAGTAGGCCTGGTTCATGACCGGGGCATGACCGCACGACTGTGTGTGTGTGTGTGTGTGTGTGTGTCTGTGTGTGTGTGTCTGTGTCTGTGTCTGTGTCTGTGTCTGTGTGTGTCTGTGTGTGTGTGTGTGTGTGTGTGTGTCTGTGTGTGTGTGTGAGTATGTGAATGTGTGTGTGTGTGTGTGTGTGTGTGTGTGTGTGTATGTGAGTGTGAGTGTGAATGTGTGTGTGTGTGTGTGCGTGTATATGTGTGCACGTGTATGCATGTGTGTGCACGCGCGCGTTTGTGACATCATCCTTTTGCTCCTGCCCAGCAACACATGAGGCCTGTATGAAAATTTACCACACATGTTATCCATGTTTTGCAATAGGTAAGTTGATTTAACTGTATTGTTGTTTAGTTATTGTCACTGCCACTTAACAAATGGGCTTAGTTTTGGCTGTTTTTTTTTTAGAAATGTGTGATCACTTTACAGCCATATAATTTTCGTTATGCATTTGTTTTGGTTGTTTTAAAACGCAACATATTTTTATCCGATTCATTGATTAATCGATCGATAAAGTGCTAGATTAATCGATTACAAAAAGAATCGATAGCTGCAGCCGTAACGTGTAACATCATCACACAGCTGAGTTTGCAAAGTTTGATGAAGCTAGCAAAGGCCAACAGTCAGGGCTGGATAAAGCGCTATTACTGAGTTTTTCTATGCAGCGAACGCTGTGCTTTGAGTGGAATTTACTAAGCTGTCACTTCAATTTAATGTCGCTTATAGAGCGCCAATACATTACACATGTCTCAAGGCGCTTTACAGAGTGTTAGACATTCAAAGAGAGCCCATGAGTAACAGGGGCAAGGAAAAACTCCCTAGAATTGGAGATACATATAGGAAGAAACCTCAGACAGACCCACGACTCAAGGGCCCAACCCATCTGCCTTGGGTCAGTTACAGTACAGTCATTTGTAGTTTGAAAGTTACAATGACAATGAAAGTTCAAATAGTCCAGTGTAGGGAATAAATTGTCCATTAGTAATCCATTAGTTATTTCTGAAGGTGATGGGTCGCTGGGATCCGAGGGCCAAAGATTCGGGCAAGGAACCACAGCAGGCGATGTTAGGGCAGTCATAGGGATGGCGAAGGCAATGGCGAATTGGACTTCAGGCGTCCTTGCCGCTAATTGCGTGCCCACATAGCCTGGGTGTTCCCATCCTGCCTTGCGCGGTGATTTCTTTCACGCTGCTAAGGCAGTCTGGACACTAACACCCGTCTGGTTTCCAGACCACGTCTCATTTGAGAAGTGGTAGGCGTTAGCCAGGCTAGTGCCCACAGCTGAACCACAAGCGCTATCAATAAGCAACGACATAGCCCAAATACTCCACTTAAAGAGACCCTATGCAACTTTTTCATAGTCATAAAATCGCTCAGAAATCGTTGTTTTGCTTGACTGACCAGTTTCATCGAAAACAGTAATATTTCCTCCCGCCCCCAGTGTCCCTATCCGCTTTTGCAACCTTGCAGTTTCTGCAGGAGACGATCGTCTGCTGTTTACATCTGGACGTCTGAGACACGTAAGGAACAAGAAGAACCACGCTTGCAATTTATATATTTATATTTAGCCTATATATGTATAAATATCCACGCTAAAGCTGTCGGGGAAGCTCTGCAGAGAAATATGCAAGCATAAAAAGAGCGAAAACGAAAAATGAAACCGAAACCAGAGATGAAATCGTCAATCCTGCATAATTCCTCTTTAAGGCGAGATACGGCAGGAATAAACAGTTTTGCTTTGGTTTGCCAACTTATCATGTATTCTTTCAAGTCCGATTTGCACATTTAGAGGTTTATTTCATTACCTTTTGTCTGATCACGCCTGTATATTTCTTTTAAATTCGCTAAAAGTTAGCATAACGTGTCATAAACTACTGCGACCGTGAAACAAAACATATCATGCGTGTTGTCGTTGGAAAGCTGTGTTTCTCCTGCATGACGTTATGCCATCCAAATATGGACACTTCCTTAGTATCCGCAAGCAATCGCGAAAGTTCAAAGAAGAGTGTGGACTGAGAATGCATGTCATTTGCTGTGTATCAAGGCTTCTCAAAATTAGGTTTTTTGTTGTTGTCATTTTCCAACATCTCAGCCCATGTAGCACCTATGTACACCAAGCTTTCCAGTGTGGGGATCTACACAGGCAGGCACACAGCATAGCAATCACATGATCTTTTGGAAAGTCACATGACCACAGACCACAGGAAGTGATAAATGTTTGCTGGCTGCATGTCAGACTCTCTTTGTGTTGGCGCAGACACAGTTGTGTGAGTTGGGCTCCTTTCCCATGCAGGGTGATCTCTAGAAGCGTGTCTACTCTTCATCGAGGACACAGGCCTCTGCATGGAGTTTTAACTGTTATGTTCACTTCATTGTGACCTGAGCTGCTGGGCTGCACTGAAACGGAACATTCACCTTGGCTATGTCTCATTCCGCCTACTTTCGTCAGTGCACTGCGTATGAGCACTGACCACTTACTACCGTAGTGCCCACTTTCGATGATTAGTACTGTCCCAAAATCAACACTTGCGTTGAAACACTTACCGGAAATGACGGGCGGGAATGAACGTGACGGCCGCGGCGAACAACAGACATGTGAGCGCTAATTTTCAGCCCGCCAAAATTTAAATCGCCGGCGTACTGTTTACAAACATTTTTCTGCACGCATTTATCGGCTTTCTGCACATTTATCCGTTTACGATCATGTGGAAACTACGTCGCCTCCGACGTCAGCGCAGGATCCTTCTCCTACTGGCTGAACTTGAGGTATGTTGATTTATTTTTAACAATAATTCCTATCATGCACGAATTGAAGCAGTAGGCTACACCAGTTGGATTATCACTTACCTTTTTAAAACAGTCAGGAGCAGATCCTTGCTTCAAGTTGATGAATACATGAATGCACACACCCAGGTTCACATTTGTTTGACCATTTTTGCTACAATACTTAAGGCCTACTATTACTATATGTTTTTTTTTCACTGTCTATACATGTTATGCAGCACACTAACAATAAGCTGCTCGTGTTACTTTACCATCAGTACTATGTGCTCCAAGTGGATAAACTATTAAACAATCAGTATAAGACTTCACAAATGTGTATGGATTTGTGCCCAAAATGTTAAGTGATCTTTGCACTAACACCAAGCAATAGGCAAAATAAGACAGGCCTATTGATATGTTCAATCATGCACTAATTCTGATGAACCCTAGAAAAACACAGGGAAAGTGGTAGAACAAGATCAACTTTATTTAAAAATATAACTATATAATAAATAAATGTATAAATAATTTATCATAAATATATTTAATAACAAATTCACTCCTCTCCCCACTCACAGCAACCTCCCAGCCCCAGAAAGTACTGCCAGCTGAACGCTACAGTGCCAGTACTGGCACTATACTTTGATGGCCAGAGCGATATGCGCACTGACTACCGCCTCTCAAGGGTGTCTTTCAATGCGCTGATGGATGTGTTGGGGAGGGAATGTGACCATGGCTGGGGGCCAGAAATCGACACCTTGATTTTTCTGTTCTGGCTTGCATTTGGCATGCCCCGGGCAACTGTTCACCGAGTAGTCCACAGGGCGAGTGGGAAGATCGCCGCTCTTCTGTACCGGGTGGTCTGACATCCCACCGCAGAAGAGCTCCCTCGGCTCGGGGGACGCTTTGCCCGTCTGGCCAGGTCTGCAGCCTTCAACCGCGTGGTTGGTGCCATCGATGGCTGCCACGTCAGGGTGAAGCCTCCTGCCCAAGATGCTGCCTGTTACTTCAACAGGAAGCTCTTCTATTCCATCCAGTTGCAGGCAGTCTGTGATGATGTGGGGAAGTTCCTGGATGTGTTTGTGGGGTACTGTGGGTCAGTTAATTAGTGTGCTTGCTGAAAGCAGCACACTATTGTTCTTCCTATTATTATCAAATTTATTTATGTTGCGGAACATTTTTGTCTCCCTATCTTGTCCTAGGGATTTGGAGCTAGAGACGCCGTTCCACTTCTCACGCGTGCGTCCTGATGCGAGGATGGTGGCTTGTATAAAGCTTTTCGATACGCCTTGTCGTTCTCCCGTTATTCCAGTTTTTCCGGTCGATTTTTCCCCATAGGAATGAATGGAAAAGCGACTTTTGAGCGCTGATGCCCACACATTTTTCCACCTGTAGCCCAAACCGTAAGACATAAAGTCATGAAATTTGGCTACCCTGATTGACACCATTAGGTTTCATGCTCGCCACTCTCACGCTCTAGCGCCACCAACTGGTCAAAGATGGAAAACACGTTCATGCCCGTAACTTTTGATCCGTATGGCCGATTTTGATAAAACTTATACCATTGGAATCCTCTGACTCAGCCGATTCCAACGCACCATATGACGTAATTTTTCGCCATGATGGATTTTCCGCCATTTTGAATTTTGTCCAAAGTCAAAGTAAAGCTACCCTGGCCGCATAGTTTATCCGATCGTCATGAAACTTGGCATGCGTGATCTACAGACCAAGGCGGATCAACCGCCTTGATTTCGCCTTCATACGTCCAAGCGTTCGCCTGTGATAACCAATTAAATTCAGCGAGAGAAGCCGTCAAACAGGAAGTGGGCCTATCTTGGAAATGCTGTGACGTATGAAAGCCATATTTGGTGGGATGACTTAAGACCCCATCCAAAGCACCCTCAATAAATTTGGTGTTATTTGGTCTGTCGATGGCTCTATAATTAGCAGAAACGTGTGTGTTGGTGAATGTATACTATTATTCGGAATAGCTCATCTTAAATTGCTTAGGTCATGCAGAAATGACATTTCAGAGTGATTTAAGATACAATGTTGATATTTAAAAAAAAAAAAAAATCAAATCAAGGCCATTCTTGTAAAACATTTTGGTGTAATTATCACAGTATTATGGAGTAGTGCCATGTTTTTTCATACTTTCATTGTGGTATGATAGTAGACTTCTACTGTTCAGTCTTTCATTGGATGACAGACATGTTCCGCAACGGTACAATGTGGGTGTGTTTCTAGGATGGTCCGCATCGGGGTGTCTCATCCTGAGACTGGTTACATCTTAGCAATGCCATGGCCCCGAGGGGCAAGTACGGACTTACACGCTGTTAGATGTTATGCGTGTTCATTTGGTATATATACTCGACAATCACACATGTTTCATACTGACGATGTGTTTTGGATGATTTGTATTGACCTGAGCATTCTGGGTAAACTTCACAGTCGGCGAAATACCGGAAGTAGAGCATTCGCCCTGTCTGCGGTGTGTGTGAGGCAACGAGGATTTTAAGTTTCGTTTTCTGTTGTGATGATGAGCAGACGGCTGTGCACAAAAAAAAATAGATAATTAATTTACCCTCAGACAATTCCTGCAGTTATCCTGAGTAATCCAGCCCTTGACATTCAGAGATGCGATCATTGACAAAAAGTAAGTTTGATGTTTACATCGTTAATTCACACTGGTATGCAAGAGGTTTGCTAATACACTTAAACTTGCTCTTGACATGATTTCCATGAAGTAATATACTGTAAGTGTTCTCTGAAATTATAATACTTCATGTGTTTAGCTTAAGAATCTACTGTTTAGCGTTTCTACTATAAGGACGTAGTTCTAGTCTTGCATCTCTGTACTCTTCTTTTGTTGAGGTGTTGTTGCCTAGTGACGCCCTCTCGTGCAGCCTCATGTTAGTTTGTTAGAGACGTTAGATCTAGTAGTATTACACCACAGTGTTGGTGAAGTTCATGACGTTAGTTTTGAGTGAGTTTACTGCCAATTACCTTAAGTTGAAGTTGTGTGCGTGTATGACAACAAAAGTAAGTGAACGTAACCTTCGGTCATGTGTATTGGGAGTGGGATGCATCTTTCACGTTGATATGCAAGGACTTAGCATGCTAAGCGGAGCATTAGCATTGAATGAAGGAAGCCTGTGTTACTTGTGTGAGAAGTTGTGCTCATAGAATGAGAGATAGCATACAGTTTATTTAGTGACCATATTAATGACAGTTTATTTGGTTCTTTACAGACCACTATACATTATAAGTTTATTCATGCTGTTGTATGGTGGAAGAAAACTCAATAAAGAAGCTAAGGAGAAACTACTGCTTCACAACCAGTGTTCTGACCAAAGATTCTAGCGCTCTATGATCTTTGGTTCTAACTGACGCCACCCAAGCAACACAATCAATCAATCAATCCATACAGTCCTTTAGCCCCATAGACAGTAGCTGCGTTTCCATTACAAATATGCGCAAAAACTTTGTCGATATTGTCTTAATGTCGAAAATCACAATTTTCGCAATTGCGGTGTTTCCATTACATTCGGCTAACTTAATTAAAATCTCGTGTATTCTCGCGTGCTGTAAGTCATTAGGAGACATGGCGGTTATCAACATTTAACCCAGATTTACACTAAATGCATTCAAATTGCCACCACGGCACTAACGCTGATTATCAGTCATTAGGCTATAGGCCTAAGCCATCAGCGGAGGAGGCCTACGTTTTGGTGGGGCAGAAACATAAAATTAAAAATGACATATCAATCACAGGAGTTTGTTATAGGCCTATGCTTAAATCATGTCACAGCCATGTCAGTGGAATATTTCGTAGATCAGCCCAGTTGATTAGTTTCTAGAACTAGAATCTAAAATCTAGAATTAGATTTCTTTCAGCACCGTTCTCATCACGTTAAACCAGCAAAGCATAGCAACGTTGTTGCTATGGGTAAGCAAAACTAGTTGAGCGGTTGCGTATGCAGCGTTTTTGAGAAAGTGTTGGCGAGTTCACAGAGTGTGGATTCAACATTTTAGAATGACACGAGACACTTTTAATGAATAAAAAAAAATATTTTTTACATTATTCTCCCGGTGCCACTTCCTGTCGACAGTCTTCTTCGTCGGTTTCGTTCCTCCTAACATACGGTTGTTGGATCACGTGAGTCGTTAGATGCGAAAAAAGTGTTTCCATTGCAGTTTTGCGAAATATACAAATTTCGATACGCTTGAAATACCACCTCACCCTAGCGCAAAAACTTTTTATCGAAAAATGTGAGTTTTTTCGAAATGTGTGTGTTTCCATTCACCACATTTCTTTTCGCAAATCTTAATTTGCGCAATTTAATGGTCAATGGAAACGCAGCTAGTGAAAGATAGCCCTCATTAACAATCTCCGACTGGAGGAAGTTTGTACCTGTGCGAGTTAACGCTATTACACAGTACCGTTTACGCCGCTAGATGGCGTAATTGACCACATAATAACTGTAGTCACGAACAAAAAGGTTTCTTTTCTTTCTTGAAGGGGTTAGCGTTGCCGTTGCTGTATGTGTGTCCTGGCTTACAATTCAGTTTAATGAGCTTAGTATTCAATGCATTTCTGTATGCTGCAGATATATTATCTATATAAATAGCCATCTACCTATATTTCTCTGTATGTATGGAATCCTGAATGTCTCTGCTGGAACAATACAAAGTTAAACCCCATCTCTTCTCCGTCCTATATTCTAACCGATATACCATCCTGTATAGTGCCACTACCCTACCCGAATCAGTGCAAACCTATAACCTCCCCAATAATAATAGTAATAATAATTAGGTAAAAATAATAGTTTCTGCTTTAGGGAGAAATCTCAGGATTCCCCTCCAGCTAAGGAAAGTGGGAGCTATGTTTTTAGACTCAGTAGGCAAGCTTATGTGTGGAGACTTAAACTGTGAAGTTTGGCCCACTTATTGTATAGCAGTTAACAATTCTAGGTTCAATTAATTACATCCTGTGTGTTTCATTTAACTATTGTTCATGGTAAACATTTAATTAATTTAGGCTATGGGTGGTATAGGTGAAGTATTACAACACAGTTACTATTTAAAACTACGTAATCCTTAATTGAGATTTCATTGAAAGTGATAGGTTGAACTTTTAAAAAGGGGTTTTAAAAACTGTTTTTGTACTTTCATTTTATTATGTCATACTGAACTGAATTCTAAGAGTTAAAAACAAAGGATACAATACATGTTTTGTGATGCTTGCATTGCATAGTATTTCATTTAGGATAAGCTACAGTATATCAAAGCAGGTAGAAGTAACTGTAGTCACTTGACATTTCTGAGGATTTGCATATTTCCACCAGGGCAGTGGTAAAGACATTCTTCAGTGGAGGCACCACACTAGTTACAGTGCATGCAAATGCACTGTTCTGTTCTTCCTAGGCATCTTCTTCTTATTATAGTGCATGAAAATGCACTATATTGTTCTCCCTAGGTTTCTTATTACAGTGCATGCAAATGCACTGTACTGTTCTTCCTAGACTTCTTATTACAGTGCATGCAAATGCACTGTACTGTTCTTCCTAGACTTCTTCTTATTACAGTGCATGCAAATGCACTGTACTGTTCTTCCTAGACTTCTTCTTATTACAGTGCATGCAAATGCACTGTACTGTTCTTCCTAGACTTCTTATTACAGTGCATGAAAATGCACTGTACTGTTCTTCCTAGGCTTCTTCTTCTTATTATTACAGTGCATGAAAATGCACTGTACTGTTCTTCCTAGTCTTCAACTTCTTCTTCTTATTATTACAGTGCATGAAAATGCACTGTACTGTTCTTCCTAGTCTTCAACTTCTTCTTATTATTCTTCTAACGCACGCAATTCAGCTTCAACCGCTTCACGTAGAAACTCCATTCAAACTATGTCGCGTAGGTCTTACTTACGCGATGTGGGCAATGTATTTTTCAACTATGTAACTTTTATACTTTTTAAACTATTAGTAAAAAACTATTACAATTTCCCCCATAGACTTAACATTGCTCATTATGACATCACGGCAGCAATTAGAATCTTACGCCAGGTGGCCGGCCACCTGGGCACCAACTGTCAGTTTCTCTGGCTTTAAGCATACAGTCTCTCTGAAGACTACATATCCTGTTAACTGTTTCCTCTGTCCACAACTGTTTCAAAATAAAAGTCCTCACTGCAATAATACACTATTAAATAATTTAACCATTGAAACTACTCAACTATTGAACTATTCAACCATTCCAACTGTCAGTTATCATCCACTATGCCTCCAGTCAACTACATGAAACCTCCATGTACCTAGCAACCAACATAGCAACCATTAAAATTAAGCGTTTATGACCGTTTCCATAGCAACCAACATGATTTTACTACAGTAGCTTCTTTATTCCTGATAGTGGCCACCATAGATACCCTATCAACAAATGTTTCAAAATAAAAGTCCTCACTAGCAAGTTAGCTAGTTAGCATGGTTAGCATTGTTAGCATAGTTAGCATTTTTAACATAACTGCTAGAAATGATTAGCTAAGTTAGCTAATCAACCTGGTTAGCATTGTTAGCATTGTTAGCATAACTGTTAGAAATGATTAGCTAAGTTAGCTAATCAACCTGTTTAGCATTGTTAGCATAGTTAGCATTTTTAGCATAACTGTTAAAAATGATTAGCTAAGCTAGCTAATCAACCTGGTTAGCATTGTTAGCATTGTTAAAATTTTTTACATAACTGCTAGAAATCATTAGTTCAGTTAGAACTGTAATGTTTAAGCTTTAAACTGTCTACCTTCACACTATCAGCTTTCTTTAAACTATGCAACCAACATGTTTACCCTAGCTACACCTTAGTAACTATATCTACATTATCTACTGTATCTATACATTTTTTCATTTTCATGCACTCGTAATTTCCCTGGAATTACATTCTCTAGTTCTTCTTCTAACGCACGCAATTCAGCTTTAACCGCTTCACGTAGAAACTCCATTCAAACTATGTCGCGTAGGTCTTACTTACGCGATGTGGGCAAAGTATTTTTCAACTTTGTAACTTTTATACTTTTTAAACTATTAGTTAAAAACTATTACAATTTCCCCCATAGACTTAACATTGCTCATTATGACATCACGGCAGCAATTAGAATCTTACGCCAGCTGGTCAGCCACCTGCAGCCAACTGTCAGTTTCTCTCAGGCTCCTCTCTGAAGACTACATATTCTGTTCCCCTGTATCCTCTGTGCACAACAGTATCAAAATAAGTCCTCCTAATTCCATCCAACTTTATATCCATTCATCTTCTTCAAACCATTCACTCATCCACCCATTCTAAACAGTCTGCCTATCAACAACATCAATTAGACGCTCTACATTGAACTTTTAAACAATCTACTCTGTCTCAGGCTGGCTCTCTTAAGACTAGCCAGTTAAATTGATTACACCTGTATCTGTATCCACTACTCTCAGTAGAGAGCTGTGTCTCTCCATTCTACAAGAATATAAGGCACATTCCATCCAACATTCTATCCATTCATCTTCTTCAGACCATTCACTCATCCACCCATTAAACTGTCTATCAACATCTATTAAACAATCTGTCTAACAACATCCATTAAACTCTCTGTCTATCAACATTAATTAGACTATCTACATTCAACTTTTAAATTATTTACTCTGTCTCAGGCTTTAAGAGTAGGCTACTCTGGCTCTCTTAAGACTAGCCAGTTAAATTGATTACACCTGTGTCAACTACTCTCAGAGAGCTGTATCAGTGTCTCTCTTAACAAGAATATAAGGCACATTCCATCCAACCTTCTATCCATTCATCTTCTTCAGACCATTCACTCGTCCACCCATTAAACTGTCAATCAATATCTATTAAACAATCTGCCTATCAACATCCATTAAACATTCTATCTATCAACATTAATTAGACTATCTACATACAACTTTTAAAGTATTTACTGTGGGTCCCTCTCAAGCAGCGTTTATATGTCCTCCCTCGCCCCTCGATCCTCAATGATCTACATAAAGAAAGATAGAAGAAGGGCTAGACTATCCCATTGTTGCCGCTCCATCATTCTTTATGTAGATCAGTGAGGAGCGAGAGAGGACGCGTAAACGCTATGAGAGGCACCTTCTGTCTCAGGCTTTAAGCATACAATCTCATTAAGACTACAGATCCTGTTTCACTACTTCCTCTGTCCACAACTGTTTCAAAATAAAGGTCCTCACTGCAATAATACACTATTAAATCATTTAACCATTGAAACTACTCAACTATTGAACTGTTCAACCATTCCAACTGTCAGTTATCATCCACTATGCCTCCAGTCAACTACATGAAACCTCCATGTACCTAGCAACCAACATAGCAACCATTAAAATGAAGTGTTTATGACCGTTTCCATAGCAACCAACATGATTATACGTTAGACCGGCACATCCGGGAACTTGACTTGCGACGAACGTTCCCGCCCCTTTTTGGGGGAAACAAACTACGTCTCCCATTAACTCCAATGCAAATTAGGCTCAATAAACGTAATTCGTACCGAAATCGTAGGGGTAAATGATAACAGAAAACACAACGAATCAATAGGACCACTCAATATATGACCACTTTGTCGGTCGTTGACCGTGAAAAATACGTTCAAAAGCTTAATTCAATCAAAGTAAAAACATGTCCCTTCGGTCTCCCGAGTAGCCTGCTAGCAGTAGCAGTGGCCAGCGTCATACCCAGACATACTCTTATCTCATTGAATCTCCAGTTAAATAACTAAATTGTTTTCCTGTATTTTTGGCCTCTTATTTTAATTGTAATGTTGTGTAGTTGACTGACAGGCTTGGATGTAAAGTATGTTCGTTAGATAATTCCAACATATGATAATTTCTGTCATAGCCGATAGCCTAGCTGCTAGTGTTAGCCAAGTGTTAGCCTAGATTTCCGTTTTCGTTGGTCTGATTTATTTTTGGTGTAGCCAAATGTTAGGGGTTCTTAGCTTTGTGGTTGGTACACCCAACCACACAGCAACTTATCGGCATGTCTGTCTACCGCGACCACTGATCTATAAATAATAAGTTATTCGTTATAGATCAGTGACCGTGAACAACACCCATTCACTTTGGCTTGTTTCAGGCTTCTTCTGAGGGCTTGTTTCCCCAAAAAAGGGGCGTGGCGCAAACAACCTGCACTGTTTGACGCGACGCCGGTCGAACGTATACTGCAGTAACTTCTTGTTTCCTGATAGTGGCCACCATGGATACCCTAGCAACAAATGTTTCAAAATAAAAGTCCTCACTAGCAAGTTAGCTAGTTAGCATGGTTAGCATAGTTAACATTGTTAGCATAGTTAGCATTTTTAACATAACTGCAAAAAATCATCAACTAAGTTAGCTAATCAACCTGGTTAGCATTGTTAGCAAATTTAGCATTGTTAGCATAGTTAGCATTTTTAGCATTACTGCTAGAAATCATCGGTTAAGTTAGCTAATCAACCTGGTTAGCATTGTTAGTAAAGTTAGCATTGCTAGCATAATAAGCATTTTTAGCGTAACTGCTAGAAATCATTAGCTAAGTTAGCTAATCAACATTTTAACATGAATAGAAATCATTAGTTAAGTTAGAACTGGAATGTTTCATCTTTAAACTGTCTACCTTCACACTATCAACTCTCTGTAATTTATGCAACCACCATGTTTACCCTAGCTACACCTTAGTAACCATATCTACATTATCTATCTATTTTTGCATTTTCATGCACTGGTAATTCCTTGGAATTGCATTTCTAGTTCTTCTTCTAACGCACGCAAATCAGCTAGAACCGTTTAACGTAGAAACTTCATTCAAACTGCGTTACGTAGGTCTTACTTATGACATGTGTGCTATGACTTTTCAACTTTGTAACTTTTACACTTTTTAAACTATTAGTTAAAAACTATTACAATTTCCCCCATAGACTTAACATTGCTCATTATGACATCACGGCAGCAATTAGAATCTTACGCCAGGTGGCCGGCCACCTGGGCACCAACTGTCAGTTTCTCTGGCTAAAAGCATACAGTCTCTCAGAAGACTACATATCCTGTTCACTGTTTCCTCTGTCCACAACTGTTTCAAAATAAAAGTTCTCAGTGCAATAATACACCATTAAATCATTTAACCATTGAAACTACTCAACTATTGAACTGTTCAACCATTCCAACTGTCAGTATCATCCACTATGCCTCCAGTCAACTACATGAAACCTCCATCAACTGTATCAACATAAGTCTTCCTAATTCCATCCAACTTTCTATCCATTCATCTTCTTCAAACCATTCACTCATCCACCCATTCTAAACAGTCTGCCTATCAACATCAATTAGACGATCTACATTCAACTTTTAAACAATCTCCTCTGTCTCAGGCTCAGGTATCTCTACACTCTGGCTCTCTTAAGACTAGCCAGTTAAATTGATTACACCTGTATCTGTATCCACTACTCTCAGTAGAGAGCTGTGTCTCTCCATTCTACAAGAATATAAGGCACATTCCATCCAACTTTCTATCCATTCATCTTCTTCAAACCATTCACTCATCCACCCATTCTAAACAGTCTGCCTATCAACATCAATTAGACGATCTACATTCAACTTTTAAACAATCTCCTCTGTCTCAGGCTCAGGTATCTCTACACTCTGGCTCTCTTAAGACTAGCCAGTTAAATTGATTACACCTGTATCTGTATCCACTACTCTCAGTAGAGAGCTGTGTCTCCATTCGACAAGAATATAAGGCACATTCCATCCAACTTTCTATCCATTCATCTTCTTCAGACCATTGACTCATCCACCCATTAAACTGTCTATCAACATCCATTAAACTCTCTATCTATCAACATTAATTAGACTATCTACATTCAACTTTTAAATTATTTACTCTGTCTCAGGCTTTAAGGATACACTCTGGCTCTCCTAAGACTAGCCAGTTAAATTGATTACACCTGTATCAACTGTCAGTTTCTCTGGCTTTAAGCATACAATCTCTCTGAAGACTACATATCCTGTTAACTGTTTCCTCTGTCCACAACTGTTTCAAAATAAAAGTCCTCACTGCAATAATACACTATTAAATCATTTAACCATTGAAACTACTCAACTATTTAACTGTTCAACCATTCCAACTGTCAGTTATCATCAACTATGCCTCCAGTCAACTACATGAAACCTCCATGTACCTAGCAACCAACATAGCAACCATTAAAATTAAGTGTTTATGACCGTTTCCATAGCAACCAACATGATTATACTGCAGTAACTTCTTGGTTCCTGATAGTGGCCACCATGGATACCCTAGCAACAAATGTTTCAAAATAAAAGTCCTCACTAGCAAGTTAGCTAGTTAACATGGTTAGCGTACGCTAGTTAGCATGGTTAGCATAGTTAGCATTTTTAACATAACTGCAAAAAAATCATCAACTAAGTTAGCTAATCAACCTGGTTAGCATTGTTAGCAAATTTAGCATTGTTAGCATAGTTAGCATTTCTAGCATTACTGCTAGAAATCAGCGGTTAAGTTAGCTAATCAACCTGGTTAGCATTGTTAGTAAAGTAGCATTGCTAGCATAATTAGCATTTTAGCATAACTGCTAGAATTCATTAGCTAAGTTAGCTAATCAACATTTTAACATGAATAGAAATCATTAGTTAAGTTAGAACTGGAATGTTTCATCTTTAAACTGTCTACCTTCACACTATCAACTCTCTGTAAACTATGCAACCACCATGTTTACGCTAGCTACACCTTAGTAACCATATCTACATTATCTATCTATTTTTGCATTTTCATGCACTGGTAATTCCTTGGAATTGCATTTCTAGTTATTATTATTCCGCTGATCGATTTTTCTAACCGCAATTTCTCTTCAACCGTTTAACTTAGAAACTTCATTCAAACTCTGTAACGTAGGTCTTCTAATGGATCGGGTTGGTATGACTTTTCAACTTTGTAACTTTTATACTTTTTAAACTATAAATTAAAAACTATTAAAAATTACCCCATAGACTTTACATTGGCCTCTATGACATCACAATCGGGTCGTTGAGCAATTAGAATCTTATGCCAGGTGGCCAGCCCCACCTGCAGCAGCTCTCTCTCTCTCTAGTCTACAGTCTCTCTGTGAAGACTGTATCCTGTTAAACTGTTTCCTCTTTCCACAACTGTTTCAAAATAAAAGTCCTCACTGCAATAATACACAATTAAATCATTTAACCATTGAAACTACTCAACTATTTAACTGTTCAACTATTCCAACTGTCAGTTGTCAACAACTATGCCTTCAGTCAACTATATGAAACCTCCATGTATAGCAACCAACATAGCAAACATTAAAATTAAGCGTTTATGACAGTTTCCATTGCAACCAACATGATTATACTACAGTAACTTCTTTATTCCTGATAGTGGGCACCATGGATACCCTAGCAACTACTGTTTCAAAATAAAAGTCCTCACTAGCAAGTTAGCTAATTAGCATTGTTAGCATTTTTAACATAACTGCTAGAAATCATCAGCTAAGTTAGCGAGTCAACCTAGTTAGCATTGTTAGCATAGTTAGCATTTTTAGCATAACTGCTAGAAATCATTGGCTAAGTTAGCTAATCAACCTGGTTAGTATTGTTAACATAGTTAGCATATTTAGCACAACTGCTAGAAATGATTAGCTGATCAACCTAGCATTCTTAACATTGTCAGCTAATGATTTATCCTATGCCAGGATGCCAGGCCACCTGCAGCAACTCAGGCTTTAAACATACAATCTGTAACTGTTTCCTGTGCTCAAAATTGTTTAAAAATAAAAGTCCTTTAACTATCTGTCTATCAACATCCCTTAAACTAGTTCTATGTCTATCAATATTTATGACTTATGCAACCCCCACAATAATGCACTCACATTGGCAACAATGTGCAGAGTGCTTGACTCCTTATGCCTTTGATGCTAATGTGCTTAATGTGTCTTTATGTCTGTTTGTAGGCCTAATCCAGTATTGTAGGATATTATTGAAATATGTCTAATATTCTACCAACATTCATTTGTTATTTTATTAATGTTTCAATACTTCTGAAACGAAATGTTTAAAGCCTACCGTAGCCTAGCCTACACTAACACGATTTGGGAAAGCTTTAGGCTACTCATAAGACTACAATATTGTAGGCTACATTGTAAGCTACAATAAACATCTTAACCAGAGACATTGAAACACACTGCTGGTGTGGTTTGATTAATTTCAGCTGGCCAGCCTGTTCACGTGAAACCTTTCAGTCATTCCCGCCACATTTCAAGGATTTCTCATTCTCATTCAAAGCCAAGGTCTTCGACTGTGCGGTGCTGCTTTTCGGTTCAATTTGTTGTACTTACATTGACGTTACCCTGAGGAATATAATTCCACATCCAAGGTAGGTTATTTAAACGTCGTTGATTTCTAAAGTGTAATGTAGCCTTAATGTTCATTATGTCTTAATAATTGTCCGGTATCTAACGTTAACTAAGTTAGCGTCTAAGTAAGTTAATGAAGTCTGTCTGTTGGTAACGTTAGCTAACGTTAACATTTGGCAACCGGCTCATAACTTTCCATTGTTCGTATTTCAACCAAGGGGAAATTAAGTTAAAATGTTACACATAGTGGAACTTTGATTGAGCATAATGTTTCTAATGTTAAGGTCTTAACAAGTCACATTGCTTAGTAGCTACTGGGTTAGCGAAATAGCTTTTGAATCGAGGTTACGTTAACGTTAGCTAAATGCATAGCTAGCTAGGCTAAATGCCGATGCAGGTGTTGATGGTTAACTTTATTCTGGCATGCTAGTCACTTTTGTCACTCGCCTTGTAACGTTAACGTACCGTTTGCCGTATGGCAACCAAGGTTATATCAAGTAAGTAGTGTGCTAATTTAAAATCTGGAGACGAGCGTATTGTTAATAACTCCTAAAATTAATCCTGCATGTTCTCAATAACAGACTAGACAGACTGCAAGTTAGTTAGCGAGCTAGATAACGTTAACGTCACCGAATTAAATATTTGTTAAATATCCGGCATAGCTGCTAGCTGCTACCTTAACGGCATCTGGCAGCTACTTTGTAACATCGTAGCCAGGGGCATTTGATATTTCAATAGTGCAACCTAACGCTATTAGTGCATGTCATTAAATGAAGATTTGTCTGTTAGTAATGCTAAGTAACACTAAATTGAATTGCTCTAGCCAACGTTAAGTCCAGTTTTTCTTGAATTGACTTTGACTAACCCAGTTATCCCAGTAGTAAGTTAACTTTAGAAGTAACGTTAGTAATTAACTGTAAGTACCAACAAAGGTCGTTAGCTCAGCAGTTGATTATTTATAGCCACACAGTTGTGACTATTTGAAATATACCAGTTCAAAACCAATCTAATGTTTCTAATTATGTACTTTTTAAGTATGGATGCTTGATGCAGTGTTGTAATGCAGTGCTGCTATTCTGTCTTTCAGGCTTTTCTCATTTGAGACTTTGGTCATCATTCTTTGCTGTAAAGTGAGTTTGCACTTTCTACTTTTCAAACAATAAGGTTGTTTGACAGCTTTGTCATTCATTTGAGAATTGTTTGTCATTTAATGTTATTTTTGGGTAATTTCAAATGTCAGCAAATAACTTGAATAGTACTTGTTTATTGAAAGTCACACAGTTGAGGGGTTGCTGCTGATGACTGTTAAAAATATAGCAGTGACCAGAAACCTGTGTAATGCTTCTAAATATGTCCAAGTTAATATGCTTACTTTTTGCACTGTTGTAATAGATATTATCTCCTGTCTTCATTCGTTTCCCATTTCAGGCTGTGGAGCATCACTCTTGCTGTCAATCTCTGTTGGCACTCAGTGAGTTTGCACTCTTAACTTAACATTCAAGTTGTTTGACTGCTTTGTCAGCCATTTAAGAATTGTTTGTAATTTATTTTTAGACTGTTACACAATTGTGTATGACTAGTTTTAAACCCAACACAATGAAAACATATAGTATAATACTTTATATACTCCAGTCCTCTCTCAAAATGTAACCTCATTCAAATGTCATAGCTGTAATTCGAGCAGGTAACTTGGAATAGTACTTGATTAAGTAACACAGTTGAGGGGTTGCTGCTGATGACTTAAACATATTTGATAGAAACCTATGTAATGCTTCTAACTGTGTGTTCAGACCAAGAGCGACTTGAGCTTCCAAAATCGCTCAGGACGCCCTGTAAAGGACGCCGTGGGAAGCTGGGAAGCTTTGGCCGCTCCTGGCCGCTCTGACGTAGTAGCATTCTATGTTCGTTGAAAGTCGTTTGGTCGCTGAACCGCGTCATAGCTCATTACCATAAAGTTAAACCACTTTCAACTTTCTCTGGTCGCTCAAGACGCCCAAAACGCGACGCCGACGGATTGGTCGCTGATGGCAGCTGAGAGAAGCTGGCTTCCATTGAAAATGAATGACTTCCGGAATCTTTGGAAGCTCAAGTCGCCCGCGGTGTGAACACACAGTAAGTATGTGCTTGTTGCGGTGTTGTAATGGATTTTCTCTGTCTTAGGCCTTTCCCATTGTGTGGGAATACCCGACTGTGTGGCCACTTGTGCTGTGGATCTCCCCTGGCTCTCAGTGAGTTTGCGCTTTCTACTTTAGAAACATTAACGTCGTCTGACCACTTTGTCTTGAATTTAGGAGAGTTTCATTCAGTGTTATTTTTAGGCTTTTACACAATTGAGAATGACTGTTCATTGTGGTGTTTAAAAATAGATGTAATGCTATATTCTGTAGTCCTCTTTCAAAATGTGGGCTCGTGTTTAAACACTATTGCTGTAACCTAAGCCAATAACTTGAATACAACTTGATTTTTGATAGTCACAGTTGTGGGGTTGCTGTCTTAAAAAATACTTAAATATATCAGTGACTATTTTTGATGTTCAAAACCAATGTAAGTCTTCTGAATATGTGCTTGTAAATATGCATGCTCGTTCTAATGGATCCCCCCCCCCCCCTTGTCTTTTAGGCCTTTCCGATTGGAGGCTGTGAGGCTTACGTTCGCTTTGGCAAACTGTTGGCACTTTGTGCTGTCTACCCCTCCCTGGCACTTTGTGCTGTCTACCCCTCCCTGGCACTTTGTGCTGTCTACCCCTCCCTTGCACTTTGTGCTGTCTCCCTGGCACTTTGTGCCGTCTCCCCTCCCTGGCAAGCTGTGCTGTCCTCCCACTCCCTGGTACGCTGCCCTGTCTTCCACTCCCCTGGCACTTTGTGCTGTCTACCCCTCCCTGGCACTTTGTGCTGTCTACCCCTCCCTGGCACTTTGTGCTGTCTACCCTTTCCCCCGGCACTTTGTGCTGTCTCCTGGCATTTTGTGCTGTCAAGAAAAAGTGAAAGACAAAGAAATATCAAAGCTGAAAGAAATATCTGAAATATACCCAAAATATACCCTCCCTGGCACTTTGTGCTGTTGAACTGAGACTCTATCTGAGACTATACATCTATCTATCTATCTGATCTATATCTATCTGATCTATATCTATCTGATCTATCTATCTCATCCATCTGAGACTATCTATCTGTATATTCCCTGACACTTTGTGCTGTCAAACTGAGACTATCTATCTCCATCTATCTGAGACTATCTATCTAGGAGGCGATCTGAGTGGCGAATCGAGAGACTAAACTACACTTCCTGTTGGTTGTTGCATCCATTTTTAAAGAGAACGACTTGGTGAAAGACTACTATAGTAGTGTTACTATATTCTGATTATCATTAATTGTGTTTTGTGTACAGCTTGATTAATTTTTAAACAAAGTTTAGACAGCATTGATTGATAAAAGTAGCTGAGCCAAAAGATATTTGTAATATAACCTTGCCTTTTTATTTTGAACCAAGAGTTCTCTTTATAACAGTACCTTTGAGTAAGAAATAGTTTGACGAGAAATACTGTAAATTGAAGTAATACTGTAACTATTTCTACTGACAATAATAAACTTCATCTTGAATCCAGTTGTTCAATATTCTTAATTGCACATACTGAAAATTGTTATTCTGAAGTGTTTAATCATGGGAAGAAAAGGACGACGCTCTGAGGCTCAGAAAAAACGATGGAGGAAGTTGGACCTCTCTGAAGTTGATACACCAGATCAGCCTGTCTTAGCGCAGAATGAGTTGAATGATAGACAAATGCAGGTAAACTATGTATCAAATGCCTCTAGGATAGAAATGGAGCAGAATGGCATTCAATGTGTTCAAGCAACGCATAACCAAGGTGATGTGAGGTATGGTGTTCACGCCAGTAAGCAGTGCACATGTAATTCCCTGACGTTTCTAGCTGCTCTTCATGACCGAACTGTGCTGAACAGTGATGACCTTGACCATATCTTGGAGAAGGGTAACTTGATGTATAGTAGTGTACAGGAAAGGTTGAGTACTAGATATGGCACAGCACCAGCCCACTTAGCCACAGATGAGTTACCTGATACTGTTGAAGTACATGGACAGATATATAATGTTGTGAAGCACCTGTCACGGTATGGTTACCTTAGACGAGATGGACCTGATGGCCAAGACTTCATAAAGCTCTCAGAAAGACTGCGTTGTTTGTCAAGTGATGTGAATTATGCACTACTAACTGTAGGCAGTCTTACAATTGCTCTGTTTAACTCTGAGAGATACGGCTGGTTTGATCCTCACAGTAGAACATCAGATGGATTCCAGACCGAGAATGGTACTGCAGTGATGTTGAACTTCACCAATTTAAATGATCTGATTGACCGACTGCTTGTGTTCTGGGCCCTGGTTGAGTCAAGTGATGAATGGATTTACGAGTTCATGCCAGTATCATTCACATCTGATGCACAGGCAAACTCACTGGGTGATGGTGTGCAGCCTACTCAGACTAGAGATTTCATAGCCTCTACTAGGCCTACTTCAAAGCATTCAGTAAGCCGACTTCGTAAAGATCAAAAACGTAGAAAAGCTGCTAAAGTTTTGAAATGTCAAAATGAAATTGAGGACAGAGAGCGGGAACACACTGAAATAGTGAGAAGAGAGAAGCACAGGTTGGCACAACAAAAATGTTATGAAAAGAACAGGGCAAAAAAGCTGGCGCATGAAAAACACAGATATGCAAACTGCACTCAGTTCAATAAGCAGAAGAAATCACACATCAAAGATCGTTACATGCATGAACCCAGCTATAAGTTGAAACAAAAAGCATACATCACCAGTCGTTACTCTCATGATTCAAAGTTCAGATTGAAACAACAGGCTTACATACAGCACCGTTATTCTCATGATCCAAATTTCAGATTGAGGCACCAGGCTTACATACAGCAGTGTTACTTGCAAGATGATTTTCGTTCAAGGAAGAAGTTGGCCATGAGAAAGCATTATGAAAGTGATCCAATGTACAGGCAGAAAAAAAAGGTAACCTATACTGACAGATACAGAAATGACCCTCTCTTCAGGCATTATAGTTCTTTACGAAAAAGTAATGCAAGTCTAGGCATAAATAACAGTTTCCAGAAAATGCTTCACAAAATGCGTTGTGCTTTACATATACAGCAAAAGTACCGTCATCTTACACGCCTGTCTAGACTTCGATCAGAGCAAGAGGTTGAACAACAGTCTAGACTTCGATCAGAGCAAGAGGTTGAACAGCAGTCAGCACCAACAGAAAGCACCCTTTTGCATGATGCCATCGCATCTTTTCGAATGGATGTACAGAACGGCCCTACTTTTGTGTGCACAGTGTGTCACAGAGCTTTGTTTTATAACCAGGTAAAAGATTGCAATCATGAACGTTATCAAAAGAATCGAGGCATGGTTGATCGATGCTTAACAGGCAAATATGTACATACATGCAGTGATCAATGCAGTGCACTTGAATCATGTTGTGCATCAAATGAAATGAGAGAGTGGATTTGTTACAGCTGTGATGAAAACTTGAAGATGGGGAAAATGCCGGCCATTGCTGTAAACAATATGTTAGAGCTATCACCAATTCCTCCAGAGCTCAGTAATCTAAATATACTTGAGAGGCATATCATAGCACGGTTTATACCATTTGCAAAAATAATCAGTCTTCCCAAAGGCCAGCAGAAATTAATACATGGTGGAGTTGTGTGTGTCCCCTCAGACGTAGAATCAACAGTCAATGCTTTGCCTAGACCCAGCAGCCAGTCACAGCTTTTGAAAGTGAAGTTGAAAAGAAGAATGAACTATACAGGGCATTACCAGTTTCAAACTGTAGACATGACCAAAGTATTACGTGCATTATCAAAACTGAAAGAGATGCATTCTGAATACAAGGACATAACCATAACTAATGATACACAATCTTTTGGGGATGGAATGAATAGTGTGCCACATGAAAATGACAGCAGTGCTGCAGACGAGGTTGATCTAATGGAAACTGATGCAATGGCTGAGTGTGACATTACTGACCCAGAACATTCAGAGATAAATAGTGCAGGCAATCAGCCTAATAATGAAAGCCATGAATTACATGATAACCAGAATACACTTGACACTGAGGAGGACACAAGTCAGCAGAATGGTGGATGCTCAATAGATTCATGCTTACAGCCAGCTGATATTGCACAGGAAATGATAACATTTGGTGAAGGTATATTCTCTGTGGCACCAGCTGAAGGAAACAAACCAGTTAGTTTTTTCAAAGTTCCTAAACTGGAGGCAATGGCTTTCCCTGTGCAGTTCCCTACTGGAATTAATACTTTGGATGAAACACAAAGACCAAATAAATTATCGCCAAGCAGATATTTCAATGCACGTCTCTTTTGTGTTGACAACCGATTTGCTCACGACTCCAATTATATTTTTTTCGCGCAATTTATCACAGAAATGCATTTGGCAAAATCTTCTATGTCTATTCAACTGCGTAAAGGAAAACCTATGACCAGAGATGGACGAAAAATAACGGCAAGAATGCTCCAAGACAAACGTGAAGTCGAACAATTGATACGGAACAGACATGCTACTCGATTCATGCAGCCTTTGAGAGGATCACCTGCTTACTGGGAAAAAACTCTAAGAGACCTCTTTGCAATGCTTCGCCAGCTGGGCACCCCAACATTCTTCTGTACATTTAGTGCTGCCGAAATGAGATGGCCAGAGGTCATAGAAACAATAAAGGCACAGCAAGGAGAGCAGGTTGACTTCTCTGAGCTCGACTGGGCATCAAAATGTGAGATTTTACGTAGCAATCCTGTCACCACCATGCGCATGTTTGACAAGCGTGTTGATGCACTTCTCAGACACCTACTATTGTCACCAGCACAGCCCATCGGTGAGGTCATTGACTACTTTTTTCGAGTCGAGTATCAAGCTAGAGGTTCGCCACATATACATATGTTGGTTTGGTGTAAGAACGCACCTGTATTTGAGGAGGACCCAGATGAGAAAGTGTGTGAATTTGTGGACAAGTACATAACGTGTCAGCTGCCTGACCCAAATGCAGACCCTGAGCTTTTCAAAATAGTGACAGAGGTGCAAACCCACAGCAAAAGGCACTCAAAGTCATGTAAGAAAGGAAATAAGCACTGTCGGTTTGGATTTCCAAAGCAGCCTGTCGAGAGCACATTTATAACACGCCCAATGCCAGCAGAGCTCATGGACGAATCTGAGGATGAATCTGATCATGAACGCTCTTCCATGTCTCCTGAAGAAGCCAAAACTAAGCTGAGGCCTTTATGGGAACTGCTGAATAATTCAACAACATCATTTGAAAGCATCCCACAGTTACTTGCCCAATGCAACTTAAGCTATGAGGAATACCTAAACTGTGTCAGCTCATTAACAACGTCCAGTGTGCTAGTGATGAAACGTCAACCAAAGGACTGCTGGATTAATGGCTATAATGAGCATTTGTTAAGGGCCTGGAATGCCAACATTGATATTCAGTTCATCTTGAACCCTTATTCCTGTCTGATGTACATTTTATCATACATTTCCAAAGCTGAACATGAGATGAGTGAGTATTTGAAAACAGTTGTGTCTGACACTTCTCAATCTAATACCTCTGACCGTGAGGAAATGAAACAAATCATGCAAGCATACTCAAAAAACAGAGAGGTTAGTGTTCAAGAGGCTGTTGCACGAGTCTGTAGCTTGAAACTGAAGTCTTGCTCTCGAAACGTGATATTTATACCCACTGATGACAATGCTTTGAAAATGAGCGTCCCATTAAGGTACCTGAATAACAGAATTCCTGATTCAGAGAATGTTTGGATGTCTGGAATGGCAGACAAATACAAAAACAGACTAGATACACCAGAATTTGCGACAATGTGTATGGCAGAGTTTGCTTCCACTTATAGAGTGGTGTATGGAAGGCAGAAAGGAGGAAAAAAGGTTTTACCACTTCAAAATGAAATGGGCTTCATTCAGAAGCGAACCAAAGGAAAGCCTGCAATTATCAGATATGCCCGATTTTCAGAGCAAAAAACTCCAGAGAAATTCTATGGCACATTGCTCAAACTGTATGTCCCTTATCGTTCAGATTCACAGTCGAAACCCACAGGTTTTCCAACTTATGAGTCATTTTATACATCAGGTTATATATGTCTTCCTGGAAAAGACTATAATGAGAGAGCAGTTTCTGTTGTCAAGAAGAACAGGTCACAATATGAAAAGAACAGTGATGCAATAGAGAAAGCTATTGAGAACATAGAAGAAAATGGGCCTATGGAGGATGCATGGACAACACTTGCACCTGAGACAGAGCTTCTTCGACTTGAGTGTATTTCTGAGCGTGAGGAAATAAATCCAGAAGAAATAAATGAACGAGATGACATTCCTGAATACAGCTCAAGTACCACAAACAGAGGAAGTGTAGCACCAATGTTTGAGGCTCCTCAAATAGACCCTACTGTGGTCCGTAATATGTATCAAAATCTAAATCAAACGCAGGCATCTATATTCTATACAGTGCGTAAATGGTGCATGAGACGCGTGTGGGGACAGAGTGCTGATCAGTTCTTTTACTTTGTCACTGGTGGAGCTGGAACTGGTAAATCTCACCTCATCAAATGCATTTATGCAGAGGCATCAAAGATACTCCGCAAGTTACCTCGCATCACAGAGGAGAGAGACATGTCTATGCCCACTGTCCTTCTCACAGCATTTACTGGCACAGCAGCCTTCAACATATCTGGCAAGACACTGCATTCAGTCCTGAAACTGCCAAGAAGTCTTAAACCACCTTACCAGTGCCTTGGAAACCGTCTAGATGAAGTGAGAGCAACCTTGTCCAATGTTGAAATAATTGTCATTGATGAAGTGTCCATGATATCAAAATCACTCTTTGCATATGTCAATTGGAGACTGCAAGAAATCAAAGGCAGCAAGAAACCTTTTGGCGGAGTCTCAATCCTGGCCTGTGGTGATTTCAACCAGTTAAGTCCTCCTGGTAAAGCCAAACCTCTCTGTGTGTTTGAAGATCATGTTTTTGATATCTGGAAGGATTGGTTCCAAGTAGTCACTCTCACAGAAATCATGCGCCAGAAAGATGATGTGCCATTTGCTGAGCTGCTCAACAGGATAAGGGTGAAACGCAAAGGAGAGGCATTATCTGAAGCAGACAGAGGTCTACTTGCCCAGACTATATGTCAACCTGATGACTGTCCCAAAGACATTCTGCATGTGTTTGCTACAAATAAAGAAGTAAACCAACACAATGCAAATACAATATCTGCTCTATACTCCGAATTGGTCAACATTGATGCCCATGACTATAAGAAAGATCTACGAACTGGTCGGATGGAAAGGCAGAGAGCACCTTTTGAAGGACATAAAGGAGATTTACCAGACAGACTACAAGTTGCTGATGGTGCTCGTGTGATGCTCATGAGAAACATAGATGTGGAAGATGGACTGGTGAATGGTTCATTTGGAAAGATTGGTAAAATTGTTTATCACGACCAAGATGGCAGATCTCTTGTAAAAATGCTTGGTGTTGAATTGGACAGTCCTAATGCAGGGCAAAGACATCGCAATAAAGGACCAGGAGGACCAGACAATTTGGTGTACATTGAAAGAGTAGAGGAACCTCTTAGTAAAAAGGGTGTGGTTCGTCACCAATTTCCAATGACTCTAGCCTTTGGTTGTACCATACATAAATGTCAAGGCATGACGACAGTTTCTGCAGTGGTCTCGATGCAGCGCATATTTGAACCTGGCATGGCATACGTTGCTCTCAGCAGAACGACCTCACTACATGGTCTACGCATAGTTGACTTTGATGAAAATAAAATATATGCTGATCCAGAAGTCACAGTTTCTGTGGACAGTATGCAAAAAGTTGACTTTAGAAACGCCATGCCCCTTCTTCACTGCCTCCCCACTCTGAGATCACCATCTTTAACACTGATCCACCACAACACTGAAGGACTGTCAGCCCACATTGATGACGTGAAGAGACATCATGAACTGTGCCTCGCAGATATTTTGTGCTTTACTGAAACACATCTTTCTGGCACATTTGTCCCAGAAAATATCCATTTGGAGAACTATCGAATGTATAAGCGCAATAGACATGTGTCATACACTACTCTTTCACATTTTGCACAGAAAAATGGTGGGGGAGTTGCTATGTTTGTAAAAAGCCATCTTCAAGCCCATCACATGCCATACATACAGGGTGTGACTGATCTCGAATTCCTGGTTTTGAAATTTGCTGCTCCAGTTCCACTACTAATTGCAGTGATTTACAGACCACCGGATTACAACACGAACCTATTTTTGCCAAATCTCTGCCATTTATTGGAGTCTTTACATGTTATTGCTGATAGTCCAGTTATAGTCTGTGGGGATTTCAATGAGGACATGTTGACCAATGGAAGGAAGCCAATCTATGAGTTGTTCCAGTCTAAAGGATTCACAAATCTCATTACCACCTCCACCACTGAGAAGAACACATTGTTGGATAACATCTTCATCTCTGATCGACAGCACTGTGCCCATTCAGGTGTTCTACAAACATATTACAGTTATCATGATCCTATATTTTGTATTTTAACTTGATCTCCTGAATCTGACACCTTTCACCTCAATCAGAATGGAACTACATCACAGAATCCCATGCATAAATCAGGAAGAAAGTAACTTAACTTGAACTTGAACTGACCAGATCTAAACAACAGCTTCAACTTGAATAAAGAAGAGAAAAGTTTAAACTTGAAATATAGAAAGAAGAAACTAAAGAATAAAAAGAAAAGAAAATAGTAAAAAACTAAAGAAGAGTTTAAACTTGAAATATAAAGTCCTCTTCCAACCAGGAGGACCAGAGTCCTCCTAGTTGGAGGTTGGTGCTAACCCCATCATCCTGAGTGCTTGTGTGACTGGCACACAGAATGATGGGGTCACGCCGTACAACTCATTGTCCCCCTCCTCTCTCAACTCTCCCTCATACCTTTTCTGTCTTGCCGTTCAAGTCCCTCTGCTCCCCTTCTCTCTCTCAACTCTACCTCTCTGTCTTTTCTCTCTTTATTCCCCCATACCTGTGGGGTAAACCATTACCAGTCATCAGCCATCCTTCACACCTGAAGTCCCATCCCTATATCTGCCCTACCATCGCCTGTTGCTGTCCATATGCCCGGATTCCTGGCCTACGCACCCTAGCGACCCTGCTTGCCCTAATTCCTAATCCCTATTGACAATTCATTCCCTACGCTGGACTATTTGAACTTTCTGACATTAAATGGGATTCATGCATTACCGTACTGGTTATGTATTCATTCCACCTCTTTGGAACATGTTCTTTGTTTAACACACTGTCCATATGTAATGTTTTGGAGCTATCTGAGTGAAATTAAATTGAAATTGAATTGAAACTGAACGACTGAGAAGAATACTCTGTTGGAAAATACTCTGTTGGATTAGCATGGTTAAGATTGTTAACATAACGATAAGCAAATATTAGCTAATCAAATGTATTAGCATGTTAACATTGCTAACATAACTGCATAACTATAACATAAGTTTAAATAATTTAGCATAGCTAACATTGTTAGTATAGTTAGCATAGCTGCTAGGTAGCCTTAGTTAAACATTAAACATCCATTAAGCTATCTGCGTAGATAGCAACTTTCATTAAACTATGTAACCATCTGGTCTACCCTAGCAATTCCTTATTTACCGTATCTAAATTATCTGTTTTAACTATAAATTAAATCAAAACATAGCCTATTTTTTGCATTTTCATGCACTGGTAAATCCTTGGAATTGCATTTCTAGTTATTATAGTTATTATTATTCCGCTGACAGCTTTTTCCGTACGCAATTTCTCTTCAACCGTTTAACTTAGCAACTTCATTCAAACTTTGTAACGTAGGTATTCTAATGGATCGGGTTGCTATGACTTTTCAACTTTGTAACTTTTATACTTTTTGAACTATTAAATAAAAACTATTAAAAATTTCCCCATAGACTTAACATTGGCCTCTATGACATCACAATCGGGTCGTTAAGCAATTAGAATCTTATGCCAGGTGGCCAGCCCCACCTGCAGCAGCCCTCTCTCTCTCAGGCTTTAAGCATACAATCTCTCTGTGAAGACTACATATCCTGTTAACTGTTTCCTCTGTCCACAACTGTTTCAAAATAAAAGTCCTCACTGCAATACACTATTAAATCATTTAACCAAAAGTCCTCACTGCAATAATACACTATTAAATCATTTAACCATTGAAACTACTCAACTATTTAACTGTTCAACCATTCCAACTGTCAGTTATCATCAACTATGCCTCCAGTCAACTACATGAGACCTTCATGTACCTAGCAACCAACATAGCAACCATTAAAATTAAGCGTTTATGACCGTTTCCATAGCAACCAACATGATTTTGCTAAAGTAACTTCTTTATTCCTGATAATGGGCACCATGGATACCCTAGCAACTACTGTTTCAAAATAAAAGTCCTCACTAGCAAGTTAGCATTGTTAGCATGGTTAGCATAGTTAGCATAGTTAGCATTTTTAGCATAACTGCTAAAAATAATTAACTAAGTTAGCCAATCAACCTGGTTAGCATTGTTAACATAGTTAGCATTGTTAGCACAACTGCTAAAATGATTAGCTAAGTTAGCTAATCAACGTGGTTAGCATTGCTAACATAGTTAACAATGTTAGCATAGTTAGCATTTTTAGCATTACTGCTAGAAATCATCAGCTAAGTTAACTTATCAACCTGGTTAACATTGTTAGCATAGTTAACATTTTAGAACACCTGTTAGAAATCATTAGTGAAGTTAGAACAGGAATGTTTAAGCTATAAAATGTCTACCTTAACACTATCAACTCTCTTTAAACTATGCAACCACCATGTTTACCCTAGCTACACCTTAGTAACCATATCTAAATTTTTTTGCATTTTCATGCACTGGTAATTCCTTGGAATTGCATTTCTAGTTACAGTGCATGAAAATGCACTGTACTGTTCTTCCTAGTCTTCTTATTACAGTGCATGAAAATGCACTGTACTGTTCTTCCTAGTCTTCTTATTATTTTCTTTATTATTATTCCGCTGACAGCTTTTTCTAACCGCAATTTCTCTTCAACTGTTTAACTTAGAAACTTCATTCAAACTTTGTAACGTAGGTATTCTAATGGATCGGGTTGCTATGACTTTTCAACTTTGTAACTTTTATACTTTTTGAACTATAAATTAAAAACTATTAAAAATTTCCCCATAGACTTAACATTGGCCTCTATGACATCACAATCGGGTCGTTGAGCAATTAGAATCTTATGCCAGGTGGCCAGCCCCACCTGCAGCAGCCCTCTCTCTCTCAGGCTTTAAGCATACAATCTCTCTGTGAAGACTACATATCCTGTTAACTGTTTCCTCTGTCCACAACTGTTTCAAAATAAAAGTCCTCACTGCAATAATACACTATTAAATCATTTAACCACTGAAACTACTCAACTATTTAACTGTTCAACCATTCCAACTGTCATTTATCATCAACTATGCCTCCAGTCAACTAAATGAATCCTCCATGTACCTAGCAACCAACATAGCAACCATTAAAATTAAGCGTTTTTGACAGTTTCCATAGCAACCAACATGATTATACTACAGTAACTTCTTTATTCTTGATAGTGGGCACCATGGATACCCTAGCGACTACTGTTTCAAAATAAAAGTCCTCACTAGCAAGTTAGCATTGTTAGCATGGTTAGCACAGTTAGCATTGTTAACATAGTTAGCATTTTTAGCATAACTGCTAAAAATGATTAGCTAAGTTAGCTCATCAACCTGGTTAGCATTGTTAGCATAGTTAGCATTGTTAACATAGTTTGCATTTTTAGCACAACTGCTAAAATGATTAGCTAAGTTAGCTAATCAACGTGGTTAGCATAGTTAACATAGTTAGCAATGTTAGCATAGTTAGCATTTTTTAGCATTACTGCTAGAAATCATCAGCTAAGTTAACTTATCAACCTGGTTAGCATTGTTAGCATAGTTAACATTTTAGAATACCTGTTAGAAATTATTAGTTAAGTTAGAACAGGAATGTTTAAGCTTTAAAATGTCTACCTTAACACTATCAACTCTCTTTAAACTATGCAACCACCATGTTTACCCTAGCTACACCTTAGTAGCCATATCTACATTTTTTTGCATTTTCATGCACTGGTAATTCCTTGGAATTGCATTTCTAGTTATTATCTTTATTATTATTCCGCTGACAGCTTTTTCTAACCGCAATTTCTCTTCAACCGTTTAACTTAGAAACTTCATTCAAACTTTGTAACGTAGGTATTCTAATGGATCGGGTTGCCATGACTTTTCAACTTTGTAACTTTTATACTTTTTGAACTATAAATTAAAAACTATTCAAAATTTCCCCATAGACTTAACATTGGCCTCTATGACATCACAATCGGGTCGTTGAGCAATTAGAATCTTATGCCAGGTGGCCAGCCCCACCTGCAGCAGCCCTCTCTCTCTCAGGCTTTAAGCATACAATCTCTCTGTGAAGACTACATATCCTGTTAACTGTTTCCTCTGTCCACAACTGTTTCAAAATAAAAGTCCTCACTGCAATAATACACTATTAAATCATTTAACCACTGAAACTACTCAACTATTTAACTGTTCAGCCATTCCAACTGTCAGTTATCATCAACTATGCCTCCAGTCAACTAAATGAAACCTCCATGTACCTAGCAACCAACATAGCAACCATTAAAATTAAGCGTTTTTGACAGTTTCCATAGCAACCAACATGATAATACTACAGTAACTTCTTTATTCCTGATAGTGGGCACCATAGATACCCTAGCAACTACTGTTTCAAAATAAAGGTCCTCACTAGCAAGTTAGCATTGTTAACATGGTTAGCATACTTAGCATAGTTACCATTTTAGCATAACTGCTAAAAATGATTAGCTAAGTTAGCTAATCAACCTGGTTAGCATTGTTAGCATAGTTAGCATTGTTAGCATAGTTAGCATTTTTAACACAACTGCTAAAATGATTAGCTAAGTTAGCTAATCAATGTGGTTCGCATTGTTAACATAGTTAGCAATGTTAACATAGTTAGCATTTTTAGCATTACTGTTAGAAATCATCAGCTAAGTTAACTTATCAACCTGGTTAGCATTGTTAGCATAGTTAACATTTTAGAATACCTGTTAGAAATTATTAGTTAAGTTAGAACAGGAATGTTTAAGCTTTAAAATGTCTACCTTAACACTATCAACTCTCTTTAAACTATGCAACCACCATGTTTACCCTAGCTACACCTTAGTAGCCATATCTACATTTTTTTTGCATTTTCATGCACTGGTAATTCCTTGGAATTGCATTTCTAGTTATTATTATTCCGCTGATCAAATTCATTTTTTCTATTCAGCTTGAACCGTTTAACTTAGAAACTTCATTCAAACGTCGCAACGTAGGTCTTAAATAGGGGAAGGCTGCTAAGTATTTTTCAACTTTGTAACTTTCATACTTTTTAAACTATAAATTAAAAACTATTACAAATTTCCCCATAGACTTAACATTGGCCTCTATGACATCACAATCGGATCATTAAGCAATTAGAATCTTATGCCAGGTGGCCAGCCCCACCTGCAGCAGCCCTCTCTCTCTCAGGCTTTAAGCATACAATCTCTCTGTGAAGACTACATATCCTGTTAACTGTTTCCTCTTTCCACAACTGTTTCAAAATAAAAGTCCTCACTGCAATAATACACTATTAAATCATTTAACCATTGAAACTACTCAACTATTTAACTGTTCAACCATTCCAACTGTCAGTTATCATCAACTATGCCTCCAGTCAACTACATGAGACCTCCATGCACCTAGCAACCAACATAGCAACCATCAAAATTAAGCGTTTATGACCGTTTCCATAGCAACCAACCTGATTTTACTACAGTAACTTCTTTATTCCTGATAGTGGCAGCCATGGATACCCCATCAACAAATGCTTCAAAATAAAAGTCCTCATTACCAAGTTAGCTAGTTAGCATGGTTAGCATAGTTAACATTGTTAGCATAGTTAGCATTTTTAGCATAACTGCTAAAAATGATTAGCTAAGTTAGCAAATCAACCTGGTTAGCATTGTTAGTACAGTTAACATTGTTAGCATTGTTAGCATTTTTAGCATAACTGCTAAAAATGATTAGCTAAGTTAGCTAATCAACGTGGTTAGCATTGTTAGCATTGTTAGCATTTTTAGCATTACTGCTAGAAATCATTAGCCAAGTAAACCAATCAACCTGGTTATCATTGTTAGCATAGTTAACATTTTAGAATACCTGTTAGAAATCATTAGTTAAGTTAGAACAGGAATGTTTAAAATTTAAAATGTCTACCTAAACACTATCAACTCTCTTTAAACTATGCAACCACCATGTTTACCCTAGCTACACCTTAGTAGCCATATCTACATTATCTATCTATAATTTATTTTTGCATTTTCATGCACTGGTAATTCCTTGGAATTGCATTTCTAGTTATTATTATTCCGCTGATCAAATTAATTTTTTCTATTCAGCTTGAACCGTTTAACTTAGAAGCTTCATTCAAACGTCGCAACGTAGGTCTTAAATAGGGGAATGCTGCTATGTATTTTTCAACTTTGTAACTTTTATACTTTTTAAACTATAAATTAAAAACTATTACAAATTTCCCCATAGACTTAACATTGGCCTCTATGACATCACAATCGGATCATTAAGCAATTAGAATCTTATGCCAGGTGGCCAGCCCCACCTGCAGCAGCCCTCTCTCTCTCAGGCTTAAAGCATACAATCTCTCTGTGAAGACTACATATCCTGTTAAACTCTCTTTCCACAACTGTTTCAAAATAAAAGTCCTCACTGCAATAATACACTATTAAATCATTTAACCATTGAAACTATTCAACTATTTAACTGTTCAACCATTCCAACTGTCAGTTATCTTCAACTGTGCCTCCAGTCAACTACATGAGTCCTCCATGTACCTAGCAACCAACATAGCAACCATTAAAATTAAGCGTTTATGACCGTTTCCACAGCAACCAACATGATTTTACTACAGTAACTTCTTTATTCCTGATAGTGGCAGCCACGGATACCCTATCAACAAATGTTTCAAAATAGAAGTCCTCAGTAGCAAGTTAGCTAGTTAGCATAGTTAGCATAGTTAGCATTTTTAGCATATCTGCTAGAAATTATTAGCTAAGTTAGCTAATCAACCTAGTTAGCATTGTTAACATAGTTAGCATTGTTAGCATAGTTAACAATTTTAGCATAACTGCTAAAAATGATTAGCTAAGTTAGTTTATCAACCTGGTTAGCATTGTTACCATAGTTAGCATAGTTAGCATTTTTAGCATAACTGCTAAAAATGATTAGCCAAGTTAGCAGATCAACTTGGTTAGCATAGTTAGCATTGTTAGCATGGTTAGCATTTTTAGCATTATTGTTAGAAATCATCAGCTAAGTTAGCTTATCAACCTGGTTAGCATTGTTAACATAGCAATCATTTTTACAATAACTGTTAGAAATCATTAGCCAAGTAAATCAATCAACCTGGTTATCATTGTTAGCATAGTTAACATTTTAGAATACCTGTTAGAAATCATTAGTTAAGTTAGAACAGGAATGTTTAAGCTTTAAAATGTCTACCTTAACACTATCAACTCTCTTTAAACTATGCAACCACTATGTTTACCCTAGCTACACCTTAGTAACCATATCTACATTATCTATCTATACATTTTTTTTTTGCATTTTCATGCACTGGTAATTCCTTGGAATTGCATTTCTAGTTACAGTGCATGAAAATGCACTGTACTGTTCTTCCTAGTCTTCTTATTATTACAGTGCATGAAAATGCACTGTACTGTTATCCCTAGGCTTCTTCTTCTACTTCTTATTATTCTTCTTCTAACGCACGCAATTAAGCTTGAACCGTTTAACGTAGAAACTTCATTCAAACTGTGTTACGAAGGTCTTGCTTAGGACATCAGCGCAATGTATTTTTTAACTTTGTAACTTTTATACTTTTTAAACTATAAATTAAAAACTATTAAAAATTCCCCCATAGACTTAACATTGGCCTCTATGACATCACAATCGGGTCGTTAAGCAATTAGAATCTTATGCCAGGTGGCCAGCCCCACCTGCAGCAGCCCTCTCTCTCTCAGGCTTTAAGCATACAATCTCTCTGTGAAGACTACATATCCTGTTAACTGTTTCCTCTGTCCACAACTGTTTCAAAATAAAAGTCCTCACTGCAATAATACACTATTAAATCATTTAACCATTGAAACTACTCAACTATTGAACTGTTCAACCATTCCAACTGTCAGTTATCATCCACTATGCCTCCAGTCAACTACATGAAACCTCCATGTACCTAGCAACCAACATAGCAACCATTAAAATGAAGTGTTTATGACCGTTTCCATAGCAACCAACATGATTGTACTGCAGTAACTTGTTTCCTGATAGTGGCCACCATGGATACCCTAGCAACAAATGTTTCAAAATAAAAGTCCTCACTAGCAAGTTAGCTAGTTAGCATGGTTAGCATAGTTAGCATTGTTAGCATAGTTAGCATTTTTAGCATAACTGCAAAAAATCATCAACTAAGTTAGCTAATCAACCTGGTTAGCATTGTTAGCAAGTTTAGAATTGTTAGCATAGTTAGCATTTTTAGCATTACTGCTAGAAATCATCGGTTAAGTTAGCTAATCAACCTGGTTAGCATTGTTAGTAAAGTTAGCATTGCTAGCATAATTAGCATTTTTAGCATAACTGCTAGAAATCATTAGCTAAGTTAGCTAATCAACATTTTAACATGAATAGATATCATTAGGTAAGTTAGAACTGGAATGTTTCATCTTTAAACTGTCTACCTTCACACTATCAACTCTCTGTAAACTATGCAACCACCATGTTTACCCTAGCTACACCTTAGTAACCATATCTACATCATCTATCTATTTGTGCATTTTCATGCACTGGTAATTCCTTGGAATTGCATTTCTAGTTACAGTGCATGAAAATGCACTGTACTGTTCTTCCTAGTCTTCTTATTATTATTATCTTTATTATTATTCCGCTGACAGCTTTTTCTAACCGCAATTTCTCTTCAACCGTTTAACTTAGAAACTTCATTCAAACTTTGTAACGTAGGTATTCTAATGGATCGGGTTGCTATGATTTTTCAACTTTGTAACTTTTATACTTTTTGAACTATAAATGAAAAACTATTAAAAATGTCCCCATAGACTTAACATTGGCCTCTATGACATCACAATCAGGTCGTTGAGCAATTAGAATCTTATGCCAGGTGGCCAGCCCCACCTGCAGCAGCCCTCTCTCTCTCAGGCTTTAAGCATACAATCTCTCTGTGAAGACTACATATCCTGTTAACTGTTTCCTCTGTCCACAACTGTTTCAAAATAAAAGTCCTCACTGCAATAATACACTATAAAATCATTAAACCACTGAAACTACTCAACTATTTAACTGTTCAACCATTCCAACTGTCAGTTATCATCAACTATGCCTCCAGTCAACTAAATGAAACCTCCATGTACCTAGCAACCAACATAGCAACCATTTAAATTAAGCGTTTTTGACAGTTTCCATAGCAACCAACATGATAATACTACAGTAACTTCTTTATTCCTGATAGTGGGCACCATGGATACCCTAGCAACTACTGTTTCAAAATAAAAGTCCTCACTAGCAAGTTAGCATTGTTAGCATGGTTAGCATAGTTAGCATTGTTAACATAGTTAGCATTTTTAGCATAACTGCTAAAAATGATTAGCTAAGTTAGCTTATCAACCTGGTTAGCATTGTTAGCATTGTTAGCATTTTTAACACAACTGCTAAAATGATTAGCTAAGTTAGCTAATCAACGTGGTTAGCATTGTTAACATAGTTAGCAATGTTAGCATAGTTAGCTGATGATTTCTAGCAGTAATGCTAAAAATGCTAAGTTAACTTATCAACCTGGTTAGCATTGTTAACATAGTTAACATTTTAGAATACCTGTTAGAAATTATTAGTTAAGTTAGAACAGGAATGTTTAAGCTTTAAAATGTCTACCTTAACACTATCAACTCTCTTTAAACTATGCAACCACCATGTTTACCCTAGCTACACCTTAGTAGCCATATCTAATTTTTTTTGCATTTTCATGCACTGGTAATTCCTTGGAATTGCATTTCTAGTTTTCTTTATTATTATTCCGCTGACAGCTTTTTCTAACCGCAATTTCTCTTCAACCGTTTAACTTAGAAACTTCAATCAAACTTTGTAACGTAGGTATTCTAATGGATCGGGTTGCTATGACTTTTCAACTTTGTAACTTTTATACTTTTTGAACTATAAATTAAAAACTATTACAAATTTCCCCATAGACTTAACATTGGCCTCTATGACATCACAATCGGGTCGTTGAGCAATTAGAATCTTATGCCAGGTGGCCAGCCCCACCTGCAGCAGCCCTCTCTCTCTCAGGCTTTAAGCATACAATCTCTCTGTGAAGACTACATATCCTGTTAACTGTTTCCTCTGTCCACAACTGTTTCAAAATAAAAGTCCTCACTGCAATAATACACTATTAAATCATTTAACCACTGAAACTACTCAACTATTTAACTGTTCAACCATTCCAACTGTCATTTATCATCAACTATGCCTCCAGTCAACTAAATGAATCCTCCATGTACCTAGCAACCAACATAGCAACCATTAAAATTAAGCGTTTTTGACAGTTTCCATAGCAACCAACATGATTATACTACAGTAACTTCTTTATTCTTGATAGTGGGCACCATGGATACCCTAGCAACTACTGTTTCAAAATAAAAGTCCTCACTAGCAAGTTAGCATTGTTAGCATGGTTAGCACAGTTAGCATTGTTAACATAGTTAGCATTTTTAGCATAACTGCTAAAAATGATTAGCTAAGTTAGCTCATCAACCTGGTTAGCATTGTTAGCATAGTTAGCATTGTTAACATAGTTAGCATTTTTAGCACAACTGCTAAAATGATTAGCTGAGTTAGCTAATCAACGTGGTTAGCATAGTTAGCAATGTTAGCATAGTTAGCATTTTTTAGCATTACTGCTAGAAATCATCAGCTAAGTTAACTTATCAACCTGGTTAGCATTGTTAGCATAGTTAACATTTTAGAATACCTGTTAGAAATTATTAGTTAAGTTAGAACAGGAATGTTTAAGCTTTAAAATGTCTACCTTAACACTATCAACTCTCTTTAAACTATGCAACCACCATGTTTACCCTAGCTACACCTTAGTAGCCATATCTACATTTTTTTGCATTTTCATGCACTGGTAATTCCTTGGAATTGCATTTCTAGTTATTATTATTCCGCTGATCGATTTTTCTAACCGCAATTTCTCTTCAACCGTTTAACTTAGAAACTTCATTCAAACTCTGTAACGTAGGTCTTCTAATGGATCGGGTTGGTATGACTTTTCAACTTTGTAACTTTTATACTTTTTGAACTATTAAACAAAAACTATTAAAATTTCCCCATAGACTTAACATTGGCCTCTATGACATCACAATCGGGTCGTTGAGCAATTAGAATCTTATGCCAGGTGGCCAGCCCCACCTGCAGCAGCCCTCTCTCTCTCAGGCTTTAAGCATACAATCTCTCTGTGAAGACTACATATCCTGTTTACTGTTTCCTCTGTCCACAACTGTTTCAAAATAAAAGTCCTCACTGCAATAATACACTATTAAATAATTTAACCACTGAAACTACTCAACTATTTAACTGTTCAACCATTCCAACTGTCAGTTATCATCAACTATGCCTCCAGTCAACTAAATGAAACCTCCATGTACCTAGCAACCAACATAGCAACCATTAAAATTAAGCGTTTTTGACAGTTTCCATAGCAACCAACATGATTACACTACAGTAACTTCTTTATTCCTGATAGTGGGCACCATGGATACCCTAGCAACTACTGTTTCAAAATAAAAGTCCTCACTAGCAAGTTAGCGTTGTTAGCATGGTTAGCATTGTTAGCATAGTTAGCATTTTTAGCATAACTGCTAAAATTGATTAGCTAAGTTAGCTAATCAACCTGGTTAGCATTGTTAGCATAGTTAGCATTTTTAGCACAACTGCTAAAATGATTAGCTAAGTTAGCTAATCAATGTGGTTAGCATTGTAAACATAGTTAGCATTGTAAACATAGTTAGCAATGTTAGCATAGTTAGCATTTTTAGCATTACTGCTAGAAATCATCAGCTAAGTTAACTTATCAACCTGGTTAGCATTAATTTGTTAGCATAGTTAATATTTTAGAATACCTGTTAGAAAGTATTAGTTAAGTTAGAACAGGAATGTTTAAGTTTTAAAATGTCTACCTTAACACTATCAACTCTCTTTAAACTATGCAACCACCATGTTTACCCTAGCTAGACCTTAATAGCCATATCTACATTTTTTTGCATTTTCATGCACTGGTAATTCCTTGGAATTGCATTTCTAGTTATTAATCCAACTTCTTCTAATGCTCGCAATTCAGCTTGAACCGTTTAACGTAGAAACTTGATTCAAACTTTGCTACGTAGGTCTTACTTAGGAGACCTGTGCAATGTATTTTTCAACTTTGTAACTTTTATACTTTTTAAACTATAAATTAAAAACTATTAAACATTTCCCCATAGACTTAACATGGGCCTCTATGACATCACAATCGGGTCGTTGAGCAATTCGAATCTTATGCCAGGTGGCCAGCCCCACCTGCAGCAGCTCTCTCTCTCTCTCTCAGGCTTTAAGCATACAATCTCTCAGAAGACTACATATCCTGTTAACTGTTTCCTCTGTCCACAACTGTTTCAAAATAAAAGTCCTCACTGCAATAATACACCATTAAATCATTTAACCATTGAAACTACTCAACTATTGAACTGTTCAACCATTCCAACTGTCAGTTATCATCCACTATGCCTCCAGTCAACTACATGAAACCTCCATGTACCTAGCAACCAACATAGCAACCATTAAAATTAAGTGTTTATGACCATTTCCATAGCAACCAACATGATTATACTGCAGTAACTTCATGTTTCCTGATAGTGGCCACCATGGATACCCTTGCAACAAATGTTTCAAAATAAAAGTCCTCACTAGCAAGTTAGCTAGTTAGCATGGTTAGCATTATTAACATAGTTAGCATTTTAAGCATAACTGCAAAAAATCTTCAACTAAGTTAGCTAATCAACCTGGTTAGCATTGTTAGCAAATTTAGCATTGTTAGCATAGTTAGCATTTTTAGCATTACTGTTAGAAATCATCGGATAAGTTAGCTAATCAACCTGGTTAACATTGTAAGTAAAGTTAGCATTGCTAGCATAATTAGCATTTTTAGCGTAACTGCTAGAAATCATTAGCTAAGTTAGCTAATCAACATTTTAACATGAATAGAAATCATTAGTTAAGTTAGAACTGGAATGTTTCATCTTTAAACTGTCTACCTTCACACTATCAACTCTCTGTAAACTATGCAACCACCATGTTTACCCTAGCTACACCTTAGTAACCATATCTACATTATCTATCTATTTTTGCATTTTCATGCACTGGTAATTCCTTGGAATTGCATTTCTAGTTATTATTATTCTCCTAACCAGGTCCTAATTAGCTTCAACCGTTTAACGTAGAAACTTGGTTCAAACTTTGTTACGTAGGTCTTGAAAATAAGACTAAGTCTATGTATATTTCAGTTCTGTAAACTTGATACTTTTTGAGATATTAGCAAAATAGTTTTCCCCATTGACTTTTCATAGACCTCTGAAGCTGCCCTCTGCCCATATAAGGAGATCCGGGAGTTAATTGAAGCCAACTGCCCATATATGGCAAGCTTTTTTGTAGGCGAACTTCAGAGGTCTATCGCACTGCACTGCTGATTAAGCTGATTTGCACCTGTATCAAGAGCCAGCTACAAGGCCCTATCAAGTTTAATTGACAGCCAGTTAAATTGAACCTGCATTATCAGCTCTCTCTGTCTACCCATTCACTCACACACACCCACCCACCCACCCACCTGACTGCAGTACTTCATATATACCACACTTCTCCATGCACTCCACAACATTCTCACCTTAACCTAACTACCCCATTTCACTGCATCATAGAAAGCCATGCTCCTTTCATCCACTTAAATCCACTCACACACACACACGCACGCACACACACACGCACTCACACTCAGAGGTGGAAAAGTCAAGCTTCAGAGAGTAAAAGTCCAATCACGTATTGGTTCTATCTGTGCACTTAAACACAGGTGATCTCACCAATTAGCTGCTCTGCCTGGCTGAAGAGTTGTACTACTTAGAATCAGCTGGTTGGTTGGACTTTTCCACCTCTGTCCCTAAGCCACATACATGGGTGGTTGACATGACATGGCCTTTTTTTGGTCCAGAGTGTCAAACTGAAGTAAAGAAATGTCTAATCTGCAAATAAATGTGGTTATATTGTTCAGAAAAACCTGCTTTATATGAACATATGGACCATTCATGCCAGTCATATTCCTATTTCTCAAAATTTTCAGCCAAACCAGGAAAAGCTCATATGGCGTGACTGTCCCGACCCCATTTCATAAAGTTTGATTTTGAATTTAAAAAAAATCTAATTAATATATTTCCCATTACTTAAATACAATGAATACTAAAGATTTATACTTGTAAGTCTGTAGTGTTTAAAGTCCAGGCATAATATTTTTGAACAAGCCATAAACAAAAACATTTTGTCCCAAAAATCAATATCATATGGTGTGACCCTAAATTATGTTTTTTAAATGTGCAATTGTGTGGAGACCTTAAGGGATAGGGGGTCCTTCCTCATTCAGGAAGTATAATAACTTCTCAGAAGGACATTGAAAGTTTACATGTTGAGTTATCTCTCATATTTCTTTCAATAAATCAAGTATTTCCAGCACTCCTATCTCAGTTCCACTTTTCGCTGTCTTTTGGTGTGACCCATTTTTCAGGAAAATTTCAAAAGTAAATAGTTTTTTGGTCAAAATTACCTTTACATCTATGTTACCATGTTAAAGTGAGCATATGATTTTGGTCCTAGCATGTAGCCTCAAGACTCATTGTTCTGCTAAGTGCATGAAACCTCATATGGAGTGACCCCATATCATATGGTGTGATGGGGTTTTGCTGTCACACCATATGATTTATTTGTCACACTATATGATATAATCTGTATTTTCCTACATAAATAATGTTTTTTTCAAACATATATTTAATTAATAGTTTAGTGTTATACATATTTTAACATATTTAACATTTTGTTAACATTTATTATTTAATATGTGGCACCTATTACCCAAGTGCTATACAATATCTGGTGGAATTCTGTTTTACAAAGTTCTGAGTTTTTAACAGTGATCCTTTATGTGATATATTTGTCTTAAACTGTGATTTATTGTTTGTGAAATGCATATATTCACATTTTTGTGTTAACAGATTGTTATTTGGTGTAATTTATCATATGGTGTGACACCATATCATTTGGTGTGACATCAAGAAACATCAAGAAATTATGAAAATAAAAAGGCTTTCGGAGTCTAAATCATACAAATCTGAATGTAACAGATAGGAAATAGGGTCAGCAAACATTGTATGCATTTCATTTCTTTTCTATCAAGATATGTCCAAATTAATATGAAGTTTATTGAAAGATTAGGGACAAATGCCTTACTTTGTGTATTGATGAATAAATATACTGTAAAATATAATACATTTCCACAAGGAAATGCTAGATCTTGATGAAGTAAAGATAGAAGATTATGATACACTGACTCACATAAAAAATATATACCCCATCATAGTTTTACACACAATAACTTTCATGTCACACCATATGATAATTTTAGTCACTAACACAAGACATTAGTGAATAAATATGAATTCCAATACAAATTCTAAAAGATCATACATATTTTGGGAATGGGAGAGTCAGTACAACATAACTAAGTGATTTCCATGCATAATCTCTGAATTTTTTTTCAAAAACTTTTTTTCGGCTTAAAACGTCAACCACCCACATACAACACACTGCCCCCCCCTTCCCTCACCTTCCTCTGTCCATACCTGTTTGTAAATTTAAGTTTGTTTCACATTTTATCTTATGTCTTGCTTTTGCATGCACTGGTAATTTCCTCGAAATTACGTTTTCTAGTTAATCACGCCATCAACATCTTCTTACCTTTTCTTCTGTTATTACTATTCTTTAACTTTATGGTAGACAGTGAGTCCAGCAAATTGAGAACCTAGGATCCTGTTTATGTTAATGAATGTGACTATGTGTATAGTATATGTTGAGACATAAGGGTGGAAAAATAGGTTACATTTATATAATGCAAATGATTAAGTTAACAATGTCATTGAATATGTTGTACAAACAAGAAGAGCGAAATGGTAGACTTTTAAGAAATCATCATCCACATCATAGTTTGACGCTGTGAGGGGTTATGGACTTGACAGTTTTGCATGGAATTGCTCATACAGTATATACATATATATATGTGTGTGTGTGTGTGTGTGTGTGTGTGTGTGTGTGTGTCTGTGTGTCTGTGTGTATGTGTGTGTCTGTGTGTGTGTACGTGTGTGTGTGCCTTGTTGCCGGTGTACAGTATTTCTGAATATGAATGCTGTCTGGACAGGAAATGGCATAGCTTTTATCACATGCAACCAATCCAAAATCGATTTCATATTAGGGATGTTAACCGGTGACTGTTTGACCGATGGTTGACCGTATCCACGTTAACCGACCAAAGTTGTCGCTAGTCGGTTAACAAAAAAAAAAGAGGCATCTTTAAATTAGCCTAAAGACAGTGGACTAAACGTTACTACAGCTAGCCATCTCATTCCAAGAAGATCTTTTTTTCGTGAAGTTAACAAATTATCCCTCACACTCAATTTTTCATAACTCGCCTGCTTGTAGGCTAGGCTACGTAATAAACCAATAAAAACATTTGGCACGAGGTCACAGCGGTGGCCGGTGCGTCTTTTGCAATCTGGAAGTGCGCTGTTTTATCCATTGGTTTTATCGTGTTGCAGTCTAGGCAACTTTCCGTATAAGATGGGCTTAGATTTGGAAAGACATTACATCTACATTTCAGGAAGGGTCATCAATGGTAACAGATAAGGTAATGATCATCTGTCGTTATTATTGTTAGCACTTCCTCAAACTAAGCTGCGCCTCTTCGGAGCTGTCATTTTCATAAGTGAGCCGTCATTTCAGCTTCAAATGAGCTTCCAACGCTAAACAAACGCCTTTATTTGCAACGCGATCACCTTGTACCCAAACCATTTTCGGAGCGAAGGAACCATTTGTCCTCCACTTACAAGCTCCTTGGTTTGCAGGACTCATGTTTGGCGCTGTAGGGGATTTAAAAAAGTGACGTGAGTGAAAGGGCGGCGCCGGGGCTGTGTGTAGCCTATGAGCAGGGGACAGAGAGATGAGAGTTGGGAAATTGCGTGGCTGTTATTTCAAATAGCATAATTTATTTTAAACGAATCGGTTAACCGGTTTCAACCGGCTAATGAGCCTCGGTGGTCGGTCAAGAAAATTTGTAGTTTTCGCCATCCCTATTTCATATTCAGACACGTTAACCAGTAACAGCCTGGTGGCTTTGACATATCAACACCAAATTTGATCCTATTACACCATTTGAACAGGTGAGTCGTCCTATTTATTCTACCATCAATTTGAGGCTATAACACATTGCAACTTACTCAACAGTGAGTAAACAGCAGATGTTCCCGCAATACTCCTAACATTACTCGTATTTGTTCTAGAAACATGCCTAGTTCCTTAGGCTCCTTCCTTCTTTCACTGGTTACGTGTTTCATGCTGGCTACACGTGAACAACTCATACATAATTCAACACAAGGTTTACAGACCTTAGAGGTGTACATTTCATTTCCATACATCAAAGCATTCGCCCATGGCAGCCAATCAAATTCGATGGCGAAGCCTCCAAACAGGAAGTGAGGTAAAATCTCGGAAACGCTTTGAGGTGTCAAGACCATATTTGGTGGGATGATTTTGGACACAATCCAAAGTAGCCTTAGTAAATTTGGTGTAATTTGGCCACTAGGGGGCGTCGCAATTAGCAAAAATGCATTTTGTCTCATATCTCTTTACATCTTTGGGATGACATCCACATTTTTACATTGGAGGTGCTCTGGGACATATAGAGCAGTAGTCAAGATGACATAAGACTAATGTTTGAACAACCTGTCTCCGTAGATTAGCTGGTAAATAGATGGCACATTTCCGGACTGTAGCAATGCTTCTACTCATCTTGGCAGCTATCTGCCTAACGTGATGAGTCCAGTTTAGATTGTTACAGAGAATGTCTAATAAGGGGAGAAGGACCACTAGCGAAATACTTCCGCATGGTACTGCAACTAGAGGGCGATCGCGAGCAAGTGATGAATGAATGGGTAGCAATGGAGCTGAACCCCCCAGTACCACATTTGTCGTTATATAATTTTTTCTCCTAAAATTGCATTAATGCATGCGATGCAGGATAACTTGACTTGACAATCAGCTGACCAATACATTTTTCAATATGTGTTGTTATTCCTAAAAACCCTTTCAAAGTTTTCATGTCACGTGACACAAGCGAACCACTTTACGGCCATAGATTTAAAATAAGGTTCAGCTTCACGACGGTCGTAATCGGTCGCGATTGTCGCGAGCATCCATGAGCTAAATGCTAGCATGTTACAGGGAAAACGGCCCATCCTATGAAAAGCAGAAAGGACATGAGTGACTTTTTATTTCATTTCCAGTGGAAAACCTATACTCAGGTAGCTACTACGACAATGTACATTAAGAAATGAAGTTGTCAACTGTGAAAAAAACGAGTTCTAGCCGCTTAGCCCCATAGACCACAATTCATTTATCACTTGCTCGGCAACGCCCCTAGCGGAATTTCAACAGATTGCAGGAACAATCCGGTACAATGGAGTTAATAGGAAGTGGACCGGCTCTCCCTAAAGGGGCTCTGATTGTTACAAATGGTCAGTCCTAGAAGCTTTAACTAGAAGTCACTTCACCCCATAACTCCACCCACTTCACATTTCTGACGTCTTTCAAAATGGGCGAGACGTTCTGAAATTTGGAGAGAGAGTGCAGCACTGCTGCAACCAATCAACCATGGTGATTTCGTGTCAATCTGGGAATGAGTGCTGCAGACATGGCTTATCACAGGTAGGCTAATCAGGGCAGCAGGTGTTGGGGCGTTTCAGTCCTAATTTGTAACGACCCGGTGACGTAGTGTCGGACTAGAAGTGCAGGACAACGTCAGCATTCCAATAGTATTTTGGACCAACATGCCATGGCATGTTTTCAAACGGTAGTATGCGCGAGAGAGCAATATTTCCAATACAAAATCAGACGAAATGTTACTTTTGTCGAGAAACACGATTTTTGTCAATATTAACCCTGGTAATAGTACAGTTCACCACTTATGAGTATTTTCAATCAATCAACAGCTCAAAAAACCTATTTTAGGGTGCAGTGACCCTTTAACTGAACCAGAGGCAATATAACATCTTTTAACCTCATCTCTTGATGTCATTAATTTCTTTAACTCATTGTCAATCCAGGGAGCTCCATTAGGCTTGACAGTGAATTTCCGAAGTGGTGCATGTTTGTTTACAATAGGTGTAAACAAATCCATGAAAATACTTAAAGATTTTTCAGCATCATGTTCATCACAAACTTTAGACCATTGAGCATACTTGATATCTTCTAAAAAAGCTTCGTCACTGAAATTCTTACAAGACCTAGCACAAATTATCTTTGATTTTGCTTTTGGGAGTTTTGACTTTCTGGATACAGCAATCAAGTCATGGTCACTGAAGCCAACTGGCAACAACAATACCTTGGAACATATGTCTGGCACATTTGTATAAATATGATCTATACAGGAGGATGAACGAACTCCGTCTCTATATAGAACATTCCTAGTAGGTACAGAAACTATTTGACTCAGATGACAAGTATTGGTCATAAAAAGCAATCTTTTCTTCATAGAGCAGCCATCTTCAAGCCAGTTCACATTAAAATCACCTAGACAGTACATTTCTCTATTTTCATCTGCAACTCTGTCAAACATGTCACAAATTACATTAAGATATTCTATTCTAGAGTTGGGTGGTTTATAGCAACAACCAATCAGTATTGGGCTGGTTTGGGGTAAATGCACCTGCAACCACAACGCCTCAATGTTGTCGCTCATCAAATCAGATCTTAGTTTTACTGGTATATTATGTTTCACGTAAATTGCCACACCCCCACCAAATCTATTTCTGTCTTTTCTGAACATGGAAAAACCAGAATACCAATGAATCATCAAACGTGCTATCCAGATGAGTTTCAGTTATAGCCATGACATGAATTCCATTGTCCATTAGAGCTGAAAGTTCATGTGTTTTATTCCTCAAGCTGCAGATGTTTAAATGAGCCAATGCCAGGCCCTTAGGAAGATCCAGCTTGGAGCAAGACCCATTAATGCTTGAACTAGCCATTAAAGTCAAGCATGCCAATACACAGGCTTACTGGAATTATGACATTAAAATAACCAGGGAGTAATGCTGGAGTCTCTGAACAGTTGGTTATTGATGTATAATTGGTCAACTACCAGGGCAACGTGTCTGTTTTGGTTCCGATGTTCTTTCATGATTGGGAACAATACTTTACGCCTGTCATGTATCTCAGGAGGGAATTGGTCATTCATGCCAAAGGTGGTGTTCCTCAGCTCTCTGCCCCTCCTCTTGACAAGCTCCTTATGCTGATAGTATTCGAAACGAGCCAGTATTACACGGGGTCTGTCCTTTGAGGTTCTACCCATTCTGTGCACATGTGAGAATGTAATATCCTGAACCGTTTCACTAGGCATGTTAAGCTGGTCTGACATAAACTCCCTGATGACTGTTTCGCAGTCCTTACCCTCCATCTCTGGTATCCCACTAAACACAATGTTTTCTCTCATAGAGTGACACTGTTCATGCAGAAGTGATTCCTTTAATTTCTTGTGTTCTGTTTCAATAGTGTCAACCCTGGCTTCCATGAGTTCCATCTTGCCCTTTAGCTCTGCATTATCTTTAACTAACTCTGAAATCTGTTCTTGACTGAACTCTAAGCTCTCTTTGAGGCTCTTTATCTCCTCCATCATTGAGTTCAACATATCCAGTTTGTCAAGTTTCTTGTTGATGGACTGTAATGTTATCGTGCTGTCCCCCTCACTAATTGCCAGTGAAACTAATTGTCTAACATCTGTTGGATAGTCCTCATCCCTCTCCGCATCAGAGCGTATCCTTTTACGTGGAGACGGCTTAACATAGTCAGTGATCTTCAGTGACTTGGTACCTTCAGTGCCTTGCAGCACTCATCTGTGATATACTCATGTTGTCGTAGTGATACACTATAAAGTTCTCAAGCTCACTTATCTGTTCAGCCAGATCCAGTGTACCTCTGGTAACCCTGGTAGTACCAAGGAAGTCGCAGTTCAGATGGTTTGAGGCTAGCGGCTGGAGCACCAGGCTAGCTTGGTAGTAGAAGTCTGTATAGGCTTGGGGCTGGCTGCTGAATACTCAAGCCTGGGGCTAGGTGCTGGAGAATGTAGGTGTCCAGTGGAGCTTGGAGATAGCACTAGCTCCAGGAGCCTTTTGCTGTGATGGTAGATCTTCCGTCCAGGCCTGTCTAACAGGCCTGAAAACTCCCACTCAGACAATCACACCAAATCTTCATAATTAGGTGGTCATAATCCACCATATCCAGACAGAAAACAGATAATGGACCAATGATTACTGTAGCTGGCAGTGAGTTAAAAACTTGCAAGGATTTCAAAGATCTAAACTGGATTCAAAAGAGCTAGATTTTCAGAGCCTCTGCGTACTTCGTCGTCGGGCCGGTTCGTCTTCGTTCCAGAGAGCCTGCGTAGTTAAAGGAGAATTCCGGTGTGAAATTGAGCTTAACTGTACCGAAACATGTTAAGGTGTACTCACACGTGTTTTAGACGCACTTTCACTCACCCCCAGCATTCCGAACTCCTCCGTTTTCAGCCTAGCTTACAGTAGGCTTGAATCTATTAGATTGGGCATTACGTAGCCTATGCAGCTAAATCGCTATTTTTAAACCATTAAAAAGGTTCCAAGTAACTCCACACTGCATTGGTTGACTTCTGAGGGTCCTGACATTTAAAACGAGATACTTAGAACTTTGGAAGTGCACAGGAAGTTTATTAAAAAAGACTGTTTATTCAAGCAGTACCTTCATAGAATCTCTCCGCTGGGCGCCATCTTGTGGTGAAGTCGCGATAAGTCGACTGACGAGCACAAACGAACAGGAAAGACAGGGGGACATATTGCAAACATTTTGAGCTTTGTTACTCATCATGCTCATGTAGACAGTATAACTATATATTTCCTATGGAATTACTTTAGCAATATGTTCCACTGTCCTTCCTGTTCGTTCGTGCTCGTCAGTCGGCTTATCGCGACTTGATTCCAAGATGGCGCCCAGCGGAGAGATTCTATGAAGGCACTGCTTGTAAACAGTCTTTTTTTTAATAAACTTCCTGTGCATTTCCAAAGTTCTCAGTATCTCGTTTTAAATGTCAGGACCCTCAGAAGTCTACCAATGCAGTGTGGAGTTACTTGGAACCTTTTTAATGGTTTAAAAATAGCGATTTAGCTGCATAGGCTACGTAATGCCCAATCTAATAGATTCAAGCCTACTGTAAGCTAGGCTGAAAACGGAGGAGTTCGGAATGCTGGGGGTGAGTGAAAGTGCGTCTAAAACACGTGTGAGTACACCTTAACATGTTTCGGTACAGTTAAGCTCAATTTCACACCGGAATTCTCCTTTAATGACGCCAGAGTGTTGAGGAACAGCCCCATATATTACCAACAATCCTACCCTCCACCGGGATATAGCATTCTTGGAGATGGGGGCTACCCCTGTCTTTCGCAGCCCATCAGCCTAATCACACCGTTCAGGCAGCCGATACGTAACCACCTCCAGGCCCGCTTCAACACCAGTCTCTCAAGGGCCAGGTGTATTGTGGAGCGGTCCTTTGGGATGCTGAAGACCAGGTGGAGGTCAATCTTCTTCAAGGCTCTGGAGGTGGATGTGACCTACGTGCCAGAAGTCATCGTCTGCTGCACGGTGCTGCACAATATCTGCATGAGCACAGGGGACCTGATGGAGCCAGAGCCAGATGCTGATGTCAGGGGGGCACGTCAACCAGCACCAGCACCTCCAGGAGCCGTCTCTGGTGCAGACGAGAGGCAGAGAATAGCTATGGCCTGTTTCATCCCCGACCATGACTATATCTGAGACACATTGATTAAATCATTGTCAATAAATGATATAACCCTTCTGCAAAATCTAATGTATGTTTCAATTCTTATACCAGAGGTAAATACCCTGTCTACTTGTCCCCTGTGACCTTTCTTATCAGTTTCACAAATTAGGTAGGTAGTACTTTTAGAAATCATTGATCAATAGTGTATTTGACATTACCAATTAGTTCAAAAGGTAAGCACACACGCACACAAGTGAACAACTAATTCCCGTAAAAGTATCTAATGTGTTCATTTGTATTCAATTCAACATAGTATTTGTATGTTTCAATTCTTACACCAGAGGTAAATACCCTGTCTACTTGTCCCCTGTGACCTTTCTTATCAGTTTGACAAAGTAGGTAGGTAGTGCTTTTAGAAATTTAATTGAATATGAATTAGTTCAAATGGTAAGCACACAAACACACAAGTGTACAACCAATTACTGTAAAAGTTTTACCAATGAACCAATTGAGAGCAGCCAGACTCTGGAGAAACCCAATCAGGCTCACCTGAAAAAAGATGTGAAGGTGTGACACAATGAGTGAAACAGTATAAATAATGATTTGCACATTTATTTATTTATTTACACTAACATTTATTTACACTACATTTTGCTACTAAATTTATCTAAAATTGCCATGAGGCGCTCCTCCCTAGCAGCCGCCTCTCTCTCCCTGGCAGCCATATCCCTCTCCCTTCTGTCCTCTCTCTCCCTCATCTCCCTGAAAAACCTCTCTTCTCTCTCCACTGCCTCACGGTGCCGCCTCTCCTCCCTCTCCACAGCCTCTTTGTGCCTCCTCTCCTCACGCTCTGCAGCCTCTCTCTCTCTTTTCTCCTCTCTTTTCTTCTGCTCCCTCTCCATCTCCTTCATGACCTCGTCACACTGGCGCTCGTTGTCCTTCAACGCGTTCAAAACCTCTGCCGTGTCTACCCGGCGCCTCTTTGGGGTAGACACGGCAGAAGAAGCACTCCTGTCCGGTGTCACCACAGGAGGGGGTGAGGCCCTTGCCACTTCCGGGTTGGATGAAGCAAAGAGAACAGGCGGCTCCACAGACGGCCTGCTCCCTATAGCTTCATCCATTAGGGAATACCATTTCCAGGAAGCAGCAGTGGTCTCACCCCCCTCTGTGCTAACACCAGCTTCGTTATGTATGGAACGACGTTGTACTAACCTTGTATTTCTGGACCAGGTTCTCCCATCTTTTACGAATGGCTTTGGCATCCAGTCTGCCCTCCAACCCCTTTTTCTTAATGAATTCCCTGGTGAAAACACATAAGTAGACCATGTCAATGCATTAAATAATACAGAGCCCCACCTAATATGTTACACACAAATTGCAACTGCAACTAGACATTTGCAATTTGTTGCAATTTGTGTGTAACATATTAGGTGGGCCTCCGAGAGCGCAGACCTGTTTCTTTCTTTGGTCATGTCTACCATCTTTTTGTCCATATTTTGACCAATGACTAATGTCTTATCTAACTGTCCTTGCACTGCTGCTATAACTTATATTACTATGTTAGGTTTATTTAATTGGGGGCCAAGCAGCGAAGCTGCGAAGAACCCATAGTGATTCTACTCATGCAAATTAGTATTATTCCACAGCTCTGATTGGTCGAACTCAACCGTACAGTAAAAAGTTGTGAAATTTGGCACACTTATTCAGCGCGGTGAAGTTAGCCGGACGTTTGATATTCGCTCGATATTCAATTTTAACTTTCCCCGTTTTCGGGTTTCCCCACAGATTTCAGTTTAGAAACAAGATCAACGAGACATACAGTTCACAGTTCAGTCATGTCTCAAAAGAAAAGCATACATTTGTTGTCAGTTTCTATCTCGATGCAAAAAACAACCCTAATAACCTGTAAAAGCCTACTCGTTCTGATGCCTGGGTTAGGGACCGTCATCAAATGACGCATTTAGAGCGTGCCGTGCTTCGGCTATTAGGTTAACTCCTCAGTGAGGGGGTAGCCTTTTCTGGACTGGAATATAGAAAATATTCACTGAAAGTCAATAAAGTAGCGTTTTTTGATTCTGGTTTCTGTAGTATCTTGCAATATACAGTTGTTATCTACTACAGGTGAGATTTTGCTCATAGGTCACATAATGTAGGTTCAGGACTCAATTATTCTAGAAACATATTCATTAAAAATCAACAAAAAGGCATTTTTCAATTCTGATTGCTGTAGCAAGTTGCAATACATGCTGGCTACTTACTACAGGTGAGATTTTACTCATAGGTCACTTTATGTCGGTTCAGGACTCATTAATTCTAGTAAAATATTCATTAAAAATCAACAAAAAGGTTTTTTTCAATTCTGATTGCTGTAGTAAGTTGCAGGGCGTGCTGGCTACTTACTACAGGTGAGAGTTTGCTCATAGGTCACTTTATGTAGGTTCAGGACTCAATTATTCTAGGAAAATATTCATTAAAAATCAACAAAAAGGTTTTTTTTCAATTCTGATTGCTGTATTAAGTTGCAATGCATGCTGGCTACTTACTACAGGTGAGGTTTTGCTCATAGGTCACTTTATGTAGGTTCAGGACTCATTTATTCTAGGAAAATATTCATTAAAAATCAACAAAAAGTTGTTTTTCAATTCCAATTGCTTTAGTAAGTTGCAATGCATGCTGGCTACTTACTACAGGTGAGGTTTTGCTCATAGGTCACTTTATGTAGGTTCAGGACTCATTTATTCTAGGAAAATATTCATAAAAAATCAACAAAAAGTTGTTTTTCAATTCAGATTGCTGTAGTAAGTTGCAATGCATGCTGGCTACTTACTACAGGTGAGGTTTTGCAATAGGTCACTTTATGTAGGTTCAGGACTCATTTATTCTAGGAAAATATTCATAAAAAATCAACAAAAAGTTGTTTTTCAATTCAGATTGCTGTAGTAAGTTGCAGGAAGCGCTGGCTACTTACTACAGGTGAGATTTTGCTCATAGGTCACTTTATGTAGGTTCAGGACTCAATTATTCTAGGAAAATATTCATTAAAAATCAACAAAAAGGTTTTTTACAATTCTGATTGCTGTAGTAAGTTGCAATGCATGCTGGCTACTTACTACAGGTGAGGTTTTGCTCATAGGTCACTTTATGTAGGTTCAGGACTCATTTATTCTAGGAAAATATTCATTAAAAATCAACAAAAAGTTGTTTTTCAATTCCAATTGCTGTAGTAAGTTGCAATGCATGCTGGCTACTTACTACAGGTGAGGTTTTGCTCATAGGTCAATTTATGTAGGTTCAGGACTCATTTATTCTAGGAAAATATTCATTAAAAATCAACAAAAAGTTTTTTTTCAATTTCAATTGCTGTAGTAAGTTGCAATGCATGCTGGCTACTTACTACAGGTGAGGTTTTGCTCATAGGTCACTTTATGTAGGTTCAGGACTCATTTATTCTAGGAAAATATTCATTAAAAATCAACAAAAAGTTGTTTTTCAATTCCAATTGCTTTAGTAAGTTGCAATGCATGCTGGCTACTTACTACAGGTGAGGTTTTGCTCATAGGTCACTTTATGTAGGTTGAGGACTCATTTATTCTAGGAAAATATTCATAAAAAATCAACAAAAAGTTGTTTTTCAATTCAGATTGCTGTAGTAAGTTGCAATGCATGCTGGCTACTTACTACAGGTGAGGTTTTGCAATAGGTCACTTTATGTAGGTTCAGGACTCATTTATTCTAGGAAAATATTCATAAAAAAATCAACAAAAAGTTGTTTTTCAATTCAGATTGCTGTAGTAAGTTGCAGGAAGCGCTGGCTACTTACTACAGGTGAGATTTTGCTCATAGGTCACTTTATGTAGGTTCAGGACTCAATTATTCTAGGAAAATATTCATTAAAAATCAACAAAAAGGTTTTTTACAATTATGATTGCTGTAGTAAGTTGCAATGCATGCTGGCTACTTACTACAGGTGAGGTTTTGCTCATAGGTCACTTTATGTAGGTTCAGGACTCATTTATTCTAGGAAAATATTCATTAAAAATCAACAAAAAGTTGTTTTTCAATTCCAATTGCTGTAGTAAGTTGCAATGCATGCTGGCTACTTACTACAGGTGAGGTTTTGCTCATAGGTCAATTTATGTAGGTTCAGGACTCATTTATTCTAGGAAAATATTCATTAAAAATCAACAAAAAGTTTTTTTTCAATTTCAATTGCTGTAGTAAGTTGCAATGCATGCTGGCTACTTACTACAGGTGAGGTTTTGCTCATAGGTCACTTTATGTAGGTTCAGGACTCATTTATTCTAGGAAAATATTCATTAAAAATCAACAAAAAGTTGTTTTTCAATTCCAATTGCTTTAGTAAGTTGCAATGCATGCTGGCTACTTACTACAGGTGAGGTTTTGCTCATAGGTCACTTTATGTAGGTTCAGGACTCATTTATTCTAGGAAAATATTCATAAAAAATCAACAAAAAGTTGTTTTTCAATTCAGATTGCTGTAGTAAGTTGCAATGCATGCTGGCTACTTACTACAGGTGAGGTTTTGCAATAGGTCACTTTATGTAGGTTCAGGACTCATTTATTCTAGGAAAATATTCATAAAAAATCAACAAAAAGTTGTTTTTCAATACAGATTGCTGTAGTAAGTTGCAGGAAGCGCTGGCTACTTACTACAGGTGAGATTTTGCTCATAGGTCAATTTATGTAGGTTCAGGACTCATTTATTCTAGGAAAATATTCATTAAAAATCAACAAAAAGTTGTTTTTCAATTCCAATTGCTTTAGTAAGTTGCAATGCATGCTGGCTACTTACTACAGGTGAGGTTTTGCTCATAGGTCACTTTATGTAGGTTCAGGACTCATTTATTCTAGGAAAATATTCATAAAAAATCAACAAAAAGTTGTTTTTCAATTCAGATTGCTGTAGTAAGTTGCAATGCATGCTGGCTACTTACTACAGGTGAGGTTTTGCAATAGGTCACTTTATGTAGGTTCAGGACTCATTTATTCTAGGAAAATATTCATAAAAAATCAACAAAAAGTTGTTTTTCAATTCAGATTTCTGTAGTAAGTTGCAGGAAGCGCTGGCTACTTACTACAGGTGAGATTTTGCTCATAGGTCACTTTATGTAGGTTCAGGACTCAATTATTCTAGGAAAATATTCATTAAAAATCAACAAAAAGGTTTTTTACAATTCTGATTGCTGTAGTCAGTTGCAATGCATGCTGGCTACTTACTACAGGTGAGGTTTTGCTCATAGGTCACTTTATGTAGGTTCAGGACTCATTTATTCTAGGAAAATATTCATTAAAAATCAACAAAAAGTTGTTTTTCAATTCCAATTGCTGTAGTAAGTTGCAATGCATGCTGGCTACTTACTACAGGTGAGGTTTTGCTCATAGGTCAATTTATGTAGGTTCAGGACTCATTTATTCTAGGAAAATATTCATTAAAAATCAACAAAAAGTTGTTTTTCAATTCCAATTGCTTAAGTAAGTTGCAATGCATGCTGGCTACTTACTACAGCTGAGGTTTTGCTCATAGGTCACTTTATGTAGGTTCAGGACTCATTTATTCTAGGAAAATATTCATAAAAAATCAACAAAAAGTTGTTTTTCAATTCAGATTGCTGTAGTAAGTTGCAATGCATGCTGGCTACTTACTACAGGTGAGGTTTTGCAATAGGTCACTTTATGTAGGTTCAGGACTCATTTATTCTAGGAAAATATTCATAAAAAATCAACAAAAAGTTGTTTTTCAATTCAGATTGCTGTAGTAAGTTGCAGGAAGCGCTGGCTACTTACTACAGGTGAGATTTTGCTCATAGGTCACTTTATGTAGGTTCAGGACTCAATTATTCTAGGAAAATATTCATTAAAAATCAACAAAAAGGTTTTTTACAATTCTGATTGCTGTAGTAAGTTGCAATGCATGCTGGCTACTTACTACAGGTGAGGTTTTGCTCATAGGTCACTTTATGTAGGTTCAGGACTCATTTTTCTAGGAAAATATTCATTAAAAATCAACAAAAAGTTGTTTTTCAATTCCAATTGCTGTAGTAAGTTGCAATGCATGCTGGCTACTTACTACAGGTGAGGTTTTGCTCATAGGTCAATTTATGTAGGTTCAGGACTCATTTATTCTAGGAAAATATTCATTACAAATCAACAAAAAGTTTTTTTTCAATTTCAATTGCTGTAGTAAGTTGCAATGCATGCTGGCTACTTACTACAGGTGAGGTGTTGCTCATAGGTAACTTTATGTAGGTTCAGGACTCATTTATTCTAGGAAAATATTCATTAAAAATCAACAAAAAGTTGTTTTTCAATTCCAATTGCTTTAGTAAGTTGCAATGCATGCTGGCTACTTGCTACAGGTGAGGTTTTGCTCATAGGTCACTTTATGTAGGTTCAGGACTCATTTATTCTAGGAAAATATTCATAAAAAATCAACAAAAAGTTGTTTTTCAATTCAGATTGCTGTAGTAAGTTGCAATGCATGCTGGCTACTTACTACAGGTGAGGTTTTGCAATAGGTCACTTTATGTAGGTTCAGGACTCATTTATTCTAGGAAAATATTCATAAAAAATCAACAAAAAGTTGTTTTTCAATTCAGATTGCTGTAGTAAGTTGCAGGAAGCGCTGGCTACTTACTACAGGTGAGATTTTGCTCATAGGTCACTTTATGTAGGTTCAGGACTCAATTATTCTAGGAAAATATTCATTAAAAATCAACAAAAAGGTTTTTTACAATTCTGATTGCTGTAGTAAGTTGCAATGCATGCTGGCTACTTACTACAGGTGAGGTTTTGCTCATAGGTCACTTTATGTAGGTTCAGGACTCATTTTTCTAGGAAAATATTCATTAAAAATCAACAAAAAGTTGTTTTTCAATTCCAATTGCTGTAGTAAGTTGCAATGCATGCTGGCTACTTACTACAGGTGAGGTTTTGCTCATAGGTCAATTTATGTAGGTTCAGGACTCATTTATTCTAGGAAAATATTCATTAAAAATCAACAAAAAGTTGTTTTTCAATTCCAATTGCTTAAGTAAGTTGCAATGCATGCTGGCTACTTACTACAGCTGAGGTTTTGCTCATAGGTCACTTTATGTAGGTTCAGGACTCATTTATTCTAGGAAAATATTCATAAAAAATCAACAAAAAGTTGTTTTTCAATTCAGATTGCTGTAGTAAGTTGCAATGCATGCTGGCTACTTACTACAGGTGAGGTTTTGCAATAGGTCACTTTATGTAGGTTCAGGACTCATTTATTCTAGGAAAATATTCATAAAAAATCAACAAAAAGTTGTTTTTCAATTCAGATTGCTGTAGTAAGTTGCAGGAAGCGCTGGCTACTTACTACAGGTGAGATTTTGCTCATAGGTCACTTTATGTAGGTTCAGGACTCAATTATTCTAGGAAAATATTCATTAAAAATCAACAAAAAGGTTTTTTACAATTCTGATTGCTGTAGTAAGTTGCAATGCATGCTGGCTACTTACTACAGGTGAGGTTTTGCTCATAGGTCACTTTATGTAGGTTCAGGACTCATTTTTCTAGGAAAATATTCATTAAAAATCAACAAAAAGTTGTTTTTCAATTCCAATTGCTGTAGTAAGTTGCAATGCATGCTGGCTACTTACTACAGGTGAGGTTTTGCTCATAGGTCAATTTATGTAGGTTCAGGACTCATTTATTCTAGGAAAATATTCATTACAAATCAACAAAAAGTTTTTTTTCAATTTCAATTGCTGTAGTAAGTTGCAATGCATGCTGGCTACTTACTACAGGTGAGGTGTTGCTCATAGGTAACTTTATGTAGGTTCAGGACTCATTTATTCTAGGAAAATATTCATTAAAAATCAACAAAAAGTTGTTTTTCAATTCCAATTGCTTTAGTAAGTTGCAATGCATGCTGGCTACTTGCTACAGGTGAGGTTTTGCTCATAGGTCACTTTATGTAGGTTCAGGACTCATTTATTCTAGGAAAATATTCATAAAAAATCAACAAAAAGTTGTTTTTCAATTCAGATTGCTGTAGTAAGTTGCAATGCATGCTGGCTACTTACTACAGGTGAGGTTTTGCAATAGGTCACTTTATGTAGGTTCAGGACTCATTTATTCTAGGAAAATATTCATAAAAAATCAACAAAAAGTTGTTTTTCAATTCAGATTGCTGTAGTAAGTTGCAGGAAGCGCTGGCTACTTACTACAGGTGAGATTTTGCTCATAGGTCACTTTATGTAGGTTCAGGACTCAATTATTCTAGGAAAATATTCATTAAAAATCAACAAAAAGGTTTTTTACAATTCTGATTGCTGTAGTAAGTTGCAATGCATGCTGGCTACTTACTACAGGTGAGGTTTTGCTCATAGGTCACTTTATGTAGGTTCAGGACTCATTTTTCTAGGAAAATATTCATTAAAAATCAACAAAAAGTTGTTTTTCAATTCCAATTGCTGTAGTAAGTTGCAATGCATGCTGGCTACTTACTACAGGTGAGGTTTTGCTCATAGGTCAATTTATGTAGGTTCAGGACTCATTTATTCTAGGAAAATATTCATTACAAATCAACAAAAAGTTTTTTTTCAATTTCAATTGCTGTAGTAAGTTGCAATGCATGCTGGCTACTTACTACAGGTGAGGTGTTGCTCATAGGTCACTTTATGTAGGTTCAGGACTAATTTATTCTAGGAAAATATTCATTAAAAATCAACAAAAAGTTGTTTTTCAATTCCAATTGCTTTAGTAAGTTGCAATGCATGCTGGCTACTTGCTACAGGTGAGGTTTTGCTCATAGGTCACTTTATGTAGGTTCAGGACTCATTTATTCTAGGAAAATATTCATAAAAAATCAACAAAAAGTTGTTTTTCAATTCAGATTGCTGTAGTAAGTTGCAATGCATGCTGGCTACTTACTACAGGTGAGGTTTTGCAATAGGTCACTTTATGTAGGTTCAGGACTCATTTATTCTAGGAAAATATTCATAAAAAATCAACAAAAAGTTGTTTTTCAATTCAGATTGCTGTAGTAAGTTGCAGGAAGCGCTGGCTACTTACTACAGGTGAGATTTTGCTCATAGGTCACTTTATGTAGGTTCAGGACTCAATTATTCTAGGAAAATATTCATTAAAAATCAACAAAAAGGTTTTTTACAATTCTGATTGCTGTAGTAAGTTGCAATGCATGCTGGCTACTTACTACAGGTGAGGTTTTGCTCATAGGTCACTTTATGTAGGTTCAGGACTCATTTATTCTAGGAAAATATTCATTAAAAATCAACAAAAAGTTGTTTTTCAATTCCAATTGCTGTAGTAAGTTGCAATGCATGCTGGCTACTTACTACAGGTGAGGTTTTGCTCATAGGTCAATTTATGTAGGTTCAGGACTCAATTATTCTAGGAAAATATTCATTAAAAATCAACAAAAAGGTTTTTTACAATTCTGATTGCTGTAGTAAGTTGCAATGCATGCTGGCTACTTACTACAGGTGAGGTTTTGCTCATAGGTCACTTTATGTAGGTTCAGGACTCATTTTTCTAGGAAAATATTCATTAAAAATCAACAAAAAGTTGTTTTTCAATTCCAATTGCTGTAGTAAGTTGCAATGCATGCTGGCTACTTACTACAGGTGAGGTTTTGCTCATAGGTCAATTTATGTAGGTTCAGGACTCATTTATTCTAGGAAAATATTCATTACAAATCAACAAAAAGTTTTTTTTCAATTTCAATTGCTGTAGTAAGTTGCAATGCATGCTGGCTACTTACTACAGGTGAGGTGTTGCTCATAGGTCACTTTATGTAGGTTCAGGACTCATTTATTCTAGGAAAATATTCATTAAAAATCAACAAAAAGTTGTTTTTCAATTCCAATTGCTTTAGTAAGTTGCAATGCATGCTGGCTACTTGCTACAGGTGAGGTTTTGCTCATAGGTCACTTTATGTAGGTTCAGGACTCATTTATTCTAGGAAAATATTCATAAAAAATCAACAAAAAGTTGTTTTTCAATTCAGATTGCTGTAGTAAGTTGCAATGCATGCTGGCTACTTACTACAGGTGAGGTTTTGCAATAGGTCACTTTATGTAGGTTCAGGACTCATTTATTCTAGGAAAATATTCATAAAAAATCAACAAAAAGTTGTTTTTCAATTCAGATTGCTGTAGTAAGTTGCAGGAAGCGCTGGCTACTTACTACAGGTGAGATTTTGCTCATAGGTCACTTTATGTAGGTTCAGGACTCAATTATTCTAGGAAAATATTCATTAAAAATCAACAAAAAGGTTTTTTACAATTCTGATTGCTGTAGTAAGTTGCAATGCATGCTGGCTACTTACTACAGGTGAGGTTTTGCTCATAGGTCACTTTATGTAGGTTCAGGACTCATTTATTCTAGGAAAATATTCATTAAAAATCAACAAAAAGTTGTTTTTCAATTCCAATTGCTGTAGTAAGTTGCAATGCATGCTGGCTACTTACTACAGGTGAGGTTTTGCTCATAGGTCAATTTATGTAGGTTCAGGACTCATTTATTCTAGGAAAATATTCATTAAAAATCAACAAAAAGTTGTTTTTCAATTCCAATTGCTTTAGTAAGTTGCAATGCATGCTGGCTACTTACTACAGGTGAGGTTTTGCTCATAGGTCACTTTATGTAGGTTCAGGACTCATTTATTCTAGGAAAATATTCATAATAAATCAACAAAAAGTTGTTTTTCAATTCAGATTGCTGTAGTAAGTTGCAATGCATGCTGGCTACTTACTACAGGTGAGGTTTTGCAATAGGTCACTTTATGTAGGTTCAGGACTCATTTATTCTAGGAAAATATTCATAAAAAATCAACAAAAAGTTGTTTTTCAATTCAGATTGCTGTAGTAAGTTGCAATGCATGCTGGCTACTTACTACAGGTGAGGTTTTGCTCATAGGTCAATTTATGTAGGTTCAGGACTCATTTATTCTAGGAAAATATTCATTAAAAATCAACAAAAAGTTGTTTTTCAATTCCAATTGCTGTAGTAAGTTGCAATGCATGCTGGCTACTTACTACAGGTGAGGTTTTGCTCATAGGTCAATTTATGTAGGTTCAGGACTAATTTATTCTAGGAAAATATTCATAAAAAATCAACAAAAAGTTGTTTTTCAATTCAGATTGCTGTAGTAAGTTGCAATGCATGCTGGCTACTTACTACAGGTGAGGTTTTGCTCATAGGTCACTTTATGTAGGTTCAGGACTCATTTATTCTAGGAAAATATTCATTAAAAATCAACAAAAAGTTGTTTTTCAATTCCAATTGCTGTAGTAAGTTGCAGGGCGTGCTGGCTACTTACTACAGGTAAGATTTTGCTCATAGGTCACTTTATGTAGGTTCAGGACTCATTTATTCTAGGAAAATATTCATTAAAAATCAACAAAAAGTTGTTTTTCAATTCCAATTGCTGTAGTAAGTTGCAATGCATGCTGGCTACTTACTACAGGTGAGGTTTTGCTCATAGGTCAATTTATGTAGGTTCAGGACTCATTTATTCTAGGAAAATATTCATTAAAAATCAACAAAAAGTTTTTTTTCAATTTCAATTGCTGTAGTAAGTTGCAATGCATGCTGGCTACTTACTACAGGTGAGGTTTTGCTCATAGGTCACTTTATGTAGGTTCAGGACTCATTTATTCTAGGAAAATATTCATTAAAAATCAACAAAAAGTTGTTTTTCAATTCCAATTGCTTTAGTAAGTTGCAATGCATGCTGGCTACTTACTACAGGTGAGGTTTTGCTCATAGGTCACTTTATGTAGGTTCAGGACTCATTTATTCTAGGAAAATATTCATAAAAAATCAACAAAAAGTTGTTTTTCAATTCAGATTGCTGTAGTAAGTTGCAATGCATGCTGGCTACTTACTACAGGTGAGGTTTTGCAATAGGTCACTTTATGTAGGTTCAGGACTCATTTATTCTAGGAAAATATTCATAAAAAATCAACAAAAAGTTGTTTTTCAATTCAGATTGCTGTAGTAAGTTGCAGGAAGCGCTGGCTACTTACTACAGGTGAGATTTTGCTCATAGGTCAATTTATGTAGGTTCAGGACTCATTTATTCTAGGAAAATATTCATTAAAAATCAACAAAAAGTTGTTTTTCAATTCCAATTGCTTTAGTAAGTTGCAATGCATGCTGGCTACTTACTACAGGTGAGGTTTTGCTCATAGGTCACTTTATGTAGGTTCAGGACTCATTTATTCTAGGAAAATATTCATAAAAAATCAACAAAAAGTTGTTTTTCAATTCAGATTGCTGTAGTAAGTTGCAATGCATGCTGGCTACTTACTACAGGTGAGGTTTTGCAATAGGTCACTTTATGTAGGTTCAGGACTCATTTATTCTAGGAAAATATTCATTAAAAATCAACAAAAAGTTGTTTTTCAATTCCAATTGCTTTAGTAAGTTGCAATGCATGCTGGCTACTTACTACAGGTGAGGTTTTGCTCATAGGTCACTTTATGTAGGTTCAGGACTCAATTATTCTAGGAAAATATTCATTAAAAATCAACAAAAAGGTTTTTTACAATTCTGATTGCTGTAGTCAGTTGCAATGCATGCTGGCTACTTACTACAGGTGAGGTTTTGCTCATAGGTCACTTTATGTAGGTTCAGGACTCATTTATTCTAGGAAAATATTCATAAAAATCAACAAAAAGTTGTTTTTCAATTCAGATTGCTGTAGTAAGTTGCAATGCATGCTGGCTACTTACTACAGGTGAGGTTTTGCAATAGGTCACTTTATGTAGGTTCAGGACTCATTTATTCTAGGAAAATATTCATAAAAAATCAACAAAAAGTTGTTTTTCAATTCAGATTTCTGTAGTAAGTTGCAGGAAGCGCTGGCTACTTACTACAGGTGAGATTTTGCTCATAGGTCACTTTATGTAGGTTCAGGACTCAATTATTCTAGGAAAATATTCATTAAAAATCAACAAAAAGGTTTTTTACAATTCTGATTGCTGTAGTCAGTTGCAATGCATGCTGGCTACTTACTACAGGTGAGGTTTTGCTCATAGGTCACTTTATGTAGGTTCAGGACTCATTTATTCTAGGAAAATATTCATTAAAAATCAACAAAAAGTTGTTTTTCAATTCCAATTGCTGTAGTAAGTTGCAATGCATGCTGGCTACTTACTACAGGTGAGGTTTTGCTCATAGGTCAATTTATGTAGGTTCAGGACTCATTTATTCTAGGAAAATATTCATTAAAAATCAACAAAAAGTTGTTTTTCAATTCCAATTGCTTAAGTAAGTTGCAATGCATGCTGGCTACTTACTACAGGTGAGGTTTTGCTCATAGGTCACTTTATGTAGGTTCAGGACTCATTTATTCTAGGAAAATATTCATAAAAAATCAACAAAAAGTTGTTTTTCAATTCAGATTGCTGTAGTAAGTTGCAATGCATGCTGGCTACTTACTACAGGTGAGGTTTTGCAATAGGTCACTTTATGTAGGTTCAGGACTCATTTATTCTAGGAAAATATTCATAAAAAATCAACAAAAAGTTGTTTTTCAATTCAGATTGCTGTAGTAAGTTGCAGGAAGCGCTGGCTACTTACTACAGGTGAGATTTTGCTCATAGGTCACTTTATGTAGGTTCAGGACTCAATTATTCTAGGAAAATATTCATTAAAAATCAACAAAAAGGTTTTTTACAATTCTGATTGCTGTAGTAAGTTGCAATGCATGCTGGCTACTTACTACAGGTGAGGTTTTGCTCATAGGTCACTTTATGTAGGTTCAGGACTCATTTTTCTAGGAAAATATTCATTAAAAATCAACAAAAAGTTGTTTTTCAATTCCAATTGCTGTAGTAAGTTGCAATGCATGCTGGCTACTTACTACAGGTGAGGTTTTGCTCATAGGTCAATTTATGTAGGTTCAGGACTCATTTATTCTAGGAAAATATTCATTACAAATCAACAAAAAGTTTTTTTTCAATTTCAATTGCTGTAGTAAGTTGCAATGCATGCTGGCTACTTACTACAGGTGAGGTGTTGCTCATAGGTAACTTTATGTAGGTTCAGGACTCATTTATTCTAGGAAAATATTCATTAAAAATCAACAAAAAGTTGTTTTTCAATTCCAATTGCTTTGGTAAGTTGCAATGCATGCTGGCTACTTGCTACAGGTGAGGTTTTGCTCATAGGTCACTTTATGTAGGTTCAGGACTCATTTATTCTAGGAAAATATTCATAAAAAATCAACAAAAAGTTGTTTTTCAATTCAGATTGCTGTAGTAAGTTGCAATGCATGCTGGCTACTTACTACAGGTGAGGTTTTGCAATAGGTCACTTTATGTAGGTTCAGGACTCATTTATTCTAGGAAAATATTCATAAAAAATCAACAAAAAGTTGTTTTTCAATTCAGATTGCTGTAGTAAGTTGCAGGAAGCGCTGGCTACTTACTACAGGTGAGATTTTGCTCATAGGTCACTTTATGTAGGTTCAGGACTCAATTATTCTTGGAAAATATTCATTAAAAATCAACAAAAAGGTTTTTTACAATTCTGATTGCTGTAGTAAGTTGCAATGCATGCTGGCTACTTACTACAGGTGAGGTTTTGCTCATAGGTCACTTTATGTAGGTTCAGGACTCATTTTTCTAGGAAAATATTCATTAAAAATCAACAAAAAGTTGTTTTTCAATTCCAATTGCTGTAGTAAGTTGCAATGCATGCTGGCTACTTACTACAGGTGAGGTTTTGCTCATAGGTCAATTTATGTAGGTTCAGGACTCATTTATTCTAGGAAAATATTCATTACAAATCAACAAAAAGTTTTTTTTCAATTTCAATTGCTGTAGTAAGTTGCAATGCATGCTGGCTACTTACTACAGGTGAGGTGTTGCTCATAGGTCACTTTATGTAGGTTCAGGACTCATTTATTCTAGGAAAATATTCATTAAAAATCAACAAAAAGTTGTTTTTCAATTCCAATTGCTTTAGTAAGTTGCAATGCATGCTGGCTACTTGCTACAGGTGAGGTTTTGCTCATAGGTCACTTTATGTAGGTTCAGGACTCATTTATTCTAGGAAAATATTCATAAAAAATCAACAAAAAGTTGTTTTTCAATTCAGATTGCTGTAGTAAGTTGCAATGCATGCTGGCTACTTACTACAGGTGAGGTTTTGCAATAGGTCACTTTATGTAGGTTCAGGACTCATTTATTCTAGTAAAATATTCATAAAAAATCAACAAAAAGTTGTTTTTCAATTCAGATTGCTGTAGTAAGTTGCAGGAAGCGCTGGCTACTTACTACAGGTGAGATTTTGCTCATAGGTCACTTTATGTAGGTTCAGGACTCAATTATTCTAGGAAAATATTCATTAAAAATCAACAAAAAGGTTTTTTACAATTCTGATTGCTGTAGTCAGTTGCAATGCATGCTGGCTACTTACTACAGGTGAGGTTTTGCTCATAGGTCACTTTATGTAGGTTCAGGACTCATTTATTCTAGGAAAATATTCATTAAAAATCAACAAAAAGTTGTTTTTCAATTCCAATTGCTGTAGTAAGTTGCAATGCATGCTGGCTACTTACTACAGGTGAGGTTTTGCTCATAGGTCAATTTATGTAGGTTCAGGACTCATTTATTCTAGGAAAATATTCATTAAAAATCAACAAAAAGTTGTTTTTCAATTCCAATTGCTTAAGTAAGTTGCAATGCATGCTGGCTACTTACTACAGGTGAGGTTTTGCTCATAGGTCACTTTATGTAGGTTCAGGACTCATTTATTCTAGGAAAATATTCATAAAAAATCAACAAAAAGTTGTTTTTCAATTCAGATTGCTGTAGTAAGTTGCAATGCATGCTGGCTACTTACTACAGGTGAGGTTTTGCAATAGGTCACTTTATGTAGGTTCAGGACTCATTTATTCTAGGAAAATATTCATTAAAAATCAACAAAAAGTTGTTTTTCAATTCCAATTGCTTTAGTAAGTTGCAATGCATGCTGGCTACTTACTACAGGTGAGGTTTTGCTCATAGGTCACTTTATGTAGGTTCAGGACTCAATTATTCTAGGAAAATATTCATTAAAAATCAACAAAAAGGTTTTTTACAATTCTGATTGCTGTAGTCAGTTGCAATGCATGCTGGCTACTTACTACAGGTGAGGTTTTGCTCATAGGTCACTTTATGTAGGTTCAGGACTCATTTATTCTAGGAAAATATTCATAAAAAATCAACAAAAAGTTGTTTTTCAATTCAGATTGCTGTAGTAAGTTGCAATGCATGCTGGCTACTTACTACAGGTGAGGTTTTGCAATAGGTCACTTTATGTAGGTTCAGGACTCATTTATTCTAGGAAAATATTCATAAAAAATCAACAAAAAGTTGTTTTTCAATTCAGATTTCTGTAGTAAGTTGCAGGAAGCGCTGGCTACTTACTACAGGTGAGATTTTGCTCATAGGTCACTTTATGTAGGTTCAGGACTCAATTATTCTAGGAAAATATTCATTAAAAATCAACAAAAAGGTTTTTTACAATTCTGATTGCTGTAGTCAGTTGCAATGCATGCTGGCTACTTACTACAGGTGAGGTTTTGCTCATAGGTCACTTTATGTAGGTTCAGGACTCATTTATTCTAGGAAAATATTCATTAAAAATCAACAAAAAGTTGTTTTTCAATTCCAATTGCTGTAGTAAGTTGCAATGCATGCTGGCTACTTACTACAGGTGAGGTTTTGCTCATAGGTCAATTTATGTAGGTTCAGGACTCATTTATTCTAGGAAAATATTCATTAAAAATCAACAAAAAGTTGTTTTTCAATTCCAATTGCTTAAGTAAGTTGCAATGCATGCTGGCTACTTACTACAGGTGAGGTTTTGCTCATAGGTCACTTTATGTAGGTTCAGGACTCATTTATTCTAGGAAAATATTCATAAAAAATCAACAAAAAGTTGTTTTTCAATTCAGATTGCTGTAGTAAGTTGCAATGCATGCTGGCTACTTACTACAGGTGAGGTTTTGCAATAGGTCACTTTATGTAGGTTCAGGACTCATTTATTCTAGGAAAATATTCATAAAAAATCAACAAAAAGTTGTTTTTCAATTCAGATTGCTGTAGTAAGTTGCAGGAAGCGCTGGCTACTTACTACAGGTGAGATTTTGCTCATAGGTCACTTTATGTAGGTTCAGGACTCAATTATTCTAGGAAAATATTCATTAAAAATCAACAAAAAGGTTTTTTACAATTCTGATTGCTGTAGTAAGTTGCAATGCATGCTGGCTACTTACTACAGGTGAGGTTTTGCTCATAGGTCACTTTATGTAGGTTCAGGACTCATTTTTCTAGGAAAATATTCATTAAAAATCAACAAAAAGTTGTTTTTCAATTCCAATTGCTGTAGTAAGTTGCAATGCATGCTGGCTACTTACTACAGGTGAGGTTTTGCTCATAGGTCAATTTATGTAGGTTCAGGACTCATTTATTCTAGGAAAATATTCATTACAAATCAACAAAAAGTTTTTTTTCAATTTCAATTGCTGTAGTAAGTTGCAATGCATGCTGGCTACTTACTACAGGTGAGGTGTTGCTCATAGGTAACTTTATGTAGGTTCAGGACTCATTTATTCTAGGAAAATATTCATTAAAAATCAACAAAAAGTTGTTTTTCAATTCCAATTGCTTTGGTAAGTTGCAATGCATGCTGGCTACTTGCTACAGGTGAGGTTTTGCTCATAGGTCACTTTATGTAGGTTCAGGACTCATTTATTCTAGGAAAATATTCATAAAAAATCAACAAAAAGTTGTTTTTCAATTCAGATTGCTGTAGTAAGTTGCAATGCATGCTGGCTACTTACTACAGGTGAGGTTTTGCAATAGGTCACTTTATGTAGGTTCAGGACTCATTTATTCTAGGAAAATATTCATAAAAAATCAACAAAAAGTTGTTTTTCAATTCAGATTGCTGTAGTAAGTTGCAGGAAGCGCTGGCTACTTACTACAGGTGAGATTTTGCTCATAGGTCACTTTATGTAGGTTCAGGACTCAATTATTCTTGGAAAATATTCATTAAAAATCAACAAAAAGGTTTTTTACAATTCTGATTGCTGTAGTAAGTTGCAATGCATGCTGGCTACTTACTACAGGTGAGGTTTTGCTCATAGGTCACTTTATGTAGGTTCAGGACTCATTTTTCTAGGAAAATATTCATTAAAAATCAACAAAAAGTTGTTTTTCAATTCCAATTGCTGTAGTAAGTTGCAATGCATGCTGGCTACTTACTACAGGTGAGGTTTTGCTCATAGGTCAATTTATGTAGGTTCAGGACTCATTTATTCTAGGAAAATATTCATTACAAATCAACAAAAAGTTTTTTTTCAATTTCAATTGCTGTAGTAAGTTGCAATGCATGCTGGCTACTTACTACAGGTGAGGTGTTGCTCATAGGTCACTTTATGTAGGTTCAGGACTCATTTATTCTAGGAAAATATTCATTAAAAATCAACAAAAAGTTGTTTTTCAATTCCAATTGCTTTAGTAAGTTGCAATGCATGCTGGCTACTTGCTACAGGTGAGGTTTTGCTCATAGGTCACTTTATGTAGGTTCAGGACTCATTTATTCTAGGAAAATATTCATAAAAAATCAACAAAAAGTTGTTTTTCAATTCAGATTGCTGTAGTAAGTTGCAATGCATGCTGGCTACTTACTACAGGTGAGGTTTTGCAATAGGTCACTTTATGTAGGTTCAGGACTCATTTATTCTAGTAAAATATTCATAAAAAATCAACAAAAAGTTGTTTTTCAATTCAGATTGCTGTAGTAAGTTGCAGGAAGCGCTGGCTACTTACTACAGGTGAGATTTTGCTCATAGGTCACTTTATGTAGGTTCAGGACTCAATTATTCTAGGAAAATATTCATTAAAAATCAACAAAAAGGTTTTTTACAATTCTGATTGCTGTAGTCAGTTGCAATGCATGCTGGCTACTTACTACAGGTGAGGTTTTGCTCATAGGTCACTTTATGTAGGTTCAGGACTCATTTATTCTAGGAAAATATTCATTAAAAATCAACAAAAAGTTGTTTTTCAATTCCAATTGCTGTAGTAAGTTGCAATGCATGCTGGCTACTTACTACAGGTGAGGTTTTGCTCATAGGTCAATTTATGTAGGTTCAGGACTCATTTATTCTAGGAAAATATTCATTAAAAATCAACAAAAAGTTGTTTTTCAATTCCAATTGCTTAAGTAAGTTGCAATGCATGCTGGCTACTTACTACAGGTGAGGTTTTGCTCATAGGTCACTTTATGTAGGTTCAGGACTCATTTATTCTAGGAAAATATTCATAAAAAATCAACAAAAAGTTGTTTTTCAATTCAGATTGCTGTAGTAAGTTGCAATGCATGCTGGCTACTTACTACAGGTGAGGTTTTGCAATAGGTCACTTTATGTAGGTTCAGGACTCATTTATTCTAGGAAAATATTCATAAAAAATCAACAAAAAGATGTTTTTCAATTCAGATTGCTGTAGTAAGTTGCAGGAAGCGCTGGCTACTTACTACAGGTGAGATTTTGCTCATAGGTCACTTTATGTAGGTTCAGGACTCAATTATTCTAGGAAAATATTCATTAAAAATCAACAAAAAGGTTTTTTACAATTCTGATTGCTGTAGTAAGTTGCAATGCATGCTGGCTACTTACTACAGGTGAGGTTTTGCTCATAGGTCACTTTATGTAGGTTCAGGACTCATTTTTCTAGGAAAATATTCATTAAAAATCAACAAAAAGTTGTTTTTCAATTCCAATTGCTGTAGTAAGTTGCAATGCATGCTGGCTACTTACTACAGGTGAGGTGTTGCTCATAGGTCACTTTATGTAGGTTCAGGACTCATTTATTCTAGGAAAATATTCATTAAAAATCAACAAAAAGTTGTTTTTCAATTCCAATTGCTTTAGTAAGTTGCAATGCATGCTGGCTACTTACTACAGGTGAGGTTTTGCTCATAGGTCACTTTATGTAGGTTCAGGACTCATTTATTCTAGGAAAATATTCATAAAAAATCAACAAAAAGTTGTTTTTCAATTCAGATTGCTGTAGTAAGTTGCAATGCATGCTGGCTACTTACTACAGGTGAGGTTTTGCAATAGGTCACTTTATGTAGGTTCAGGACTCATTTATTCTAGGAAAATATTCATAAAAAATCAACAAAAAGTTGTTTTTCAATTCAGATTGCTGTAGTAAGTTGCAGGAAGCGCTGGCTACTTACTACAGGTGAGATTTTGCTCATAGGTCACTTTATGTAGGTTCAGGACTCAATTATTCTAGGAAAATATTCATTAAAAATCAACAAAAAGGTTTTTTACAATTCTGATTGCTGTAGTAAGTTGCAATGCATGCTGGCTACTTACTACAGGTGAGGTTTTGCTCATAGGTCACTTTATGTAGGTTCAGGACTCATTTATTCTAGGAAAATATTCATTAAAAATCAACAAAAAGTTGTTTTTCAATTCCAATTGCTGTAGTAAGTTGCAATGCATGCTGGCTACTTACTACAGGTGAGGTTTTGCTCATAGGTCAATTTATGTAGGTTCAGGACTCATTTATTCTAGGAAAATATTCATTAAAAATCAACAAAAAGTTGTTTTTCAATTCCAATTGCTTTAGTAAGTTGCAATGCATGCTGGCTACTTACTACAGGTGAGGTTTTGCTCATAGGTCACTTTATGTAGGTTCAGGACTCATTTATTCTAGGAAAATATTCATAATAAATCAACAAAAAGTTGTTTTTCAATTCAGATTGCTGTAGTAAGTTGCAATGCATGCTGGCTACTTACTACAGGTGAGGTTTTGCAATAGGTCACTTTATGTAGGTTCAGGACTCATTTATTCTAGGAAAATATTCATAAAAAATCAACAAAAAGTTGTTTTTCAATTCAGATTGCTGTAGTAAGTTGCAATGCATGCTGGCTACTTACTACAGGTGAGGTTTTGCTCATAGGTCAATTTATGTAGGTTCAGGACTCATTTATTCTAGGAAAATATTCATTAAAAATCAACAAAAAGTTGTTTTTCAATTCCAATTGCTGTAGTAAGTTGCAATGCATGCTGGCTACTTACTACAGGTGAGGTTTTGCTCATAGGTCAATTTATGTAGGTTCAGGACTAATTTATTCTAGGAAAATATTCATAAAAAATCAACAAAAAGTTGTTTTTCAATTCAGATTGCTGTAGTAAGTTGCAATGCATGCTGGCTACTTACTACAGGTGAGGTTTTGCTCATAGGTCACTTTATGTAGGTTCAGGACTCATTTATTCTAGGAAAATATTCATTAAAAATCAACAAAAAGTTGTTTTTCAATTCCAATTGCTGTAGTAAGTTGCAGGGCGTGCTGGCTACTTACTACAGGTAAGATTTTGCTCATAGGTCACTTTATGTAGGTTCAGGACTCATTTATTCTAGGAAAATATTCATTAAAAATCAACAAAAAGTTGTTTTTCAATTCCAATTGCTGTAGTAAGTTGCAATGCATGCTGGCTACTTACTACAGGTGAGGTTTTGCTCATAGGTCAATTTATGTAGGTTCAGGACTCATTTATTCTAGGAAAATATTCATTAAAAATCAACAAAAAGTTGTTTTTCAATTCCAATTGCTTTAGTAAGTTGCAATGCATGCTGGCTACTTACTACAGGTGAGGTTTTGCTCATAGGTCACTTTATGTAGGTTCAGGACTCATTTATTCTAGGAAAATATTCATTAAAAATCAACAAAAAGTTGTTTTTCAATTCCAATTGCTTTAGTAAGTTGCAATGCATGCTGGCTACTTACTACAGGTGAGGTTTTGCTCATAGGTCACTTTATGTAGGTTCAGGACTCATTTATTCTAGGAAAATATTCATAAAAAATCAACAAAAAGTTGTTTTTCAATTCAGATTGCTGTAGTAAGTTGCAATGCATGCTGGCTACTTACTACAGGTGAGGTTTTGCAATAGGTCACTTTATGTAGGTTCAGGACTCATTTATTCTAGGAAAATATTCATAAAAAATCAACAAAAAGTTGTTTTTCAATTCAGATTGCTGTAGTAAGTTGCAGGAAGCGCTGGCTACTTACTACAGGTGAGATTTTGCTCATAGGTCACTTTATGTAGGTTCAGGACTCAATTATTCTAGGAAAATATTCATTAAAAATCAACAAAAAGTTGTTTTTCAATTCCAATTGCTGTAGTAAGTTGCAATGCATGCTGGCTACTTACTACAGGTGAGGTTTTGCTCATAGGTCAATTTATGTAGGTTCAGGACTCATTTATTCTAGGAAAATATTCATTAAAAATCAACAAAAAGTTTTTTTTCAATTTCAATTGCTGTAGTAAGTTGCAATGCATGCTGGCTACTTACTACAGGTGAGGTTTTGCTCATAGGTCACTTTATGTAGGTTCAGGACTCATTTATTCTAGGAAAATATTCATTAAAAATCAACAAAAAGTTGTTTTTCAATTCCAATTGCTTTAGTAAGTTGCAATGCATGCTGGCTACTTACTACAGGTGAGGTTTTGCTCATAGGTCACTTTATGTAGGTTCAGGACTCATTTATTCTAGGAAAATATTCATAAAAAATCAACAAAAAGTTGTTTTTCAATTCAGATTGCTGTAGTAAGTTGCAATGCATGCTGGCTACTTACTACAGGTGAGGTTTTGCAATAGGTCACTTTATGTAGGTTCAGGACTCATTTATTCTAGGAAAATATTCATAAAAAATCAACAAAAAGTTGTTTTTCAATTCAGATTGCTGTAGTAAGTTGCAGGAAGCGCTGGCTACTTACTACAGGTGAGATTTTGCTCATAGGTCAATTTATGTAGGTTCAGGACTCATTTATTCTAGGAAAATATTCATTAAAAATCAACAAAAAGTTGTTTTTCAATTCCAATTGCTTTAGTAAGTTGCAATGCATGCTGGCTACTTACTACAGGTGAGGTTTTAATCATAGGTCACTTTATGTAGGTTCAGGACTCATTTATTCTAGGAAAATATTCATAAAAAATCAACAAAAAGTTGTTTTTCAATTCAGATTGCTGTAGTAAGTTGCAATGCATGCTGGCTACTTACTACAGGTGAGGTTTTGCAATAGGTCACTTTATGTAGGTTCAGGACTCATTTATTCTAGGAAAATATTCATAAAAAATCAACAAAAAGTTGTTTTTCAATTCAGATTTCTGTAGTAAGTTGCAGGAAGCGCTGGCTACTTACTACAGGTGAGATTTTGCTCATAGGTCACTTTATGTAGGTTCAGGACTCAATTATTCTAGGAAAATATTCATTAAAAATCAACAAAAAGGTTTTTTACAATTCTGATTGCTGTAGTCAGTTGCAATGCATGCTGGCTACTTACTACAGGTGAGGTTTTGCTCATAGGTCACTTTATGTAGGTTCAGGACTCATTTATTCTAGGAAAATATTCATTAAAAATCAACAAAAAGTTGTTTTTCAATTCCAATTGCTGTAGTAAGTTGCAATGCATGCTGGCTACTTACTACAGGTGAGGTTTTGCTCATAGGTCAATTTATGTAGGTTCAGGACTCATTTATTCTAGGAAAATATTCATTAAAAATCAACAAAAAGTTGTTTTTCAATTCCAATTGCTTAAGTAAGTTGCAATGCATGCTGGCTACTTACTACAGGTGAGGTTTTGCTCATAGGTCACTTTATGTAGGTTCAGGACTCATTTATTCTAGGAAAATATTCATAAAAAATCAACAAAAAGTTGTTTTTCAATTCAGATTGCTGTAGTAAGTTGCAATGCATGCTGGCTACTTACTACAGGTGAGGTTTTGCAATAGGTCACTTTATGTAGGTTCAGGACTCATTTATTCTAGGAAAATATTCATAAAAAATCAACAAAAAGATGTTTTTCAATTCAGATTGCTGTAGTAAGTTGCAGGAAGCGCTGGCTACTTACTACAGGTGAGATTTTGCTCATAGGTCACTTTATGTAGGTTCAGGACTCAATTATTCTAGGAAAATATTCATTAAAAATCAACAAAAAGGTTTTTTACAATTCTGATTGCTGTAGTAAGTTGCAATGCATGCTGGCTACTTACTACAGGTGAGGTTTTGCTCATAGGTCACTTTATGTAGGTTCAGGACTCATTTTTCTAGGAAAATATTCATTAAAAATCAACAAAAAGTTGTTTTTCAATTCCAATTGCTGTAGTAAGTTGCAATGCATGCTGGCTACTTACTACAGGTGAGGTGTTGCTCATAGGTCACTTTATGTAGGTTCAGGACTCATTTATTCTAGGAAAATATTCATTAAAAATCAACAAAAAGTTGTTTTTCAATTCCAATTGCTTTAGTAAGTTGCAATGCATGCTGGCTACTTACTACAGGTGAGGTTTTGCTCATAGGTCACTTTATGTAGGTTCAGGACTCATTTATTCTAGGAAAATATTCATAAAAAATCAACAAAAAGTTGTTTTTCAATTCAGATTGCTGTAGTAAGTTGCAATGCATGCTGGCTACTTACTACAGGTGAGGTTTTGCAATAGGTCACTTTATGTAGGTTCAGGACTCATTTATTCTAGGAAAATATTCATAAAAAATCAACAAAAAGTTGTTTTTCAATTCAGATTGCTGTAGTAAGTTGCAGGAAGCGCTGGCTACTTACTACAGGTGAGATTTTGCTCATAGGTCACTTTATGTAGGTTCAGGACTCAATTATTCTAGGAAAATATTCATTAAAAATCAACAAAAAGGTTTTTTACAATTCTGATTGCTGTAGTAAGTTGCAATGCATGCTGGCTACTTACTACAGGTGAGGTTTTGCTCATAGGTCACTTTATGTAGGTTCAGGACTCATTTATTCTAGGAAAATATTCATTAAAAATCAACAAAAAGTTGTTTTTCAATTCCAATTGCTGTAGTAAGTTGCAATGCATGCTGGCTACTTACTACAGGTGAGGTTTTGCTCATAGGTCAATTTATGTAGGTTCAGGACTCATTTATTCTAGGAAAATATTCATTAAAAATCAACAAAAAGTTGTTTTTCAATTCCAATTGCTTTAGTAAGTTGCAATGCATGCTGGCTACTTACTACAGGTGAGGTTTTGCTCATAGGTCACTTTATGTAGGTTCAGGACTCATTTATTCTAGGAAAATATTCATAATAAATCAACAAAAAGTTGTTTTTCAATTCAGATTGCTGTAGTAAGTTGCAATGCATGCTGGCTACTTACTACAGGTGAGGTTTTGCAATAGGTCACTTTATGTAGGTTCAGGACTCATTTATTCTAGGAAAATATTCATAAAAAATCAACAAAAAGTTGTTTTTCAATTCAGATTGCTGTAGTAAGTTGCAATGCATGCTGGCTACTTACTACAGGTGAGGTTTTGCTCATAGGTCAATTTATGTAGGTTCAGGACTCATTTATTCTAGGAAAATATTCATTAAAAATCAACAAAAAGTTGTTTTTCAATTCCAATTGCTGTAGTAAGTTGCAATGCATGCTGGCTACTTACTACAGGTGAGGTTTTGCTCATAGGTCAATTTATGTAGGTTCAGGACTCATTTATTCTAGGAAAATATTCATAAAAAATCAACAAAAAGTTGTTTTTCAATTCAGATTGCTGTAGTAAGTTGCAATGCATGCTGGCTACTTACTACAGGTGAGGTTTTGCTCATAGGTCACTTTATGTAGGTTCAGGACTCATTTATTCTAGGAAAATATTCATTAAAAATCGACAAAAAGTTGTTTTTCAATTTAGTCAGGGGGCCAATTCTGAAAAGGGCTTCCGTTAAGACTTTTGCGGACATGTTTTGGTACAAGCAGACACCCTATTTTTTTAGTTAGAAGACACCCATAGGTAAGATATTATGGTGGTTGTCAAGCAAAAAAAAAAAATGTTTGACTTGTGCAAGCAATTTCAGGCCAATTTTTTGGTTTCCTGCTCAACATGACATGCCAACGATAAATGTTGAATATCTCCACAACCACAAGGACCATATAGATAAAAATGGTATCGAATGAAAGCTAACACTCGTGGGATGTCTGCTGAAGTGTCAGAATTAACATTTATTGTACAGTATAAGAGACAACAGACCTAGAACATGAAAAAAACAATCTCCGCCTAAAGAGAACCAGTTTTCAAAGTGAATATCAGATTGGAAACATAACATAGTATTCCAAAACCTCTATCAATCAGTACCCCTATCTAAGGGAATGAGTCAAGCCAAGTTTAAAGCTTGTAGTGAGAGACAGTGCACTGCTGCACATGTTGTAATACTTTGATGTTATGGCGAAAATGTAGAACTGTAGATGGTGGTCTATGGTGCTATTTGACTTCATTAATGTACCAGGTTGTGACAAATTATGTTTAATGGACATATCACTATAGTTATCAATTCTACCCAAACATAACTGCTCTCTCAGTTCTTTAGGATTAGAGGTTAGTAACTAGTTAGTAGTAATAACTTTGTAATAGTCGTATGGCAAAGGTATTTTTCCCCATCCAAACAGTGGTGCTCGGGTATAGGCAGCCAACAGAAGAAGGCACATGAAGGATGGCATGCTTTTCCCCCAGCTTTTAACCACAGAGGTCAGGTGCTTGGAGCTTGGTGAGCACAATTCAGGTGCTTGGAGCTGACGATATGTGGATGTGAGGAAAGTGCAAGTCAGTGCAGTACCAGGCAGTGTCGATGTCCCTGACCAGGACTCAGACTGAGCACATGGACATGGTCCCTGGGTACCTTCTGTTGGCTGCCTACCTGAGCACCACTGCTTGGCTGCACTGTAAAACCCGGGAAGTTAACTTGAAAATTTAAAGTGTAAAATAAGTCATTCAGGTGAGTTATTTCTATGTGTGTAATTTGTGTTGGGATAACTTTAAGGAGTCAAGTAAACTATACTCATTTTATTCACCTAATTTCAACTTGAGTAAAATACAGTCATGGCTGAAAGTGTTGGCACCCATGTTAAAGTTGACTAAAAAGAGGGATTAAGATCTTTTGGAAATTGATCTTAATGCCTTAAGTAATAAAAGTAGGATATATCCAACCTTTAAGGACGCCAACTTTCTATGTGAATGAATAATGTATCATACATAAATAAATGTATTGGCACCCCTATGTAACCCTATGGGAATTTAACACAAACATGGTGTTTTGTTCAGTTGGCCTATTAGCTGGTTTGATTTGCATTGAGCTCAATGAGCGTCAAACAGGCTAATAGGCTAACTGAACAAAACTGAACAAACACCATGCCAATCTCTAGGTATGGTGTGATGATGTGGGGCAATTTTAGTTCTAAAAGACCAATGGAACTTTATCAGGATGCATAGTATCCTGGATCCATGAAATAAGTGGCCTTTAAAAATAAAAATCTGTCTGCCTCTATGGGAGTTGAGAACATAGGGTTAACATAGGGGTGCCAATACGTATGACCCCAGTCTTCAAGGAAGAACATTTATTTATTCATGATACATTATTCATTGCATGGGGTGCCAACACTTTCAGCCATGACTGTATATGCCACTCATTTCAATTAAGTAATCATGGCAAGAAGTATATTCACAATAAGAAATGGCTGACCACACATTACATTTCCCAGAATGCCACTGTCCATAGTATTCTTAACACATTATCACATATTAATCTTGACTGAAATTGAATCTTAAATGCAATAGTTAAACTATATTTACGGCTATACTATAGCTGTTATGTTATTGTGTTATTTACATTGACACCACACACCATCAAGCAGATGACTATCCACAACAGACTTGGCCTGTGGGCTGATGTTAAAATCTTAGATCATGTGTAATGCTTCTAACAGACGTAATGATAATCTGAAGATACAGTATATCATGATGGCCAGTACTGCCATGGTGATAAATATTATGTTTCACAACTACCATCATTCTGCAGTAATCCTATTCATTTAATAGAAATTTAAACCTATAAAAAAAATCCTGAAATCCTTACTCCTGAAGCTCATATCCTGTCCATAAGAGGGGTAATATAGTTACTCAATGTAAACATGCATAATGTGTCTGTATCTCCCCAAGAGACAATACAGACACACAATAGGAGGCTCAATCACACCATTGGGATACTCAACTTTGTGACACTTTCAAGTGACTATAGGTCAAAGTCAAATTGGGAAACGCAATCAACTTTGCATTAGGCCAAGAAAAAGTGAACTTCAAAATGTTCTTTATATTTTGAGAATGGGCTTCTCCTTAATGGTATATCTGACCATATTCTGAAAATCATCAACACAATATTTTTGCCCATCACCTGGTAAACAGTAAGAAGCCACAATTAACAGCTAAGAGAACAAATACTTATTACAAAATCAAAGAAGCATTTACCCATAATCCATAGAAAATGATAGCTCACACATTGAGTAAATTTTTTCGTGTGTAGGCCTACATAATTCTTACTTGTCATGATGACTTACTTGACATTAGTGGAAAGAAAATAATTGACTCAAGTTGTTATTAGGTGAATAAAATGAGTGTAGTTTACTTGACTCCTTTAAGTTATCCCAACACAAAATGTAATACATACTGTACAGTATACTAATAACTCCAGTTGAATGACTTATTTACACTTAAATTAAATGAGTTGCCAAACTCAAATGTCAAGGCATCTGGTTTACTCAAATAATTTCAGATAAGTTAGCTTCCCAGGCTTTACAGTACTCAAATAATTTGAGTTCAGTTAACTTCCCGGGTTTTACAGGGGAAAAACATACCTTTGCCATACGACTATGACAAAGTTGTTATTGCTAACTAGTTACTAACCCCTAACCCTAAAGAAGTGAGAGAGCAGTTATGTTTGTATTGAATGAATAACTATAGTAATATGTCCATTAAATATAATTTGTCACAACCTGGTATATTAATGAAGTTAAATAGCACTATACACCACCATCTACAGTTCTACATTTTCACCGTAACATTTAAATATTATAACTTGTGCAGCATTGCATGTCTCTCCCTACAAGCTTTTAACTTCGTCTTGACAACCACCCTGATATCTTACCTATTTGTGTCTTCTAACAAAAAAAAAAAAAATAGGGTGACACTGGCAGCTTGAACCAAAACATGTCTGCAAAAGTCTTAACGGAAGCCCTTTTCAGAATTGGCCCCCTGACACAACAGTGGCCCTTGTGGTGTGATACTCTTGTGGTATTTATTGATCATTATTTTTTAATGATCATGCTTGCACACAAGTTGGATTATATTGCACATTTGCCCAAAATTACAGTAGGTAACATGGAAAAAAAAAGGAAGCACTTTGGGGGGAAAATCCGCTTTTTCCATTTCTAAGAATATAGTGTTAAAATGGACAAAATAAAATTTTCTAAGGTGACAACCTGTCTAGAACTCATGTTGAGGGGTTAAATATCAATACTGGATAGGTTGTATGCTTGTACCAAAAAGTGTCCGACAAAGTTTTAATATCAGTTTTGGCCCCCTGACTAATTCCAATTGCTGTAGTAAGTTGCAGGGCGTGCTGGCTACTTACTACAGGTGAGATTTTGCTCATAGGTCACTTTATGTAGGTTCAGGACTCATTTATTCCAGGAAAATATTCATTAAAAATCAACAAAAAGTTGTTTTTCAATTCCAATTGCTGTAGTAAGTTGCAATGCATGCTGGCTACTTACTACAGGTGAGGTTTTGCTCATAGGTCAATTCATGTAGGTTCAGGACTCATTTATTCTAGGAAAATATTCATTAAAAATCAACAAAAAGTTGTTTTTCAATTCCAATTGCTGTAGTAAGTTGCAATGCATGCTGGCTACTTACTACAGGTGAGGTTTTGCTCATAGGTCAATTTATGTAGGTTCAGGACTCATTTATTCTAGGAAAATATTCATAAAAAATCAACAAAAAGTTGTTTTTCAATTTCAATTGCTGTAGTAAGTTGCAGGGCGTGCTGGCTACTTACTACAGGTGAGATTTTGCTCATAGGTCACTTTATGTAGGTTCAGGACTCATTTATTCTAGGAAAATATTCATTAAAAATCAACAAAAAGTTGTTTTTCAATTCCAATTGCTGTAGTAAGTTGCAATGCATGCTGGCTACTTACTACAGGTGAGGTTTTGCTCATAGGTCAATTTATGTAGGTTCAGGACTCATTTATTCTAGGAAAATATTCATTAAAAATCAACAAAAAGTTGTTTTTCAATTCCAATTGCTGTAGTAAGTTGCAATGCATGCTGGCTACTTACTACAGGTGAGGTTTTGCTCATAGGTCAATTTATGTAGGTTCAGGACTCATTTATTCTAGGAAAATATTCATTAAAAATCAACAAAAAGTTTTTTTTCAATTCCAATTGCTGTAGTAAGTTGCAATGCATGCTGGCTACTTACTACAGGTGAGGTTTTGCTCATAGGTCACTTTATGTAGGTTCAGGACTCATTTATTCTAGGAAAATATTCATTAAAAATCAACAAAAAGTTGTTTTTCAATTCCAATTGCTTTAGTAAGTTGCAATGCATGCTGGCTACTTACTACAGGTGAGGTTTTGCTCATAGGTCACTTTATGTAGGTTCAGGACTCATTTATTCTAGGAAAATATTCATAAAAAATCAACAAAAAGTTGTTTTTCAATTCAGATTGCTGTAGTAAGTTGCAATGCATGCTGGCTACTTACTACAGGTGAGGTTTTGCAATAGGTCACTTTATGTAGGTTCAGGACTCATTTATTCTAGGAAAATATTCATAAAAAATCAACAAAAAGTTGTTTTTCAATTCAGATTGCTGTAGTAAGTTGCAGGAAGCGCTGGCTACTTACTACAGGTGAGATTTTGCTCATAGGTCACTTTATGTAGGTTCAGGACTCAATTATTCTAGGAAAATATTGATTAAAAATCAACAAAAAGGTTTTTTACAATTCTGATTGCTGTAGTAAGTTGCAATGCATGCTGGCTACTTACTACAGGTGAGGTTTTGCTCATAGGTCACTTTATGTAGGTTCAGGACTCATTTATTCTAGGAAAATATTCATTAAAAATCAACCAAAAGTTGTTTTTCAATTTCAATTGCTGTAGTAAGTTGCAATGCATGCTGGCTACTTACTACAGGTGAGGTGTTGCTCATAGGTCACTTTATGTAGGTTCAGGACTCATTTATTCTAGGAAAATATTCATTAAAAATCAACAAAAAGTTGTTTTTCAATTCCAATTGCTTTAGTAAGTTGCAATGCATGCTGGCTACTTACTACAGGTGAGGTTTTGCTCATAGGTCACTTTATGTAGGTTCAGGACTCATTTATTCTAGGAAAATATTCATAAAAAATCAACAAAAAGTTGTTTTTCAATTCAGATTGCTGTAGTAAGTTGCAATGCATGCTGGCTACTTACTACAGGTGAGGTTTTGCAATAGGTCACTTTATGTAGGTTCAGGACTCATTTATTCTAGGAAAATATTCATAAAAAATCAACAAAAAGTTGTTTTTCAATTCAGATTGCTGTAGTAAGTTGCAGGAAGCGCTGGCTACTTACTACAGGTGAGATTTTGCTCATAGGTCACTTTATGTAGGTTCAGGACTCAATTATTCTAGGAAAATATTCATTAAAAATCAACAAAAAGGTTTTTTACAATTCTGATTGCTGTAGTAAGTTGCAATGCATGCTGGCTACTTACTACAGGTGAGGTTTTGCTCATAGGTCACTTTATGTACTGTAGGTTCAGGACTCATTTATTCTAGGAAAATATTCATTAAAAATCAACAAAAAGTTGTTTTTCAATTCCAATTGCTGTAGTAAGTTGCAATGCATGCTGGCTACTTACTACAGGTGAGGTTTTGCTCATAGGTCAATTTATGTAGGTTCAGGACTCATTTATTCTAGGAAAATATTCATTAAAAATCAACAAAAAGTTGTTTTTCAATTCCAATTGCTTTAGTAAGTTGCAATGCATGCTGGCTACTTACTACAGGTGAGGTTTTGCTCATAGGTCACTTTATGTAGGTTCAGGACTCATTTATTCTAGGAAAATATTCATAATAAATCAACAAAAAGTTGTTTTTCAATTCAGATTGCTGTAGTAAGTTGCAATGCATGCTGGCTACTTACTACAGGTGAGGTTTTGCAATAGGTCACTTTATGTAGGTTCAGGACTCATTTATTCTAGGAAAATATTCATAAAAAATCAACAAAAAGTTGTTTTTCAATTCAGATTGCTGTAGTAAGTTGCAATGCATGCTGGCTACTTACTACAGGTGAGGTTTTGCTCATAGGTCAATTTATGTAGGTTCAGGACTCATTTATTCTAGGAAAATATTCATTAAAAATCAACAAAAAGTTGTTTTTCAATTCCAATTGCTGTAGTAAGTTGCAATGCATGCTGGCTACTTACTACAGGTGAGGTTTTGCTCATAGGTCAATTTATGTAGGTTCAGGACTCATTTATTCTAGGAAAATATTCATAAAAAATCAACAAAAAGTTGTTTTTCAATTCAGATTGCTGTAGTAAGTTGCAATGCATGCTGGCTACTTACTACAGGTGAGGTTTTGCTCATAGGTCACTTTATGTAGGTTCAGGACTCATTTATTCTAGGAAAATATTCATTAAAAATCAACAAAAAGTTGTTTTTCAATTCCAATTGCTGTAGTAAGTTGCAATGCATGCTGGCTACTTACTACAGGTGAGGTTTTGCTCATAGGTCAATTTATGTAGGTTCAGGACTCATTTATTCTAGGAAAATATTCATAAAAAATCAACAAAAAGTTGTTTTTCAATTTCAATTGCTGTAGTAAGTTGCAGGGCGTGCTGGCTACTTACTACAGGTGAGATTTTGCTCATATGTCACTTTATGTAGGTTCAGGACTCATTTATTCTAGGAAAATATTCATTAAAAATCAACAAAAAGTTGTTTTTCAATTCCAATTGCTGTAGTAAGTTGCAATGCATGCTGGCTACTTACTACAGGTGAGGTTTTGCTCATAGGTCAATTTATGTAGGTTCAGGACTCATTTATTCTAGGAAAATATTCATTAAAAATCAACAAAAAGTTGTTTTTCAATTCCAATTGCTGTAGTAAGTTGCAATGCATGCTGGCTACTTACTACAGGTGAGGTTTTGCTCATAGGTCAATTTATGTAGGTTCAGGACTCATTTATTCTAGGAAAATATTCATAAAAAATCAACAAAAAGTTGTTTTTCAATTTCAATTGCTGTAGTAAGTTGCAGGGCGTGCTGGCTACTTACTACAGGTGAGATTTTGCTCATAGGTCACTTTATGTAGGTTCAGGACTCATTTATTCTAGGAAAATATTCATTAAAAATCAACAAAAAGTTGTTTTTCAATTCCAATTGCTGTAGTAAGTTGCAATGCATGCTGGCTACTTACTACAGGTGAGGTTTTGCTCATAGGTCAATTTATGTAGGTTCAGGACTCATTTATTCTAGGAAAATATTCATTAAAAATCAACAAAAAGTTGTTTTTCAATTCCAATTGCTGTAGTAAGTTGCAATGCATGCTGGCTACTTACTACAGGTGAGGTTTTGCTCATAGGTCAATTTATGTAGGTTCAGGACTCATTTATTCTAGGAAAATATTCATAAAAAATCAACAAAAAGTTGTTTTTCAATTTCAATTGCTGTAGTAAGTTGCAGGGCGTGCTGGCTACTTACTACAGGTGAGATTTTGCTCATAGGTCACTTTATGTAGGTTCAGGACTCATTTATTCTAGGAAAATATTCATTAAAAATCAACAAAAAGTTGTTTTTCAATTCCAATTGCTGTAGTAAGTTGCAATGCATGCTGGCTACTTACTACAGGTGAGGTTTTGCTCATAGGTCAATTTATGTAGGTTCAGGACTCATTTATTCTAGGAAAATATTCATTAAAAATCAACAAAAAGTTGTTTTTCAATTCCAATTGCTGTAGTAAGTTGCAATGCATGCTGGCTACTTACTACAGGTGAGGTTTTGCTCATAGGTCAATTTATGTAGGTTCAGGACTCATTTATTCTAGGAAAATATTCATTAAAAATCAACAAAAAGTTTTTTTTCAATTCCAATTGCTGTAGTAAGTTGCAATGCATGCTGGCTACTTACTACAGGTGAGGTTTTGCTCATAGGTCACTTTATGTAGGTTCAGGACTCATTTATTCTAGGAAAATATTCATTAAAAATCAACAAAAAGTTGTTTTTCAATTCCAATTGCTTTAGTAAGTTGCAATGCATGCTGGCTACTTACTACAGGTGAGGTTTTGCTCATCTATAGGTCACTTTATGTAGGTTCAGGACTCATTTATTCTAGGAAAATATTCATAAAAAATCAACAAAAAGTTGTTTTTCAATTCAGATTGCTGTAGTAAGTTGCAATGCATGCTGGCTACTTACTACAGGTGAGGTTTTGCAATAGGTCACTTTATGTAGGTTCAGGACTCATTTATTCTAGGAAAATATTCATAACAAATCAACAAAAAGTTGTTTTTCAATTCAGATTGCTGTAGTAAGTTGCAGGAAGCGCTGGCTACTTACTACAGGTGAGATTTTGCTCATAGGTCACTTTATGTAGGTTCAGGACTCAATTATTCTAGGAAAATATTCATTAAAAATCAACAAAAAGGTTTTTTACAATTCTGATTGCTATAGTAAGTTGCAATGCATGCTGGCTACTTACTACAGGTGAGGTTTTGCAATAGGTCACTTTATGTAGGTTCAGGACTCATTTATTCTAGGAAAATATTCATAATAAATCAACAAAAAGTTGTTTTTCAATTCAGATTGCTGTAGTAAGTTGCAGGAAGCGCTGGCTACTTACTACAGGTGAGATTTTGCTCATAGGTCACTTTATGTAGGTTCAGGACTCAATTATTCTAGGAAAATATTCATTAAAAATCAACAAAAAGGTTTTTTACAATTCTGATTGCTGTAGTAAGTTGCAATGCATGCTGGCTACTTACTACAGGTGAGGTTTTGCTCATCTATAGGTCACTTTATGTAGGTTCAGGACTCATTTATTCTAGGAAAATATTCATAAAAAATCAACAAAAAGTTGTTTTTCAATTCAGATTGCTGTAGTAAGTTGCAATGCATGCTGGCTACTTACTACAGGTGAGGTTTTGCAATAGGTCACTTTATGTAGGTTCAGGACTCATTTATTCTAGGAAAATATTCATAACAAATCAACAAAAAGTTGTTTTTCAATTCAGATTGCTGTAGTAAGTTGCAGGAAGCGCTGGCTACTTACTACAGGTGAGATTTTGCTCATAGGTCACTTTATGTAGGTTCAGGACTCAATTATTCTAGGAAAATATTCATTAAAAATCAACAAAAAGGTTTTTTACAATTCTGATTGCTATAGTAAGTTGCAATGCATGCTGGCTACTTACTACAGGTGAGGTTTTGCAATAGGTCACTTTATGTAGGTTCAGGACTCATTTATTCTAGGAAAATATTCATAATAAATCAACAAAAAGTTGTTTTTCAATTCAGATTGCTGTAGTAAGTTGCAGGAAGCGCTGGCTACTTACTACAGGTGAGATTTTGCTCATAGGTCACTTTATGTAGGTTCAGGACTCAATTATTCTAGGAAAATATTCATTAAAAATCAACAAAAAGGTTTTTTACAATTCTGATTGCTGTAGTAAGTTGCAATGCATGCTGGCTACTTACTACAGGTGAGGTTTTGCTCATAGGTCACTTTATGTACAGTGGGTACGGGTTGAGAATGCACCTTCTCCCGCGGGACTCCCGAAGAGATCCCACAGTGCGTCAAGCCGATTTTTTTCGAGGCTAAGGCAATGTACCCAAACAACCACCAGGTGGCAGAAAGTTTCAACTGCATTTAATGATGAAGACCGCATATCCGTCAATAGTCGACTCCTTAATCTCATTGAATCATTAAAATGAAGGTGATGACTGGCGAAATCATTCAAACGACACTTCAATGAACCATTGTTGAAATGAATGAAAATGGTTATAGAAATCGCCTACAGCCAGCGTTATAAGAAATATATAAGTATATATATAAATATAAGTAATAGTTAGTCTTCTTCCGTATTAAACAGATAGTCTACGGGACGCTCGTTCCGTAGGCTATTTTAAGGAACTACTCAATGCAGCGTTTCGTTATAAGAAATATATAAGTAATAGTTAAAGTCTTCTTCTGTATTGAACAGATAGCCTACGGGACGCTCTTTGATCCATATTTTAAGGAACTACTCAATGCACACACACTGGGTAAACTAGCGCGCTACAAACATTAAAATGTCAAATCATATTTATTTCTCTTTGTCGCCATGGTATTGGGGGAAACGCGGAGAGGCGAGATGGTCAGTCCTCGTATTTTTTCTTCGCGTTTCGTTATAAGAAATATATAAGTAATAGTTAAAGTCTTTTTCTTTATTGAACAGATAGCCTATGGGACGCTCTTTGTTCCGTATTTTAAGGAACTACTCAATGCACACACACTGGGTAAACTGGCGCGCTACAAACATTAAAATGTCCAATCATATTTATTTCTCTTTGTCGCCATGATATTGGGGGAAACGCGGAGAGGCGAGATGGTCAGTCCTCGTATTTTTTCTTCGCGTTTCGTTATAAGAAATATATAAGTAAAAGTCTTCTTCTGTATTGAACAGATAGCCTACGGGACGCTCTTTGTTCCGTATTTTAAGGAACTACTCAATGCAAACACACTACAATGCAAAACACACAAAGAAAACACTAAACATAGCCTACAACTTAATGACACTTTAATGCAGCGTTTCTCAAACTATGGGCCGCGAAACGTGGAGACTGCTGCTGGTCCGCGAGACATGGAGTGAAATTAGGTCCGCTTCATCTGATAATTTGCTGCGCAATTGACCAAGCAACCGCGGACCGACAGAAAAAAAAAGCAAACGTTGCTGCTATCGGGAGGAAATGCTTGCTAATTTGATGTGTTCAAACATAGAGCCATACAATTAGGTGTGTCTGTTATTATGATAATTTTCGAGCATAACTGCTTGTCCATAGCTCAGTGACAGGTGTTAATAGCCTTGCCATAAGCACTGCTGCAGGTGCTTCTTTTATTATGCGGTTAGAGCATAAGCGCTTACTCATATAGACTATAACTCAGGGACAGGTGCAAAACCACCAACTGGGATGGATCGAAGGGCAAGCAAGCACTGCCACACAACGTGAAGGCCTTTGTGTTATCAACACTAAACAGAAAGTTTCCTACGATGGGGAGAAGTGGCCGCAAGGACTGCATCGATAAGATCAACGAATACAGTAATGTTTTACAACCCAGCTGGTATCCGCTGTTCATTCCGACATATCCCCACTCGGCGGTAGGCCTAGGCCTATTTAACTTTTTTTTTTTTTTTTCAAACAACGTGCCATTCCGACATGAGGTCATTAATAGGCTATTAATGTCATAACTATTAGGCTATCATTAGGCTTACTATGCATGACTGTAGGCAGCTTTGAGTCCACTGAGATCTGGACCTCATCGGTTTTGAGAGCTGGAAATGCATGTGTTTGCTAAATATCGGTTGTTGTGCATGTTGCGTTCGCGACTCGGGGAAGTGAAAGCAGTTCTGTAAAGACATTGCAAGTTTTCATGCGCAGCTGTAGCTGATTGTGAAAGCCGATTGGAAATACATAAGTTTAGAGCGAACGTTTCAACTATGTTTGCCATGGTAGACAAAAATACTCAAATAAAACAATAGCCTAAAAAATAACTGCATGCGTAATGGACACGGCTCTATATCCTAAATAATTTTCGAGGTTCGCCATTTGGTAATATGACCTATTCTTACTGACAATAATTTAGATTGAGCACAACTAAAGTTGCACGAAGGCAAAATACAGTCCTAAAAGCCTATTCTATATAGCCTGGCCAATATTGTAGATGTGCTATAAAAGCAGCATTTGCGTGCGTGCTTGCCGGTGAGGTGTAGCCTACAAAAATGAGCATAACATCTGATTATTAAAGTATGGCTATAGGATGGTTGGTTTAAAATTCAAGTGTAGTAAAAAGGTTTGTGCACATCCCCGGTCAAGGTGCAGAACAAGAGTAGGCTAAATTATAAAAAAAATGGAAAAAGGTTCGCACACTTGAAATCCTTCTTTTTTGATTTTATTTTATTTTCTTTATCACAAAGGAATGACGTTTCGACCGTGTGGTCTTCTTCAGATTAAAATTCAAGTACGTGCGTTATTTAACCCCTCGAGACCGACTGCAGTCTGCTGACACAGCCAGACGACTCTCCCAACCCATTCATTCGTTTTGGCCGATATAACCCATTCATTCGTTTTGTGCGTATATAGATTCCTGCATGCTGAATTACCGTGACCCTTAGCCTACCTTGTGGATGATTTTTTCTCATTGGAATACAGCAGGACAGAATGCCTTTTATCTAACAAACGCAAAAGCTGAGATTGTTGGAAGGACTAGGCTACTCAACAAACTTGTTTTTCGTTTCTGGGAGATCTCGTTATCGTTTTGGATTGTCGAATTTTTATACTTAGGCTATTGTTTGGACTTATGGACAATGAACTTTGAGGGGTGGTTGTTAGTGCTTTACAAAGCTTTGTGTTAATAAGTGTCGGTCCTCCTATCCTTCAGCTCACTGCGCGATGCAGTTGCGCATAGTGGCCACGAAGTCATTAACTGTTTACGACACAATACATGATATTTGTGTTTTTCGTGTTACTCTTGATTATAATAAGAGGCAAATTGTTACAGGACAACTTAAACTGACTTCCCCAATGCTTCCCCGCAGCACATTACATTTTAATATAGGATGAACAAAGTATATGGACTTGCTATATTAAATCCAGTAGCCTAATAATTCTATGTGCCACGCCCGATTTCGCAAGTGATGTAGTAGGCTACGTTTAAACATCGACAAACGTCTGTGAGACTACCCATTTCATGAAGAGCAATTGTCTTGTGCGATCATTCCCCCTCCCCCACACTTGTCTAACCAGTTCACTAGACATTATAGCCTACCTATATGCGCCATTGAGGACGATTGCCTCCCTCCCCCCTCTCTCTCGACAGACACTTCCTGACACTAGGGCTCGGGATCATGACATCAAAACTTCGCGGGCACAGCCACATTGGCAGCTTCACTCCTTAGTTTACTATGGATTACTATGGATTTACTCCCGCCTTTTAGTGTGTTCCTGTTACTTAGTTTTTGCCTTCTTGGTCGTATGTTGCTGTGTAGTGGGGTGTAACAGTGCAACCCACGATCGCAAGAGGAGAATAATAAATCGCTACTATATTTCTGCTTCTTGTCTTGTGCATCTGAATGAATGGATATTACGTTCAGTGCGCTACCAAATGGCGGCGATATTCCTAGAGTTCAAGGCGTGTGCCCGAGCCCTATTATGTAAATGTAAAAATGTGTGTGTGTGTGTGTGTGTGTGTGTGTGTGTGTGTGTGTGTGTGTGTGTGTGTGTGTGTGTGTGTGTGCGCGCGCGCGCGCTGAACCACGAATTCACATATTAACTTTTCTTTTCAGCAAACATCGCAATCATAAAAAAAGTCGCAAAACTTTTTAATAAAATAATGCCTCTTGTCTTAATGGGTTCCGGAGGTTCGTAGAGTAAGTTTTGAACCCCGGTCGCTGACGTGTGATTAAGATGCCTCATCCAGTTACGCCACCGTTCGAGTATCAATATCTTCGCACTTAGCCAAGAAATATAAAGGATTCAGTCAGTCGAGTTCAAAAGTTCTGACATGTTAAACTGACGTTAGTCATTAATTCACCACATGATAAAATGCTGTTATATTGACGCACAGTAGCCCACGGTAGTCTATGTCTATCTCTGAATCAACATGAACATGCATAACGAGATCCATATATTCTAAGTTGCTAGAAACTTCTTTTGCGGAACTAGGCCTACTAGTCGATGGTTACAATGAATCACCCTCACTGCCCTATCGCATATCTGACCATCCATACAATGTTACAAAATGCGCGATCTTCTCCATGCATGTAGCCTACGGTTATAAGTAAAGTGACATGATAGGCATGTATGCCTATTAAAGATATTTCTGTTAAATACATTTTATTTTCAGTTGTCAAAAGTGGTGGGGACAAAATCTGTGATAAAGTGCTGGGTAAGCTACCCAGCGTCGCCGGTTAAAATGAACATGCCTCCGTTTTAAAATAGCCTATAGGCCTACACATTTCTAAGTATTCCTAGCATAAATGTAGCCTACATGTCCATCTTGTCCATCTCTTTCGTCTTCGCCTTGACAATAATAGCCTATTCACGGAAATGCGGTTTGTAACCGTAATGAATTAATGAATTAATCTAAGGTTGCCTATCGAGTCTTTCAGGTTGAATTGAAGGCTTCTAAAACCATTTTCATTAATTTCAACAATGGTTTATTGAAACGTCGTTTGATTATAATTTCGCCAGTCATCACCTTCATTTTAATGATTAAATGAGACGGATTAAATGAGACGGATATGCGGAGCATTTCTCTCCCTCTCCATTGACCAAAACGTTGCTCTGGCATCTCTGCTGGACTGACTGTAGAGTTATAGGCTACGTCGAGTGAGAGAGCCAGCTGTGAGGTAGGCTGTAAAACATTCGAAAACTCTGAAACTGCAATCTGACATGCCGAGCGTGATGTCTCTTTTCTCCGCTCGTCACCAGCGCGGTGTCCTCGGGTTTTTCCATGAGCCGAACCTTCATATTATTAGGGCGGTCTATGTTGCCCCCTTGCGGTTGCAGTTTTCCCGATGCTTCGGGAGTCCCGATGTGCGGGAAAGAAAGGAGCATTCTCAACCCCAGGGGCGTAGCCAGAGGGGTGGCCCCGGGTGGCACAGGCCACCCTTGAGATTCAATTGGCCACCCCAGGTGCCACCCCAAAATCCTAGTCTAGGCTACTATTCACCATAACAGTCAAAGGCGAGAAATTCCTTGATGCACTTGCAGCACACTATTTTGAAATATCAGGGTTCAGAAATATAAGCAATCTAGCAAACATGCTTGCAGTTATAGGCTACATGGCTTATTGTTTTTAGCATGTGAGTTTACAATAGGCCTACAGGCTACTGCTTGCGCTAACACAAAAACATATATTTACCTATCGCATCTGCCAGTGCCCATTTATCTTATTACACACACAAAACCCAGTATTGTAATTGTAGAATCACGTAATAGGCAACATTTTATATCTGCCTATTCTACCTACTCAGCCGACACTGTTGTATTGTTATGTTGTATTGTAAATAGTCTACTACCCTAATATTGACATTGTGGAAGGTTTATAGCTTAGGCCAGTGTTTCTTAACTGGTGGGTTGGAACCCAAAAGTGGGTTGTGGTACTGATCTGAGTGATGGGTCGCAGAGCTTGTGGCTAAAAAGAAATTAAAAATCGGCAATTTAAAATGCTACCTGATCAGATCTATCATTGGCCCGTTATTTTGATAAAATGTATTCATAGCCTTATTTTATTCAGCCATTGCCATGGCATGGACATAGACAATGTTTATGTGACAGGTCATGTTAGATATAATGTTAGGGAGCTAATTTTATAAAAGTATGCAGAATTTTAAGATATCATGTGAAACGCAAGTTGGCTGCAACCCTTGGGCAAAATAAGACAGTGTAGGGTGCACATGAGAGCATAAAACCATCCAAACTAAAGTGTCACTTGGAAACAACGCACCCCTGTCAAAGACAAACCTGTCGAGTAGTACTTTGAGGTAATATCAGCAGTTAAAGACTTCACAAATGTAATGCCAAACATCTGCATTTTCCACACAAATAGGCCAGGCACTTCGCGTGTCTTATGTAGGCTACCTCACCATATTCGATGGCTTGAATGCTAAATATATATAGTTGGTCACAACTTTATGAAATTATGGGTTCCAAAACCAGACCAGTTAAGAACCACTGGCAAAAAAACATTTCACACTTCCACTTTTGCTCAAATGGCCCAATTTCTGAACGAGTTTTGTTCAGAGCTGAAAATGAGCTGAAAACTGTATTTGACATTTTATCCAATTACAAAGACATTTGATGTGAGAGGTCTTTGTCCTTCTTTGTCCTTCAATTTATGAGTATGGTGCTTGGTGCATGGATTTACTCATGCATGTGTGCTTATTTAACAACTTGAGCCTGTTTCTGTTTATCTAGATGCCACCCTTGAATTTACCAGTGCCCCACTAGGGCCACCCTTGTTACAAATCTCTAGAATCGCCACTGCTCAACCCGTACCATCTGTAGGTTCAGGACTCATTTATTCTAGGAAAATATTCATTAAAAATCAACAAAAAGTTGTTTTTCAATTCCAATTGCTGTAGTAAGTTGCAATGCATGCTGGCTACACTGTTAGACATTTTCAAGGGTTTTTACAGTAGTTTACTGGCAGCACGGTTGCCAGTAAGCTACTGTAATCCATATATACAGTAGCACTACTGTATTTCAGTATACAGTATATTACTGTAGGTTGACAGCTACTGTAATCCAAATATACAGTATCACTAGTCACTACTGTATTTCTGTATACAGTTCATTACTGTAGGTCTTCAGCTACAGGTCTAGGCCTGCAGTACTGTGCAGTTCTCAGTTCTTATCTATATTTATATATAACACAGATATAGCCATTCACACACCAATTTTGAACATTTTCATATTTTTATTAAATAATTTCATAAGAAACTTTGACACAAATATCATTTACATTTTCATTTAAACATATTCAAGCGACATTTAAACACAAGAGCAAAGGTACTACAGGAAAAACATGTACATCAGTATATACTTAGTTTCTTATCTGTTTATGTTTTATTTGGTATTTGTTATTTTTTCAATTTTCAAAAGATTTTGGCCCAAATACATTTTCTTTTTGCATTTCAAGACAATCATTTTTTTGCATTTCAATAGTTAAACAAAAGTCAAGATTTTCACACACACACACACACACACACACACACGATCAAACTTACAAGCAGCAACAATAGAGACAAGTCAGGCAGCGTGGAGAATCCATGGATACTAAGACAAGAGAACACAAACAAGGTTCTGTTCCTTAGAATCTCAAAGGTGCAATATTTGAATTTTAATTACATGTTATTGTGTCCATGCATGTTTCTGATTTCTTACCTAGTCGCTGTTCATCCCCTCAAACTCGGTAAGCTTTGAGATGAATGACACCACTCGGCTGTTGATGGTTTCTGCCTTTCGTTTCACTGTCTGTCCAGTCTTGCGAAGAATAAGAAGAATCTAAGCAAAGCAGTCACAGAACATAGAACATTAAATGTGAAAATAGGTGTTAGAAGAAATGTAATGGAAAAGTTTTATCAACCTCAAAAGTTGACTTTCGTACAATCATTGATAATGACAATCATACTGTACTTAATTTTTAACAAGACATGTTTCCTTACCTCTGTATCAACTCCAGAGTTGCACATGCTGGCTCCTCATATTCTAAGTTGAAGACATAGTAGCTGGCGAAGTATGCCGACAGTGCATCAACAAAGTTGAGGTTCTCTTCCAACTGAAAGGCTACCTTCCCCTCAATTGTAACCATCCATTTGAATGATTCCAGTAAAGTATTCCCTGAAAGATGGAATAATAAGCAGTATTTAGAACATTATCTGATCTGCAGTATGCAGTCTAGTAAGTAGGCCTTTTAAGGGGAGGCTCTAGGCATTTTTTTAGGAGCCAGTCAAAAGCTGGTGAGTTTCAACATTTTGCTGAATAAAATGATACCTACATATATGTACAAAATACTCAGAAGATGGAAAAAAAACGTAACAAATTGAACACATCAAACAACTGATCCTTGAATACTTTATTTTCATATAAAAACCTTGTTTTCAATCCTATTAGTTTCGTAGTTGTGTACTATTTATGCCTATCTTACTTAACTCAAGCTTTCATCAAAATCCCTGTTTTTTTTACAAAAAAAAATAGAGAGAGAGTATTTTATGAAATATGTGCTGTTAGTGACCCAGACCTACCGAGGCCTGGCGAGACTGCCAACTAGTGACAATTCTGATCGTCATCTATTCATCATGTCAAACACCAGATTGGCCGGCCTGTTACATTAGTAGCTGTAAAAACTCAGAAAACATAGGCTAGATATCTTAACACTCACTTACCTATCATGATCAATCGGGGGTCACTGGAGGATCCAGATCATTCTCGACTGAATTTTGCTGTCGCACATACCTTAAAAATATAAGTACAGCGCTACAACATAACAACATTGTAACTACTATGTAAAACGTATAATTCTGATTGTGTTTCTACTTACATCTGCTAGCATCAAGATGAACTTCTTTTCCTTAAAGTAGTTCATCATTAGAAGCATAACTCCAATCGCCAACTGATTACTTCTTGTGGTCTCCATCTCCCGTAGAAGGCTACGAATCTTGCTGCTGTCCTGATGGTTTTGAAAGTAGTAAAGGATGAGCGGAGCGCACACAGATATTTTCGGACACGAAATCACATCTTCGAACATTACACCGGACATTGGTTGCCACTGCGTGACGTCGAGATTAGTGGTGAAGGCGACGCCGATGTCCTGAAATTACCTGGACACTCCTGTATGCCACACTGAAATCTGAAATTCGCCAAACTTGTATGCATTTTGATACGCATCTAGACGTTTTTCAAACTCGCGGTTTGTTGGGGACAAAGCTTACAGCAAAACATTGTGCAGGCTAACAAGGCTAGCGATGCAGCCTGTGCAGCTAACACCAGATAGCTAGGCTAATATAGCTGCTAGATAGCAGTAACACTGGAACTAAACCAGACTGTAAAATAAACAGACAACGTCGACTTACTTCCAATTAAATATGAATGGGCGTGTCACTGAAGAGGAATTAACAACACGGGGATATTTTTTGTCCAGAATCCATAATAGCTAAACTAGGGAGACGTCTGACTCGATAGTTTACTGTACAAGCAGACACAACATATAGCTGCTAGCTAGTATTAAAAAAATCTATGTTTAGGTGTTCAACACGACAAGATTTGGTCCATTAAATGTGGTTTACCTCTCCAACTTCAGGAGAAGATAGTTGATAGTTGTCGTCTTCTTCCTCTGCATCGACCTCCACCGACTGGTGATAGATGTAGACGTCGACTCACTCGACTGGAGAGATAACGGCGGTTTAAAAAAAAAAAAAAAAAAAAAAAAACCTACAGTACGCTACCGCACTTTTCAAAAACCTGGTAACCTACCGCATATTTCAAAAATGCACGGCTCCGATCACCAGAATGTTGTTCTAAATACAGTAATTTACTGTTTATGTTGTTCACAGTATATTACTGTGTGCTTTGCAGTAATATACTGTAGAAATTGCTGAAATGTCTAACAGTGTACTTACTACAGGTGAGGTTTTGCTCATAGGTCAATTTATGTAGGTTCAGGACTCATTTATTCTAGGAAAATATTCATTAAAAATCAACAAAAAGTTGTTTTTCAATTCCAATTGCTTTAGTAAGTTGCAATGCATGCTGGCTACTTACTACAGGTGAGGTTTTGCTCATAGGTCACTTTATGTAGGTTCAGGACTCATTTATTCTAGGAAAATATTCATAATAAATCAACAAAAAGTTGTTTTTCAATTCAGATTGCTGTAGTAAGTTGCAATGCATGCTGGCTACTTACTACAGGTGAGGTTTTGCAATAGGTCAATTTATGTAGGTTCAGGACTCATTTATTCTAGGAAAATATTCATTAAAAATCAACAAAAAGTTGTTTTTCAATTCCAATTGCTTTAGTAAGTTGCAATGCATGCTGGCTACTTACTACAGGTGAGGTTTTGCTCATAGGTCACTTTATGTAGGTTCAGGACTCATTTATTCTAGGAAAATATTCATAATAAATCAACAAAAAGTTGTTTTTCAATTCAGATTGCTGTAGTAAGTTGCAATGCATGCTGGCTACTTACTACAGGTGAGGTTTTGCAATAGGTCACTTTATGTAGGTTCAGGACTCATTTATTCTAGGAAAATATTCATAAAAAATCAACAAAAAGTTGTTTTTCAATTCAGATTGCTGTAGTAAGTTGCAATGCATGCTGGCTACTTACTACAGGTGAGGTTTTGCTCATAGGTCAATTTATGTAGGTTCAGGACTCATTTATTCTAGGAAAATATTCATTAAAAATCAACAAAAAGTTGTTTTTCAATTCCAATTGCTGTAGTAAGTTGCAATGCATGCTGGCTACTTACTACAGGTGAGGTTTTGCTCATAGGTCAATTTATGTAGGTTCAGGACTCATTTATTCTAGGAAAATATTCATAAAAAATCAACAAAAAGTTGTTTTTCAATTCAGATTGCTGTAGTAAGTTGCAATGCATGCTGGCTACTTACTACAGGTGAGGTTTTGCTCATAGGTCACTTTATGTAGGTTCAGGACTCATTTATTCTAGGAAAATATTCATTAAAAATCAACAAAAAGTTGTTTTTCAATTCCAATTGCTGTAGTAAGTTGCAATGCATGCTGGCTACTTACTACAGGTGAGGTTTTGCTCATAGGTCAATTTATGTAGGTTCAGGACTCATTTATTCTAGGAAAATATTCATAAAAAATCAACAAAAAGTTGTTTTTCAATTTCAATTGCTGTAGTAAGTTGCAGGGCGTGCTGGCTACTTACTACAGGTGAGATTTTGCTCATAGGTCACTTTATGTAGGTTCAGGACTCATTTATTCTAGGAAAATATTCATTAAAAATCAACAAAAAGTTGTTTTTCAATTCCAATTGCTGTAGTAAGTTGCAATGCATGCTGGCTACTTACTACAGGTGAGGTTTTGCTCATAGGTCAATTTATGTAGGTTCAGGACTCATTTATTCTAGGAAAATATTCATAAAAAATCAACAAAAAGTTGTTTTTCAATTTCAATTGCTGTAGTAAGTTGCAGGGCGTGCTGGCTACTTACTACAGGTGAGGTTTTGCTCATAGGTCAATTTATGTAGGTTCAGGACTCATTTATTCTTTTTAATGAATATTTTCCTAGAATAAATGAGTCCTGAACCTACATAAATTGACCTATGAGCAAAACCTCACCTGTAGTAAGTAGCCAGCATGCATTGCAACTTACTACAGCAATTGGAATTGAAAAACAACTTTTTGTTGATTTTTTATGAATATTTTCCTAGAATAAATGAGTCCTGAACCTACATAAATTGACCTATGAGCAAAACCTCACCTGTAGTAAGTAGCCAGCATGCATTGCAACTTACTACAGCAATTGGAATTGAAAAACAACTTTTTGTTGATTTTTAATGAATATTTTCCTAGAATAAATGAGTCCTGAACCTACATAAAGTGACCTATGAGCAAAATCTCACCTGTAGTAAGTAGCCAGCACGCCCTGCAACTTACTACAGCAATTGAAATTGAAAAACAACTTTTTGTTGATTTTTTATGAATATTTTCCTAGAATAAATGAGTCCTGAACCTACATAAATTGACCTATGAGCAAAACCTCACCTGTAGTAAGTAGCCAGCATGCATTGCAACTTACTACAGCAATTGGAATTGAAAAATTGACCTATGTAGGTTCAGGACTCATTTATTCTAGGAAAATATTCATTAAAAATCAACAAAAAGTTGTTTTTCAATTCCAATTGCTGTAGTAAGTTGCAATGCATGCTGGCTACTTACTACAGGTGAGGTTTTGCTCATAGGTCAATTTATGTAGGTTCAGGACTCATTTATTCTAGGAAAATATTCATTAAAAATCAACAAAAAGTTTTTTTTCAATTCCAATTGCTGTAGTAAGTTGCAATGCATGCTGGCTACTTACTACAGGTGAGGTTTTGCTCATAGGTCACTTTATGTAGGTTCAGGACTCATTTATTCTAGGAAAATATTCATTAAAAATCAACAAAAAGTTGTTTTTCAATTCCAATTGCTTTAGTAAGTTGCAATGCATGCTGGCTACTTACTACAGGTGAGGTTTTGCTCATAGGTCACTTTATGTAGGTTCAGGACTCATTTATTCTAGGAAAATATTCATAAAAAATCAACAAAAAGTTGTTTTTCAATTCAGATTGCTGTAGTAAGTTGCAATGCATGCTGGCTACTTACTACAGGTGAGGTTTTGCAATAGGTCACTTTATGTAGGTTCAGGACTCATTTATTCTAGGAAAATATTCATAAAAAATCAACAAAAAGTTGTTTTTCAATTCAGATTGCTGTAGTAAGTTGCAGGAAGCGCTGGCTACTTACTACAGGTGAGATTTTGCTCATAGGTCACTTTATGTAGGTTCAGGACTAAATTATTCTAGGAAAATATTCATTAAAAATCAACAAAAAGGTTTTTTACAATTCTGATTGCTATAGTAAGTTGCAATGCATGCTGGCTACTTACTACAGGTGAGGTTTTGCTCATAGGTCACTTTATGTAGGTTCAGGACTCATTTATTCTAGGAAAATATTCATTAAAAATCAACAAAAAGTTGTTTTTCAATTCCAATTGCTGTAGTAAGTTGCAATGCATGCTGGCTACTTACTACAGGTGAGGTTTTGCTCATAGGTCAATTTATGTAGGTTCAGGACTCATTTATTCTAGGAAAATATTCATTAAAAATCAACAAAAAGTTTTTTTTCAATTTCAATTGCTGTAGTAAGTTGCAATGCATGCTGGCTACTTACTACAGGTGAGGTTTTGCTCATAGGTCACTTTATGTAGGTTCAGGACTCATTTATTCTAGGAAAATATTCATTAAAAATCAACAAAAAGTTGTTTTTCAATTCCAATTGCTTTAGTAAGTTGCAATGCATGCTGGCTACTTACTACAGGTGAGGTTTTGCTCATAGGTCACTTTATGTAGGTTCAGGACTCATTTATTCTAGGAAAATATTCATAAAAAATCAACAAAAAGTTGTTTTTCAATTCAGATTGCTGTAGTAAGTTGCAATGCATGCTGGCTACTTACTACAGGTGAGGTTTTGCAATAGGTCACTTTATGTAGGTTCAGGACTCATTTATTCTAGGAAAATATTCATTAAAAATCAACAAAAAGTTGTTTTTCAATTCCAATTGCTTTAGTAAGTTGCAATGCATGCTGGCTACTTACTACAGGTGAGGTTTTGCTCATAGGTCACTTTATGTAGGTTCAGGACTCATTTATTCTAGGAAAATATTCATTAAAAATCAACAAAAAGTTGTTTTTCAATTCCAATTGCTTTAGTAAGTTGCAATGCATGCTGGCTACTTACTACAGGTGAGGTTTTGCTCATAGGTCACTTTATGTAGGTTCAGGACTCATTTATTCTAGGAAAATATTCATAAAAAATCAACAAAAAGTTGTTTTTCAATTCAGATTGCTGTAGTAAGTTGCAATGCATGCTGGCTACTTACTACAGGTGAGGTTTTGCAATAGGTCACTTTATGTAGGTTCAGGACTCATTTATTCTAGGAAAATATTCATAAAAAATCAACAAAAAGTTGTTTTTCAATTCAGATTGCTGTAGTAAGTTGCAGGAAGCGCTGGCTACTTACTACAGGTGAGATTTTGCTCATAGGTCACTTTATGTAGGTTAGGGACTCATTTATTCTAGGAAAATATTCATAAAAAATCAACAAAAAGTTGTTTTTCAATTCAGATTGCTGTAGTAAGTTGCAGGAAGCGCTGGCTACTTACTACAGGTGAGATTTTGCTCATAGGTCAATTTATGTAGGTTCAGGACTCATTTATTCTAGGAAAATATTCATTAAAAATCAACAAAAAGTTGTTTTTCAATTCCAATTTCTTTAGTAAGTTGCAATGCATGCTGGCTACTTACTACAGGTGAGGTTTTGCTCATAGGTCACTTTATGTAGGTTCAGGACTCATTTATTCTAGGAAAATATTCATAAAAAATCAACAAAAAGTTGTTTTTCAATTCAGATTTCTGTAGTAAGTTGCAGGAAGCGCTGGCTACTTACTACAGGTGAGATTTTGCTCATAGGTCACTTTATGTAGGTTCAGGACTCAATTATTCTAGGAAAATATTCATTAAAAATCAACAAAAAGGTTTTTTACAATTCTGATTGCTGTAGTCAGTTGCAATGCATGCTGGCTACTTACTACAGGTGAGGTTTTGCTCATAGGTCACTTTATGTAGGTTCAGGACTCATTTATTCTAGGAAAATATTCATTAAAAATCAACAAAAAGTTGTTTTTCAATTCCAATTGCTGTAGTAAGTTGCAATGCATGCTGGCTACTTACTACAGGTGAGGTTTTGCTCATAGGTCAATTAATGTAGGTTCAGGACTCATTTATTCTAGGAAAATATTCATTAAAAATCAACAAAAAGTTGTTTTTCAATTCCAATTGCTTTAGTAAGTTGCAATGCATGCTGGCTACTTACTACAGGTGAGGTTTTGCTCATAGGTCACTTTATGTAGGTTCAGGACTCATTTATTCTAGGAAAATATTCATAAAAAATCAACAAAAAGTTGTTTTTCAATTCAGATTGCTGTAGTAAGTTGCAATGCATGCTGGCTACTTACTACAGGTGAGGTTTTGCAATAGGTCACTTTATGTAGGTTCAGGACTCATTTATTCAAGGAAAATATTCATAAAAAATCAACAAAAAGTTGTTTTTCAATTCAGATTGCTGTAGTAATTTGCAGGAAGCGCTGGCTACTTACTACAGGTGAGATTTTGCTCATAGGTCACTTTATGTAGGTTCAGGACTCAATTATTCTAGGAAAATATTCATTAAAAATCAACAAAAAGGTTTTTTACAATTCTGATTGCTGTAGTAAGTTGCAATGCATGCTGGCTACTTACTACAGGTGAGGTTTTGCTCATAGGTCACTTTATGTAGGTTCAGGACTCATTTTTCTAGGAAAATATTCATTAAAAATCAACAAAAAGTTGTTTTTCAATTCCAATTGCTGTAGTAAGTTGCAATGCATGCTGGCTACTTACTACAGGTGAGGTTTTGCTCATAGGTCAATTTATGTAGGTTCAGGACTCATTTATTCTAGGAAAATATTCATTACAAATCAACAAAAAGTTTTTTTTCAATTTCAATTGCTGTAGTAAGTTGCAATGCATGCTGGCTACTTACTACAGGTGAGGTGTTGCTCATAGGTCACTTTATGTAGGTTCAGGACTCATTTATTCTAGGAAAATATTCATTAAAAATCAACAAAAAGTTGTTTTTCAATTCCAATTGCTGTAGTAAGTTGCAATGCATGCTGGCTACTTACTACAGGTGAGGTTTTGCTCATAGGTCAATTTATGTAGGTTCAGGACTCATTTATTCTAGGAAAATATTCATTAAAAATCAACAAAAAGTTGTTTTTCAATTCCAATTGCTTTAGTAAGTTGCAATGCATGCTGGCTACTTACTACAGGTGAGGTTTTGCTCATAGGTCACTTTATGTAGGTTCAGGACTCATTTATTCTAGGAAAATATTCATAAAAAATCAACAAAAAGTTGTTTTTCAATTCAGATTGCTGTAGTAAGTTGCAATGCATGCTGGCTACTTACTACAGGTGAGGTTTTGCAATAGGTCACTTTATGTAGGTTCAGGACTCAATTATTCAAGGAAAATATTCATAAAAAATCAACAAAAAGTTGTTTTTCAATTCAGATTGCTGTAGTAAGTTGCAGGAAGCGCTGGCTACTTACTACAGGTGAGATTTTGCTCATAGGTCACTTTATGTAGGTTCAGGACTCAATTATTCTAGGAAAATATTCATTAAAAATCAACAAAAAGGTTTTTTACAATTCTGATTGCTGTAGTAAGTTGCAATGCATGCTGGCTACTTACTACAGGTGAGGTTTTGCTCATAGGTCACTTTATGTAGGTTCAGGACTCATTTTTCTAGGAAAATATTCATTAAAAATCAACAAAAAGTTGTTTTTCAATTCCAATTGCTGTAGTAAGTTGCAATGCATGCTGGCTACTTACTACAGGTGAGGTTTTGCTCATAGGTCAATTTATGTAGGTTCAGGACTCATTTATTCTAGGAAAATATTCATTACAAATCAACAAAAAGTTTTTTTTCAATTTCAATTGCTGTAGTAAGTTGCAATGCATGCTGGCTACTTACTACAGGTGAGGTGTTGCTCATAGGTCACTTTATGTAGGTTCAGGACTCATTTATTCTAGGAAAATATTCATTAAAAATCAACAAAAAGTTGTTTTTCAATTCCAATTGCTTTAGTAAGTTGCAATGCATGCTGGCTACTTACTACAGGTGAGGTTTTGCTCATAGGTCACTTTATGTAGGTTCAGGACTCATTTATTCTAGGAAAATATTCATAAAAAATCAACAAAAAGTTGTTTTTCAATTCAGATTGCTGTAGTAAGTTGCAATGCATGCTGGCTACTTACTACAGGTGAGGTTTTGCAATAGGTCACTTTATGTAGGTTCAGGACTCATTTATTCTAGGAAAATATTCATAAAAAATCAACAAAAAGTTGTTTTTCAATTCAGATTGCTGTAGTAAGTTGCAGGAAGCGCTGGCTACTTACTACAGGTGAGATTTTGCTCATAGGTCACTTTATGTAGGTTCAGGACTCAATTATTCTAGGAAAATATTCATTAAAAATCAACAAAAAGTTGTTTTTCAATTCAGATTGCTGTAGTAAGTTGCAATGCATGCTGGCTACTTACTACAGGTGAGGTTTTGCAATAGGTCACTTTATGTAGGTTCAGGACTCATTTATTCAAGGAAAATATTCATAAAAAATCAACAAAAAGTTGTTTTTCAATTCAGATTGCTGTAGTAAGTTGCAGGAAGCGCTGGCTACTTACTACAGGTGAGATTTTGCTCATAGGTCACTTTATGTAGGTTCAGGACTCAATTATTCTAGGAAAATATTCATTAAAAATCAACAAAAAGGTTTTTTACAATTCTGATTGCTGTAGTAAGTTGCAATGCATGCTGGCTACTTACTACAGGTGAGGTTTTGCTCATAGGTCACTTTATGTAGGTTCAGGACTCATTTTTCTAGGAAAATATTCATTAAAAATCAACAAAAAGTTGTTTTTCAATTCCAATTGCTGTAGTAAGTTGCAATGCATGCTGGCTACTTGCTACAGGTGAGGTTTTGCTCATAGGTCAATTTATGTAGGTTCAGGACTCATTTATTCTAGGAAAATATTCATTACAAATCAACAAAAAGTTTTTTTTCAATTTCAATTGCTGTAGTAAGTTGCAATGCATGCTGGCTACTTACTACAGGTGAGGTGTTGCTCATAGGTCACTTTATGTAGGTTCAGGACTCATTTATTCTAGGAAAATATTCATTAAAAATCAACAAAAAGTTGTTTTTCAATTCCAATTGCTTTAGTAAGTTGCAATGCATGCTGGCTACTTACTACAGGTGAGGTTTTGCTCATAGGTCACTTTATGTAGGTTCAGGACTCATTTATTCTAGGAAAATATTCATAAAAAATCAACAAAAAGTTGTTTTTCAATTCAGATTGCTGTAGTAAGTTGCAATGCATGCTGGCTACTTACTACAGGTGAGGTTTTGCAATAGGTCACTTTATGTAGGTTCAGGACTCATTTATTCTAGGAAAATATTCATAAAAAATCAACAAAAAGTTGTTTTTCAATTCAGATTGCTGTAGTAAGTTGCAGGAAGCGCTGGCTACTTACTACAGGTGAGATTTTGCTCATAGGTCACTTTATGTAGGTTCAGGACTCAATTATTCTAGGAAAATATTCATTAAAAATCAACAAAAAGGTTTTTTACAATTCTGATTGCTGTAGTAAGTTGCAATGCATGCTGGCTACTTACTACAGGTGAGGTTTTGCTCATAGGTCACTTTATGTAGGTTCAGGACTCATTTATTCTAGGAAAATATTCATAAAAAATCAACAAAAAGTTGTTTTTCAATTCAGATTGCTGTAGTAAGTTGCAATGCATGCTGGCTACTTACTACAGGTGAGGTTTTGCAATAGGTCACTTTATGTAGGTTCAGGACTCATTTATTCTAGGAAAATATTCATAAAAAATCAACAAAAAGTTGTTTTTCAATTCAGATTGCTGTAGTAAGTTGCAATGCATGCTGGCTACTTACTACAGGTGAGGTTTTGCTCATAGGTCAATTTATGTAGGTTCAGGACTCATTTATTCTAGGAAAATATTCATTAAAAATCAACAAAAAGTTGTTTTTCAATTCCAATTGCTGTAGTAAGTTGCAATGCATGCTGGCTACTTACTACAGGTGAGGTTTTGCTCATAGGTCAATTTATGTAGGTTCAGGACTCATTTATTCTAGGAAAATATTCATAAAAAATCAACAAAAAGTTGTTTTTCAATTCAGATTGCTGTAGTAAGTTGCAATGCATGCTGGCTACTTACTACAGGTGAGGTTTTGCTCATACTGTAGGTCACTTTATGTAGGTTCAGGACTCATTTATTCTAGGAAAATATTCATTAAAAATCAACAAAAAGTTGTTTTTCCATTCAAATTGCTGTAGTAAGTTGCAATGCATGCTGGCTACTTACTACAGGTGAGGTTTTGCTCATAGGTCAATTTATGTAGGTTCAGGACTCATTTATTCTAGGAAAATATTCATAAAAAATCAACAAAAAGTTGTTTTTCAATTTCAATTGCTGTAGTAAGTTGCAGGGCGTGCTGGCTACTTACTACAGGTGAGATTTTGCTCATAGGTCACTTTATGTAGGTTCAGGACTCAATTATTCTAGGAAAATATTCATTAAAAATCAACAAAAAGGTTTTTTACAATTCTGATTGCTGTAGTCAGTTGCAATGCATGCTGGCTACTTACTACAGGTGAGGTTTTGCTCATAGGTCACTTTATGTAGGTTCAGGACTCATTTATTCTAGGAAAATATTCATTAAAAATCAACAAAAAGTTGTTTTTCAATTCCAATTGCTGTAGTAAGTTGCAATGCATGCTGGCTACTTACTACAGGTGAGGTTTTGCTCATAGGTCAATTAATGTAGGTTCAGGACTCATTTATTCTAGGAAAATATTCATTAAAAATCAACAAAAAGTTGCTTTTCAATTCCAATTGCTTTAGTAAGTTGCAATGCATGCTGGCTACTTACTACAGGTGAGGTTTTGCTCATAGGTCACTTTATGTAGGTTCAGGACTCATTTATTCTAGGAAAATATTCATAAAAAATCAACAAAAAGTTGTTTTTCAATTCAGATTGCTGTAGTAAGTTGCAATGCATGCTGGCTACTTACTACAGGTGAGGTTTTGCAATAGGTCACTTTATGTAGGTTCAGGACTCATTTATTCAAGGAAAATATTCATAAAAAATCAACAAAAAGTTGTTTTTCAATTCAGATTGCTGTAGTAAGTTGCAGGAAGCGCTGGCTACTTACTACAGGTGAGATTTTGCTCATAGGTCACTTTATGTAGGTTCAGGACTCAATTATTCTAGGAAAATATTCATTAAAAATCAACAAAAAGGTTTTTTACAATTCTGATTGCTGTAGTAAGTTGCAATGCATGCTGGCTACTTACTACAGGTGAGGTTTTGCTCATAGGTCACTTTATGTAGGTTCAGGACTCATTTTTCTAGGAAAATATTCATTAAAAATCAACAAAAAGTTGTTTTTCAATTCCAATTGCTGTAGTAAGTTGCAATGCATGCTGGCTACTTACTACAGGTGAGGTTTTGCTCATAGGTCAATTTATGTAGGTTCAGGACTCATTTATTCTAGGAAAATATTCATTACAAATCAACAAAAAGTTTTTTTTCAATTTCAATTGCTGTAGTAAGTTGCAATGCATGCTGGCTACTTACTACAGGTGAGGTGTTGCTCATAGGTCACTTTATGTAGGTTCAGGACTCATTTATTCTAGGAAAATATTCATTAAAAATCAACAAAAAGTTGTTTTTCAATTCCAATTGCTGTAGTAAGTTGCAATGCATGCTGGCTACTTACTACAGGTGAGGTTTTGCTCATAGGTCAATTTATGTAGGTTCAGGACTCATTTATTCTAGGAAAATATTCATTAAAAATCAACAAAAAGTTGTTTTTCAATTCCAATTGCTTTAGTAAGTTGCAATGCATGCTGGCTACTTACTACAGGTGAGGTTTTGCTCATAGGTCACTTTATGTAGGTTCAGGACTCATTTATTCTAGGAAAATATTCATAAAAAATCAACAAAAAGTTGTTTTTCAATTCAGATTGCTGTAGTAAGTTGCAATGCATGCTGGCTACTTACTACAGGTGAGGTTTTGCAATAGGTCACTTTATGTAGGTTCAGGACTCAATTATTCAAGGAAAATATTCATAAAAAATCAACAAAAAGTTGTTTTTCAATTCAGATTGCTGTAGTAAGTTGCAGGAAGCGCTGGCTACTTACTACAGGTGAGGTTTTGCTCATAGGTCAATTAATGTAGGTTCAGGACTCATTTATTCTAGGAAAATATTCATTAAAAATCAACAAAAAGTTGTTTTTCAATTCCAATTGCTTTAGTAAGTTGCAATGCATGCTGGCTACTTACTACAGGTGAGGTTTTGCTCATAGGTCACTTTATGTAGGTTCAGGACTCATTTATTCTAGGAAAATATTCATAAAAAATCAACAAAAAGTTGTTTTTCAATTCAGATTGCTGTAGTAAGTTGCAATGCATGCTGGCTACTTACTACAGGTGAGGTTTTGCAATAGGTCACTTTATGTAGGTTCAGGACTCATTTATTCAAGGAAAATATTCATAAAAAATCAACAAAAAGTTGTTTTTCAATTCAGATTGCTGTAGTAATTTGCAGGAAGCGCTGGCTACTTACTACAGGTGAGATTTTGCTCATAGGTCACTTTATGTAGGTTCAGGACTCAATTATTCTAGGAAAATATTCATTAAAAATCAACAAAAAGGTTTTTTACAATTCTGATTGCTGTAGTAAGTTGCAATGCATGCTGGCTACTTACTACAGGTGAGGTTTTGCTCATAGGTCACTTTATGTAGGTTCAGGACTCATTTTTCTAGGAAAATATTCATTAAAAATCAACAAAAAGTTGTTTTTCAATTCCAATTGCTGTAGTAAGTTGCAATGCATGCTGGCTACTTACTACAGGTGAGGTTTTGCTCATAGGTCAATTTATGTAGGTTCAGGACTCATTTATTCTAGGAAAATATTCATTACAAATCAACAAAAAGTTTTTTTTCAATTTCAATTGCTGTAGTAAGTTGCAATGCATGCTGGCTACTTACTACAGGTGAGGTGTTGCTCATAGGTCACTTTATGTAGGTTCAGGACTCATTTATTCTAGGAAAATATTCATTAAAAATCAACAAAAAGGTTTTTTACAATTCTGATTGCTGTAGTCAGTTGCAATGCATGCTGGCTACTTACTACAGGTGAGGTTTTGCTCATAGGTCACTTTATGTAGGTTCAGGACTCATTTATTCTAGGAAAATATTCATTAAAAATCAACAAAAAGTTGTTTTTCAATTCCAATTGCTGTAGTAAGTTGCAATGCATGCTGGCTACTTACTACAGGTGAGGTTTTGCTCATAGGTCAATTAATGTAGGTTCAGGACTCATTTATTCTAGGAAAATATTCATTAAAAATCAACAAAAAGTTGCTTTTCAATTCCAATTGCTTTAGTAAGTTGCAATGCATGCTGGCTACTTACTACAGGTGAGGTTTTGCTCATAGGTCACTTTATGTAGGTTCAGGACTCATTTATTCTAGGAAAATATTCATAAAAAATCAACAAAAAGTTGTTTTTCAATTCAGATTGCTGTAGTAAGTTGCAATGCATGCTGGCTACTTACTACAGGTGAGGTTTTGCAATAGGTCACTTTATGTAGGTTCAGGACTCATTTATTCAAGGAAAATATTCATAAAAAATCAACAAAAAGTTGTTTTTCAATTCAGATTGCTGTAGTAAGTTGCAGGAAGCGCTGGCTACTTACTACAGGTGAGATTTTGCTCATAGGTCACTTTATGTAGGTTCAGGACTCAATTATTCTGGGAAAATATTCATTAAAAATCAACAAAAAGGTTTTTTACAATTCTGATTGCTGTAGTAAGTTGCAATGCATGCTGGCTACTTACTACAGGTGAGGTTTTGCTCATAGGTCACTTTATGTAGGTTCAGGACTCATTTTTCTAGGAAAATATTCATTAAAAATCAACAAAAAGTTGTTTTTCAATTCCAATTGCTGTAGTAAGTTGCAATGCATGCTGGCTACTTACTACAGGTGAGGTTTTGCTCATAGGTCAATTTATGTAGGTTCAGGACTCATTTATTCTAGGAAAATATTCATTACAAATCAACAAAAAGTTTTTTTTCAATTTCAATTGCTGTAGTAAGTTGCAATGCATGCTGGCTACTTACTACAGGTGAGGTGTTGCTCATAGGTCACTTTATGTAGGTTCAGGACTCATTTATTCTAGGAAAATATTCATTAAAAATCAACAAAAAGTTGTTTTTCAATTCCAATTGCTGTAGTAAGTTGCAATGCATGCTGGCTACTTACTACAGGTGAGGTTTTGCTCATAGGTCAATTTATGTAGGTTCAGGACTCATTTATTCTAGGAAAATATTCATTAAAAATCAACAAAAAGTTGTTTTTCAATTCCAATTGCTTTAGTAAGTTGCAATGCATGCTGGCTACTTACTACAGGTGAGGTTTTGCTCATAGGTCACTTTATGTAGGTTCAGGACTCATTTATTCTAGGAAAATATTCATAAAAAATCAACAAAAAGTTGTTTTTCAATTCAGATTGCTGTAGTAAGTTGCAATGCATGCTGGCTACTTACTACAGGTGAGGTTTTGCAATAGGTCACTTTATGTAGGTTCAGGACTCAATTATTCAAGGAAAATATTCATAAAAAATCAACAAAAAGTTGTTTTTCAATTCAGATTGCTGTAGTAAGTTGCAGGAAGCGCTGGCTACTTACTACAGGTGAGGTTTTGCTCATAGGTCAATTAATGTAGGTTCAGGACTCATTTATTCTAGGAAAATATTCATTAAAAATCAACAAAAAGTTGTTTTTCAATTCCAATTGCTTTAGTAAGTTGCAATGCATGCTGGCTACTTACTACAGGTGAGGTTTTGCTCATAGGTCACTTTATGTAGGTTCAGGACTCATTTATTCTAGGAAAATATTCATAAAAAATCAACAAAAAGTTGTTTTTCAATTCAGATTGCTGTAGTAAGTTGCAATGCATGCTGGCTACTTACTACAGGTGAGGTTTTGCAATAGGTCACTTTATGTAGGTTCAGGACTCATTTATTCAAGGAAAATATTCATAAAAAATCAACAAAAAGTTGTTTTTCAATTCAGATTGCTGTAGTAATTTGCAGGAAGCGCTGGCTACTTACTACAGGTGAGATTTTGCTCATAGGTCACTTTATGTAGGTTCAGGACTCAATTATTCTAGGAAAATATTCATTAAAAATCAACAAAAAGGTTTTTTACAATTCTGATTGCTGTAGTAAGTTGCAATGCATGCTGGCTACTTACTACAGGTGAGGTTTTGCTCATAGGTCACTTTATGTAGGTTCAGGACTCATTTTTCTAGGAAAATATTCATTAAAAATCAACAAAAAGTTGTTTTTCAATTCCAATTGCTGTAGTAAGTTGCAATGCATGCTGGCTACTTACTACAGGTGAGGTTTTGCTCATAGGTCAATTTATGTAGGTTCAGGACTCATTTATTCTAGGAAAATATTCATTACAAATCAACAAAAAGTTTTTTTTCAATTTCAATTGCTGTAGTAAGTTGCAATGCATGCTGGCTACTTACTACAGGTGAGGTGTTGCTCATAGGTCACTTTATGTAGGTTCAGGACTCATTTATTCTAGGAAAATATTCATTAAAAATCAACAAAAAGTTGTTTTTCAATTCCAATTGCTGTAGTAAGTTGCAATGCATGCTGGCTACTTACTACAGGTGAGGTTTTGCTCATAGGTCAATTTATGTAGGTTCAGGACTCATTTATTCTAGGAAAATATTCATTAAAAATCAACAAAAAGTTGTTTTTCAATTCCAATTGCTTTAGTAAGTTGCAATGCATGCTGGCTACTTACTACAGGTGAGGTTTTGCTCATAGGTCACTTTATGTAGGTTCAGGACTCATTTATTCTAGGAAAATATTCATAAAAAATCAACAAAAAGTTGTTTTTCAATTCAGATTGCTGTAGTAAGTTGCAATGCATGCTGGCTACTTACTACAGGTGAGGTTTTGCAATAGGTCACTTTATGTAGGTTCAGGACTCAATTATTCAAGGAAAATATTCATAAAAAATCAACAAAAAGTTGTTTTTCAATTCAGATTGCTGTAGTAAGTTGCAGGAAGCGCTGGCTACTTACTACAGGTGAGATTTTGCTCATAGGTCACTTTATGTAGGTTCAGGACTCATTTATTCTAGGAAAATATTCATTACAAATCAACAAAAAGTTTTTTTTCAATTTCAATTGCTGTAGTAAGTTGCAATGCATGCTGGCTACTTACTACAGGTGAGGTGTTGCTCATAGGTCACTTTATGTAGGTTCAGGACTCATTTATTCTAGGAAAATATTCATTAAAAATCAACAAAAAGTTGTTTTTCAATTCCAATTGCTGTAGTAAGTTGCAATGCATGCTGGCTACTTACTACAGGTGAGGTTTTGCTCATAGGTCAATTTATGTAGGTTCAGGACTCATTTATTCTAGGAAAATATTCATTACAAATCAACAAAAAGTTTTTTTTCAATTTCAATTGCTGTAGTAAGTTGCAATGCATGCTGGCTACTTACTACAGGTGAGGTGTTGCTCATAGGTCACTTTATGTAGGTTCAGGACTCATTTATTCTAGGAAAATATTCATTAAAAATCAACAAAAAGTTGTTTTTCAATTCCAATTGCTTTAGTAAGTTGCAATGCATGCTGGCTACTTACTACAGGTGAGGTTTTGCTCATAGGTCACTTTATGTAGGTTCAGGACTCATTTATTCTAGGAAAATATTCATAAAAAATCAACAAAAAGTTGTTTTTCAATTCAGATTGCTGTAGTAAGTTGCAATGCATGCTGGCTACTTACTACAGGTGAGGTTTTGCAATAGGTCACTTTATGTAGGTTCAGGACTCATTTATTCTAGGAAAATATTCATAAAAAATCAACAAAAAGTTGTTTTTCAATTCAGATTGCTGTAGTAAGTTGCAGGAAGCGCTGGCTACTTACTACAGGTGAGATTTTGCTCATAGGTCACTTTATGTAGGTTCAGGACTCAATTATTCTAGGAAAATATTCATTAAAAATCAACAAAAAGTTGTTTTTCAATTCAGATTGCTGTAGTAAGTTGCAATGCATGCTGGCTACTTACTACAGGTGAGGTTTTGCAATAGGTCACTTTATGTAGGTTCAGGACTCATTTATTCAAGGAAAATATTCATAAAAAATCAACAAAAAGTTGTTTTTCAATTCAGATTGCTGTAGTAAGTTGCAGGAAGCGCTGGCTACTTACTACAGGTGAGATTTTGCTCATAGGTCACTTTATGTAGGTTCAGGACTCAATTATTCTAGGAAAATATTCATTAAAAATCAACAAAAAGGTTTTTTACAATTCTGATTGCTGTAGTAAGTTGCAATGCATGCTGGCTACTTACTACAGGTGAGGTTTTGCTCATAGGTCACTTTATGTAGGTTCAGGACTCATTTTTCTAGGAAAATATTCATTAAAAATCAACAAAAAGTTGTTTTTCAATTCCAATTGCTGTAGTAAGTTGCAATGCATGCTGGCTACTTGCTACAGGTGAGGTTTTGCTCATAGGTCAATTTATGTAGGTTCAGGACTCATTTATTCTAGGAAAATATTCATTACAAATCAACAAAAAGTTTTTTTTCAATTTCAATTGCTGTAGTAAGTTGCAATGCATGCTGGCTACTTACTACAGGTGAGGTGTTGCTCATAGGTCACTTTATGTAGGTTCAGGACTCATTTATTCTAGGAAAATATTCATTAAAAATCAACAAAAAGTTGTTTTTCAATTCCAATTGCTTTAGTAAGTTGCAATGCATGCTGGCTACTTACTACAGGTGAGGTTTTGCTCATAGGTCACTTTATGTAGGTTCAGGACTCATTTATTCTAGGAAAATATTCATAAAAAATCAACAAAAAGTTGTTTTTCAATTCAGATTGCTGTAGTAAGTTGCAATGCATGCTGGCTACTTACTACAGGTGAGGTTTTGCAATAGGTCACTTTATGTAGGTTCAGGACTCATTTATTCTAGGAAAATATTCATAAAAAATCAACAAAAAGTTGTTTTTCAATTCAGATTGCTGTAGTAAGTTGCAGGAAGCGCTGGCTACTTACTACAGGTGAGATTTTGCTCATAGGTCACTTTATGTAGGTTCAGGACTCAATTATTCTAGGAAAATATTCATTAAAAATCAACAAAAAGGTTTTTTACAATTCTGATTGCTGTAGTAAGTTGCAATGCATGCTGGCTACTTACTACAGGTGAGGTTTTGCTCATAGGTCACTTTATGTAGGTTCAGGACTCATTTATTCTAGGAAAATATTCATAAAAAATCAACAAAAAGTTGTTTTTCAATTCAGATTGCTGTAGTAAGTTGCAATGCATGCTGGCTACTTACTACAGGTGAGGTTTTGCTCATAGGTCAATTTATGTAGGTTCAGGACTCATTTATTCTAGGAAAATATTCATTAAAAATCAACAAAAAGTTGTTTTTCAATTCCAATTGCTGTAGTAAGTTGCAATGCATGCTGGCTACTTACTACAGGTGAGGTTTTGCTCATAGGTCAATTTATGTAGGTTCAGGACTCATTTATTCTAGGAAAATATTCATAAAAAATCAACAAAAAGTTGTTTTTCAATTCAGATTGCTGTAGTAAGTTGCAATGCATGCTGGCTACTTACTACAGGTGAGGTTTTGCTCATACTGTAGGTCACTTTATGTAGGTTCAGGACTCATTTATTCTAGGAAAATATTCATTAAAAATCAACAAAAAGTTGTTTTTCCATTCAAATTGCTGTAGTAAGTTGCAATGCATGCTGGCTACTTACTACAGGTGAGGTTTTGCTCATAGGTCAATTTATGTAGGTTCAGGACTCATTTATTCTAGGAAAATATTCATAAAAAATCAACAAAAAGTTGTTTTTCAATTTCAATTGCTGTAGTAAGTTGCAGGGCGTGCTGGCTACTTACTACAGGTGAGATTTTGCTCATAGGTCACTTTATGTAGGTTCAGGACTCAATTATTCTAGGAAAATATTCATTAAAAATCAACAAAAAGGTTTTTTACAATTCTGATTGCTGTAGTCAGTTGCAATGCATGCTGGCTACTTACTACAGGTGAGGTTTTGCTCATAGGTCACTTTATGTAGGTTCAGGACTCATTTATTCTAGGAAAATATTCATTAAAAATCAACAAAAAGTTGTTTTTCAATTCCAATTGCTGTAGTAAGTTGCAATGCATGCTGGCTACTTACTACAGGTGAGGTTTTGCTCATAGGTCAATTAATGTAGGTTCAGGACTCATTTATTCTAGGAAAATATTCATTAAAAATCAACAAAAAGTTGCTTTTCAATTCCAATTGCTTTAGTAAGTTGCAATGCATGCTGGCTACTTACTACAGGTGAGGTTTTGCTCATAGGTCACTTTATGTAGGTTCAGGACTCATTTATTCTAGGAAAATATTCATAAAAAATCAACAAAAAGTTGTTTTTCAATTCAGATTGCTGTAGTAAGTTGCAATGCATGCTGGCTACTTACTACAGGTGAGGTTTTGCAATAGGTCACTTTATGTAGGTTCAGGACTCATTTATTCAAGGAAAATATTCATAAAAAATCAACAAAAAGTTGTTTTTCAATTCAGATTGCTGTAGTAAGTTGCAGGAAGCGCTGGCTACTTACTACAGGTGAGATTTTGCTCATAGGTCACTTTATGTAGGTTCAGGACTCAATTATTCTAGGAAAATATTCATTAAAAATCAACAAAAAGGTTTTTTACAATTCTGATTGCTGTAGTAAGTTGCAATGCATGCTGGCTACTTACTACAGGTGAGGTTTTGCTCATAGGTCACTTTATGTAGGTTCAGGACTCATTTTTCTAGGAAAATATTCATTAAAAATCAACAAAAAGTTGTTTTTCAATTCCAATTGCTGTAGTAAGTTGCAATGCATGCTGGCTACTTACTACAGGTGAGGTTTTGCTCATAGGTCAATTTATGTAGGTTCAGGACTCATTTATTCTAGGAAAATATTCATTACAAATCAACAAAAAGTTTTTTTTCAATTTCAATTGCTGTAGTAAGTTGCAATGCATGCTGGCTACTTACTACAGGTGAGGTGTTGCTCATAGGTCACTTTATGTAGGTTCAGGACTCATTTATTCTAGGAAAATATTCATTAAAAATCAACAAAAAGTTGTTTTTCAATTCCAATTGCTGTAGTAAGTTGCAATGCATGCTGGCTACTTACTACAGGTGAGGTTTTGCTCATAGGTCAATTTATGTAGGTTCAGGACTCATTTATTCTAGGAAAATATTCATTAAAAATCAACAAAAAGTTGTTTTTCAATTCCAATTGCTTTAGTAAGTTGCAATGCATGCTGGCTACTTACTACAGGTGAGGTTTTGCTCATAGGTCACTTTATGTAGGTTCAGGACTCATTTATTCTAGGAAAATATTCATAAAAAATCAACAAAAAGTTGTTTTTCAATTCAGATTGCTGTAGTAAGTTGCAATGCATGCTGGCTACTTACTACAGGTGAGGTTTTGCAATAGGTCACTTTATGTAGGTTCAGGACTAAATTATTCAAGGAAAATATTCATAAAAAATCAACAAAAAGTTGTTTTTCAATTCAGATTGCTGTAGTAAGTTGCAGGAAGCGCTGGCTACTTACTACAGGTGAGGTTTTGCTCATAGGTCAATTAATGTAGGTTCAGGACTCATTTATTCTAGGAAAATATTCATTAAAAATCAACAAAAAGTTGTTTTTCAATTCCAATTGCTTTAGTAAGTTGCAATGCATGCTGGCTACTTACTACAGGTGAGGTTTTGCTCATAGGTCACTTTATGTAGGTTCAGGACTCATTTATTCTAGGAAAATATTCATAAAAAATCAACAAAAAGTTGTTTTTCAATTCAGATTGCTGTAGTAAGTTGCAATGCATGCTGGCTACTTACTACAGGTGAGGTTTTGCAATAGGTCACTTTATGTAGGTTCAGGACTCATTTATTCAAGGAAAATATTCATAAAAAATCAACAAAAAGTTGTTTTTCAATTCAGATTGCTGTAGTAATTTGCAGGAAGCGCTGGCTACTTACTACAGGTGAGATTTTGCTCATAGGTCACTTTATGTAGGTTCAGGACTCAATTATTCTAGGAAAATATTCATTAAAAATCAACAAAAAGGTTTTTTACAATTCTGATTGCTGTAGTAAGTTGCAATGCATGCTGGCTACTTACTACAGGTGAGGTTTTGCTCATAGGTCACTTTATGTAGGTTCAGGACTCATTTTTCTAGGAAAATATTCATTAAAAATCAACAAAAAGTTGTTTTTCAATTCCAATTGCTGTAGTAAGTTGCAATGCATGCTGGCTACTTACTACAGGTGAGGTTTTGCTCATAGGTCAATTTATGTAGGTTCAGGACTCATTTATTCTAGGAAAATATTCATTACAAATCAACAAAAAGTTTTTTTTCAATTTCAATTGCTGTAGTAAGTTGCAATGCATGCTGGCTACTTACTACAGGTGAGGTGTTGCTCATAGGTCACTTTATGTAGGTTCAGGACTCATTTATTCTAGGAAAATATTCATTAAAAATCAACAAAAAGTTGTTTTTCAATTCCAATTGCTGTAGTAAGTTGCAATGCATGCTGGCTACTTACTACAGGTGAGGTTTTGCTCATAGGTCAATTTATGTAGGTTCAGGACTCATTTATTCTAGGAAAATATTCATTAAAAATCAACAAAAAGTTGTTTTTCAATTCCAATTGCTTTAGTAAGTTGCAATGCATGCTGGCTACTTACTACAGGTGAAGTTTTGCTCATAGGTCACTTTATGTAGGTTCAGGACTCATTTATTCTAGGAAAATATTCATAAAAAATCAACAAAAAGTTGTTTTTCAATTCAGATTGCTGTAGTAAGTTGCAATGCATGCTGGCTACTTACTACAGGTGAGGTTTTGCAATAGGTCACTTTATGTAGGTTCAGGACTCAATTATTCAAGGAAAATATTCATAAAAAATCAACAAAAAGTTGTTTTTCAATTCAGATTGCTGTAGTAAGTTGCAGGAAGCGCTGGCTACTTACTACAGGTGAGATTTTGCTCATAGGTCACTTTATGTAGGTTCAGGACTCAATTATTCTAGGAAAATATTCATTAAAAATCAACAAAAAGGTTTTTTACAATTCTGATTGCTGTAGTAAGTTGCAATGCATGCTGGCTACTTACTACAGGTGAGGTTTTGCTCATAGGTCACTTTATGTAGGTTCAGGACTCATTTTTCTAGGAAAATATTCATTAAAAATCAACAAAAAGTTGTTTTTCAATTCCAATTGCTGTAGTAAGTTGCAATGCATGCTGGCTACTTACTACAGGTGAGGTTTTGCTCATAGGTCAATTTATGTAGGTTCAGGACTCATTTATTCTAGGAAAATATTCATTACAAATCAACAAAAAGTTTTTTTTCAATTTCAATTGCTGTAGTAAGTTGCAATGCATGCTGGCTACTTACTACAGGTGAGGTGTTGCTCATAGGTCACTTTATGTAGGTTCAGGACTCATTTATTCTAGGAAAATATTCATTAAAAATCAACAAAAAGTTGTTTTTCAATTCCAATTGCTTTAGTAAGTTGCAATGCATGCTGGCTACTTACTACAGGTGAGGTTTTGCTCATAGGTCACTTTATGTAGGTTCAGGACTCATTTATTCTAGGAAAATATTCATAAAAAATCAACAAAAAGTTGTTTTTCAATTCAGATTGCTGTAGTAAGTTGCAATGCATGCTGGCTACTTACTACAGGTGAGGTTTTGCAATAGGTCACTTTATGTAGGTTCAGGACTCATTTATTCTAGGAAAATATTCATAAAAAATCAACAAAAAGTTGTTTTTCAATTCAGATTGCTGTAGTAAGTTGCAGGAAGCGCTGGCTACTTACTACAGGTGAGATTTTGCTCATAGGTCACTTTATGTAGGTTCAGGACTCAATTATTCTAGGAAAATATTCATTAAAAATCAACAAAAAGTTGTTTTTCAATTCAGATTGCTGTAGTAAGTTGCAATGCATGCTGGCTACTTACTACAGGTGAGGTTTTGCAATAGGTCACTTTATGTAGGTTCAGGACTCATTTATTCAAGGAAAATATTCATAAAAAATCAACAAAAAGTTGTTTTTCAATTCAGATTGCTGTAGTAAGTTGCAGGAAGCGCTGGCTACTTACTACAGGTGAGATTTTGCTCATAGGTCACTTTATGTAGGTTCAGGACTCAATTATTCTAGGAAAATATTCATTAAAAATCAACAAAAAGGTTTTTTACAATTCTGATTGCTGTAGTAAGTTGCAATGCATGCTGGCTACTTACTACAGGTGAGGTTTTGCTCATAGGTCACTTTATGTAGGTTCAGGACTCATTTTTCTAGGAAAATATTCATTAAAAATCAACAAAAAGTTGTTTTTCAATTCCAATTGCTGTAGTAAGTTGCAATGCATGCTGGCTACTTGCTACAGGTGAGGTTTTGCTCATAGGTCAATTTATGTAGGTTCAGGACTCATTTATTCTAGGAAAATATTCATTACAAATCAACAAAAAGTTTTTTTTCAATTTCAATTGCTGTAGTAAGTTGCAATGCATGCTGGCTACTTACTACAGGTGAGGTGTTGCTCATAGGTCACTTTATGTAGGTTCAGGACTCATTACAGTGCATGAAAATGCACTGTACTGTTCTTCCTATGCTTCTTCTTCTTCTTATTATTCCGCTGATCAAATTCATTTTTTCTATTCAGCTTGAACCGTTTAACTTAGAAACTTAATTCAAACGTTGCAACGTAGGTCTTCAATAGGGGCATGCTGCTAAGTATTTTTCAACTTTGTAACTTTTATACTTTTTAAACTATAAATTAAAAACTATTACAAATTTCCCCATAGACTTAACATTGGCCTCTATGACATCACAGTCGGGTCGTTAAGCAATTAGAATCTTATGCCAGGTGGCCAGCCCCACCTGCAGCAGCTCTCTCTCTCTCTCAGGCTTTAAGGATACAATCTCTCTGTGAAGACTACATATCCTGTTAACTGTTTCCTCTTTCCACAACTGTTTAAAAATAAAAGTCCTCACTGCAATAATACACTATTTAATCATTTAACCATTTAAACTACTCAACTATTTAACTGTTCAACCATTCCAACTGTCAGTTATCATCAACTATGCCTCCAGTCAACTACATGAGACCTCCATGTACCTAGCAACCAACATAGCAACCATTAAAATTAAGCGTTTATGACTGTTTCCATAGCAACCAACAGGATTTTACTACAGTAACTTCTTTATTCCTGATAGTGGCAACCATTAAAATTAAGCGTTTATGACTGTTTCCATAGCAACCAACAGGATTTTACTACAGTAACTTCTTTATTCCTGATAGTGGCAGCCATGGATACCCTATCAACAAATGTTTCAAAATAGAAGTCCTCAGTAGCAAGTTAGCTAGTTAGCATAGTTAGCATTGTTAGCATAGTTAGCATTTTAGCATAGCTGCTAGAAATGATTAGCTAAGTTAGCTAATCAACCTAGTTAGCATAGTTAGCATTGTTAGCATAGTTAGCATTTTTAACATAGCTGCTAGAAATGATTAGCTAAGTTAGCTAATCAACCTAGTTAGCATTGTTAACATAGTTAGCATTGTTAACATAGTTAGCATTGTTAGGATAACTGTTAGAAATGATTAGCTAAGTTAGCTAATCAACCTGGTTAGCATAGTTAGCATTTTTAACATTACTGATAGAAATCATTAGCTAGGTTAGCTAATCAACCTGGTTAACATTGTTAGCATAGTTAACATTGTTAGCATTGTTAGCATTTTTACCATAACTGTTAGAAATCATTAGCTAAGTAAACCAATCAACCTGGTTATCATTGTTAACATAGTTAGATAACATTTTAACATACCTTTTAGAAATCATTAGTTAAGTTACAACTGGAATGTTTAAGCTTTAAACTGTCTACCTTCACACATCAACTCTCTTTAAACTATGCAACGACCATGTTTACCCTAGCTACACCTTAGTAACCATATCTACATTATCTATCTATACATTTTTGCATTTTCATGCACTGGTAATTCCTTGGAATTGCATTTCTAGTTTATTCTAGGAAAATATTCATTAAAAATCAACAAAAAGTTGTTTTTCAATTCCAATTGCTTTAGTAAGTTGCAATGCATGCTGGCTACTTACTACAGGTGAGGTTTTGCTCATAGGTCACTTTATGTAGGTTCAGGACTCATTTATTCTAGGAAAATATTCATAAAAAATCAACAAAAAGTTGTTTTTCAATTCAGATTGCTGTAGTAAGTTGCAATGCATGCTGGCTACTTACTACAGGTGAGGTTTTGCAATAGGTCACTTTATGTAGGTTCAGGACTCATTTATTCTAGGAAAATATTCATAAAAAATCAACAAAAAGTTGTTTTTCAATTCAGATTGCTGTAGTAAGTTGCAGGAAGCACTGGCTACTTACTACAGGTGAGATTTTGCTCATAGGTCACTTTATGTAGGTTCAGGACTCAATTATTCTAGGAAAATATTCATTAAAAATCAACAAAAAGGTTTTTTACAATTCTGATTGCTGTAGTAAGTTGCAATGCATGCTGGCTACTTACTACAGGTGAGGTTTTGCTCATAGGTCACTTTATGTAGGTTCAGGACTCATTTTTCTAGGAAAATATTCATTAAAAATCAACAAAAAGTTGTTTTTCAATTCCAATTGCTGTAGTAAGTTGCAATGCATGCTGGCTACTTGCTACAGGTGAGGTTTTGCTCATAGGTCAATTTATGTAGGTTCAGGACTCATTTATTCTAGGAAAATATTCATTACAAATCAACAAAAAGTTTTTTTTCAATTTCAATTGCTGTAGTAAGTTGCAATGCATGCTGGCTACTTACTACAGGTGAGGTGTTGCTCATAGGTCACTTTATGTAGGTTCAGGACTCATTACAGTGCATGAAAATGCACTGTACTGTTCTTCCTATGCTTCTTCTTCTTCTTATTATTCCGCTGATCAAATTCATTTTTTCTATTCAGCTTGAACCGTTTAACTTAGAAACTTAATTCAAACGTTGCAACGTAGGTCTTCAATAGGGGCATGCTGCTAAGTATTTTTCAACTTTGTAACTTTTATACTTTTTAAACTATAAATTAAAAACTATTACAAATTTCCCCATAGACTTAACATTGGCCTCTATGACATCACAGTCGGGTCGTTAAGCAATTAGAATCTTATGCCAGGTGGCCAGCCCCACCTGCAGCAGCTCTCTCTCTCTCTCAGGCTTTAAGGATACAATCTCTCTGTGAAGACTACATATCCTGTTAACTGTTTCCTCTTTCCACAACTGTTTAAAAATAAAAGTCCTCACTGCAATAATACACTATTTAATCATTTAACCATTTAAACTACTCAACTATTTAACTGTTCAACCATTCCAACTGTCAGTTATCATCAACTATGCCTCCAGTCAACTACATGAGACCTCCATGTACCTAGCAACCAACATAGCAACCATTAAAATTAAGCGTTTATGACTGTTTCCATAGCAACCAACAGGATTTTACTACAGTAACTTCTTTATTCCTGATAGTGGCAACCATTAAAATTAAGCGTTTATGACTGTTTCCATAGCAACCAACAGGATTTTACTACAGTAACTTCTTTATTCCTGATAGTGGCAGCCATGGATACCCTATCAACAAATGTTTCAAAATAGAAGTCCTCAGTAGCAAGTTAGCTAGTTAGCATAGTTAGCATTGTTAGCATAGTTAGCATTTTAGCATAGCTGCTAGAAATGATTAGCTAAGTTAGCTAATCAACCTAGTTAGCATAGTTAGCATTGTTAGCATAGTTAGCATTTTTAACATAGCTGCTAGAAATGATTAGCTAAGTTAGCTAATCAACCTAGTTAGCATTGTTAACATAGTTAGCATTGTTAACATAGTTAGCATTGTTAGGATAACTGTTAGAAATGATTAGCTAAGTTAGCTAATCAACCTGGTTAGCATAGTTAGCATTTTTAACATTACTGATAGAAATCATTAGCTAGGTTAGCTAATCAACCTGGTTAACATTGTTAGCATAGTTAACATTGTTAGCATTGTTAGCATTTTTACCATAACTGTTAGAAATCATTAGCTAAGTAAACCAATCAACCTGGTTATCATTGTTAACATAGTTAGATAACATTTTAACATACCTTTTAGAAATCATTAGTTAAGTTACAACTGGAATGTTTAAGCTTTAAACTGTCTACCTTCACACATCAACTCTCTTTAAACTATGCAACGACCATGTTTACCCTAGCTACACCTTAGTAACCATATCTACATTATCTATCTATACATTTTTGCATTTTCATGCACTGGTAATTCCTTGGAATTGCATTTCTAGTTTATTCTAGGAAAATATTCATTAAAAATCAACAAAAAGTTGTTTTTCAATTCCAATTGCTTTAGTAAGTTGCAATGCATGCTGGCTACTTACTACAGGTGAGGTTTTGCTCATAGGTCACTTTATGTAGGTTCAGGACTCATTTATTCTAGGAAAATATTCATAAAAAATCAACAAAAAGTTGTTTTTCAATTCAGATTGCTGTAGTAAGTTGCAATGCATGCTGGCTACTTACTACAGGTGAGGTTTTGCAATAGGTCACTTTATGTAGGTTCAGGACTCATTTATTCTAGGAAAATATTCATAAAAAATCAACAAAAAGTTGTTTTTCAATTCAGATTGCTGTAGTAAGTTGCAGGAAGCGCTGGCTACTTACTACAGGTGAGATTTTGCTCATAGGTCACTTTATGTAGGTTCAGGACTCAATTATTCTAGGAAAATATTCATTAAAAATCAACAAAAAGGTTTTGTACAATTCTGATTGCTGTAGTAAGTTGCAATGCATGCTGGCTACTTACTACAGGTGAGGTTTTGCTCATAGGTCACTTTATGTAGGTTCAGGACTCATTTTTCTAGGAAAATATTCATTAAAAATCAACAAAAAGTTGTTTTTCAATTCCAATTGCTGTAGTAAGTTGCAATGCATGCTGGCTACTTGCTACAGGTGAGGTTTTGCTCATAGGTCAATTTATGTAGGTTCAGGACTCATTTATTCTAGGAAAATATTCATTACAAATCAACAAAAAGTTTTTTTTCAATTTCAATTGCTGTAGTAAGTTGCAATGCATGCTGGCTACTTACTACAGGTGAGGTGTTGCTCATAGGTCACTTTATGTAGGTTCAGGACTCATTTATTCTAGGAAAATATTCATTAAAAATCAACAAAAAGTTGTTTTTCAATTCCAATTGCTTTAGTAAGTTGCAATGCATGCTGGCTACTTACTACAGGTGAGGTTTTGCTCATAGGTCACTTTATGTAGGTTCAGGACTCATTTATTCTAGGAAAATATTCATAAAAAATCAACAAAAAGTTGTTTTTCAATTCAGATTGCTGTAGTAAGTTGCAATGCATGCTGGCTACTTACTACAGGTGAGGTTTTGCAATAGGTCACTTTATGTAGGTTCAGGACTCATTTATTCTAGGAAAATATTCATAAAAAATCAACAAAAAGTTGTTTTTCAATTCAGATTGCTGTAGTAAGTTGCAGGAAGCGCTGGCTACTTACTACAGGTGAGATTTTGCTCATAGGTCACTTTATGTAGGTTCAGGACTCAATTATTCTAGGAAAATATTCATTAAAAATCAACAAAAAGGTTTTTTACAATTCTGATTGCTGTAGTAAGTTGCAATGCATGCTGGCTACTTACTACAGGTGAGGTTTTGCTCATAGGTCACTTTATGTAGGTTCAGGACTCATTTATTCTAGGAAAATATTCATAAAAAATCAACAAAAAGTTGTTTTTCAATTCAGATTGCTGTAGTAAGTTGCAATGCATGCTGGCTACTTACTACAGGTGAGGTTTTGCAATAGGTCACTTTATGTAGGTTCAGGACTCATTTATTCTAGGAAAATATTCATAAAAAATCAACAAAAAGTTGTTTTTCAATTCAGATTGCTGTAGTAAGTTGCAATGCATGCTGGCTACTTACTACAGGTGAGGTTTTGCTCATAGGTCAATTTATGTAGGTTCAGGACTCATTTATTCTAGGAAAATATTCATTAAAAATCAACAAAAAGTTGTTTTTCAATTCCAATTGCTGTAGTAAGTTGCAATGCATGCTGGCTACTTACTACAGGTGAGGTTTTGCTCATAGGTCAATTTATGTAGGTTCAGGACTCATTTATTCTAGGAAAATATTCATAAAAAATCAACAAAAAGTTGTTTTTCAATTCAGATTGCTGTAGTAAGTTGCAATGCATGCTGGCTACTTACTACAGGTGAGGTTTTGCTCATACTGTAGGTCACTTTATGTAGGTTCAGGACTCATTTATTCTAGGAAAATATTCATTAAAAATCAACAAAAAGTGGCCCCGGCAGTGGCGCAACTGGCTGGGGCACCTGCACCGTACGCTGGCGACCCGGGTTCGATTCCCGCCCCGTGGTCCTTTCCAGATCCCACCCCGACTCTCTCCCACTCATTTCCTGTCATTCTCTCTACTGTCCTGTCCAAATAAAGGCATAAAAAGCCCAAAAAATAATCTTTAAAAAAAAAAATCAACAAAAAGTTGTTTTTCCATTCAAATTGCTGTAGTAAGTTGCAATGCATGCTGGCTACTTACTACAGGTGAGGTTTTGCTCATAGGTCAATTTATGTAGGTTCAGGACTCATTTATTCTAGGAAAATATTCATAAAAAATCAACAAAAAGTTGTTTTTCAATTTCAATTGCTGTAGTAAGTTGCAGGGCGTGCTGGCTACTTACTACAGGTGAGATTTTGCTCATAGGTCACTTTATGTAGGTTCAGGACTCAATTATTCTAGGAAAATATTCATTAAAAATCAACAAAAAGGTTTTTTACAATTCTGATTGCTGTAGTCAGTTGCAATGCATGCTGGCTACTTACTACAGGTGAGGTTTTGCTCATAGGTCACTTTATGTAGGTTCAGGACTCATTTATTCTAGGAAAATATTCATTAAAAATCAACAAAAAGTTGTTTTTCAATTCCAATTGCTGTAGTAAGTTGCAATGCATGCTGGCTACTTACTACAGGTGAGGTTTTGCTCATAGGTCAATTAATGTAGGTTCAGGACTCATTTATTCTAGGAAAATATTCATTAAAAATCAACAAAAAGTTGCTTTTCAATTCCAATTGCTTTAGTAAGTTGCAATGCATGCTGGCTACTTACTACAGGTGAGGTTTTGCTCATAGGTCACTTTATGTAGGTTCAGGACTCATTTATTCTAGGAAAATATTCATAAAAAATCAACAAAAAGTTGTTTTTCAATTCAGATTGCTGTAGTAAGTTGCAATGCATGCTGGCTACTTACTACAGGTGAGGTTTTGCAATAGGTCACTTTATGTAGGTTCAGGACTCATTTATTCAAGGAAAATATTCATAAAAAATCAACAAAAAGTTGTTTTTCAATTCAGATTGCTGTAGTAAGTTGCAGGAAGCGCTGGCTACTTACTACAGGTGAGATTTTGCTCATAGGTCACTTTATGTAGGTTCAGGACTCAATTATTCTAGGAAAATATTCATTAAAAATCAACAAAAAGGTTTTTTACAATTCTGATTGCTGTAGTAAGTTGCAATGCATGCTGGCTACTTACTACAGGTGAGGTTTTGCTCATAGGTCACTTTATGTAGGTTCAGGACTCATTTTTCTAGGAAAATATTCATTAAAAATCAACAAAAAGTTGTTTTTCAATTCCAATTGCTGTAGTAAGTTGCAATGCATGCTGGCTACTTACTACAGGTGAGGTTTTGCTCATAGGTCAATTTATGTAGGTTCAGGACTCATTTATTCTAGGAAAATATTCATTACAAATCAACAAAAAGTTTTTTTTCAATTTCAATTGCTGTAGTAAGTTGCAATGCATGCTGGCTACTTACTACAGGTGAGGTGTTGCTCATAGGTCACTTTATGTAGGTTCAGGACTCATTTATTCTAGGAAAATATTCATTAAAAATCAACAAAAAGTTGTTTTTCAATTCCAATTGCTGTAGTAAGTTGCAATGCATGCTGGCTACTTACTACAGGTGAGGTTTTGCTCATAGGTCAATTTATGTAGGTTCAGGACTCATTTATTCTAGGAAAATATTCATTAAAAATCAACAAAAAGTTGTTTTTCAATTCCAATTGCTTTAGTAAGTTGCAATGCATGCTGGCTACTTACTACAGGTGAGGTTTTGCTCATAGGTCACTTTATGTAGGTTCAGGACTCATTTATTCTAGGAAAATATTCATAAAAAATCAACAAAAAGTTGTTTTTCAATTCAGATTGCTGTAGTAAGTTGCAATGCATGCTGGCTACTTACTACAGGTGAGGTTTTGCAATAGGTCACTTTATGTAGGTTCAGGACTCAATTATTCAAGGAAAATATTCATAAAAAATCAACAAAAAGTTGTTTTTCAATTCAGATTGCTGTAGTAAGTTGCAGGAAGCGCTGGCTACTTACTACAGGTGAGATTTTGCTCATAGGTCACTTTATGTAGGTTCAGGACTCAATTATTCTAGGAAAATATTCATTAAAAATCAACAAAAAGGTTTTTTACAATTCTGATTGCTGTAGTAAGTTGCAATGCATGCTGGCTACTTACTACAGGTGAGGTTTTGCTCATAGGTCACTTTATGTAGGTTCAGGACTCATTTTTCTAGGAAAATATTCATTAAAAATCAACAAAAAGTTGTTTTTCAATTCCAATTGCTGTAGTAAGTTGCAATGCATGCTGGCTACTTACTACAGGTGAGGTTTTGCTCATAGGTCAATTTATGTAGGTTCAGGACTCATTTATTCTAGGAAAATATTCATTACAAATCAACAAAAAGTTTTTTTTCAATTTCAATTGCTGTAGTAAGTTGCAATGCATGCTGGCTACTTACTACAGGTGAGGTGTTGCTCATAGGTCACTTTATGTAGGTTCAGGACTCATTTATTCTAGGAAAATATTCATTAAAAATCAACAAAAAGTTGTTTTTCAATTCCAATTGCTTTAGTAAGTTGCAATGCATGCTGGCTACTTACTACAGGTGAGGTTTTGCTCATAGGTCACTTTATGTAGGTTCAGGACTCATTTATTCTAGGAAAATATTCATAAAAAATCAACAAAAAGTTGTTTTTCAATTCAGATTGCTGTAGTAAGTTGCAATGCATGCTGGCTACTTACTACAGGTGAGGTTTTGCTCATAGGTCACTTTATGTAGGTTCAGGACTCATTTTTCTAGGAAAATATTCATTAAAAATCAACAAAAAGTTGTTTTTCAATTCCAATTGCTGTAGTAAGTTGCAATGCATGCTGGCTACTTGCTACAGGTGAGGTTTTGCTCATAGGTCAATTTATGTAGGTTCAGGACTCATTTATTCTAGGAAAATATTCATTACAAATCAACAAAAAGTTTTTTTTCAATTTCAATTGCTGTAGTAAGTTGCAATGCATGCTGGCTACTTACTACAGGTGAGGTGTTGCTCATAGGTCACTTTATGTAGGTTCAGGACTCATTACAGTGCATGAAAATGCACTGTACTGTTCTTCCTATGCTTCTTCTTCTTCTTATTATTCCGCTGATCAAATTCATTTTTTCTATTCAGCTTGAACCGTTTAACTTAGAAACTTAATTCAAACGTTGCAACGTAGGTCTTCAATAGGGGCATGCTGCTAAGTATTTTTCAACTTTGTAACTTTTATACTTTTTAAACTATAAATTAAAAACTATTACAAATTTCCCCATAGACTTAACATTGGCCTCTATGACATCACAGTCGGGTCGTTAAGCAATTAGAATCTTATGCCAGGTGGCCAGCCCCACCTGCAGCAGCTCTCTCTCTCTCTCAGGCTTTAAGGATACAATCTCTCTGTGAAGACTACATATCCTGTTAACTGTTTCCTCTTTCCACAACTGTTTAAAAATAAAAGTCCTCACTGCAATAATACACTATTTAATCATTTAACCATTTAAACTACTCAACTATTTAACTGTTCAACCATTCCAACTGTCAGTTATCATCAACTATGCCTCCAGTCAACTACATGAGACCTCCATGTACCTAGCAACCAACATAGCAACCATTAAAATTAAGCGTTTATGACTGTTTCCATAGCAACCAACAGGATTTTACTACAGTAACTTCTTTATTCCTGATAGTGGCAGCCATGGATACCCTATCAACAAATGTTTCAAAATAGAAGTCCTCAGTAGCAAGTTAGCTAGTTAGCATAGTTAGCATTGTTAGCATAGTTAGCATTTTAGCATAGCTGCTAGAAATGATTAGCTAAGTTAGCTAATCAACCTAGTTAGCATAGTTAGCATTGTTAGCATAGTTAGCATTTTTAACATAGCTGCTAGAAATGATTAGCTAAGTTAGCTAATCAACCTAGTTAGCATTGTTAACATAGTTAGCATTGTTAACATAGTTAGCATTGTTAGGATAACTGTTAGAAATGATTAGCTAAGTTAGCTAATCAACCTGGTTAGCATAGTTAGCATTTTTAACATTACTGATAGAAATCATTAGCTAGGTTAGCTAATCAACCTGGTTAACATTGTTAGCATAGTTAACATTGTTAGCATTGTTAGCATTTTTACCATAACTGTTAGAAATCATTAGCTAAGTAAACCAATCAACCTGGTTATCATTGTTAACATAGTTAGATAACATTTTAACATACCTTTTAGAAATCATTAGTTAAGTTACAACTGGAATGTTTAAGCTTTAAACTGTCTACCTTCACACATCAACTCTCTTTAAACTATGCAACGACCATGTTTACCCTAGCTACACCTTAGTAACCATATCTACATTATCTATCTATACATTTTTGCATTTTCATGCACTGGTAATTCCTTGGAATTGCATTTCTAGTTTATTCTAGGAAAATATTCATTAAAAATCAACAAAAAGTTGTTTTTCAATTCCAATTGCTTTAGTAAGTTGCAATGCATGCTGGCTACTTACTACAGGTGAGGTTTTGCTCATAGGTCACTTTATGTAGGTTCAGGACTCATTTATTCTAGGAAAATATTCATAAAAAATCAACAAAAAGTTGTTTTTCAATTCAGATTGCTGTAGTAAGTTGCAATGCATGCTGGCTACTTACTACAGGTGAGGTTTTGCAATAGGTCACTTTATGTAGGTTCAGGACTCATTTATTCTAGGAAAATATTCATAAAAAATCAACAAAAAGTTGTTTTTCAATTCAGATTGCTGTAGTAAGTTGCAGGAAGCGCTGGCTACTTACTACAGGTGAGATTTTGCTCATAGGTCACTTTATGTAGGTTCAGGACTCAATTATTCTAGGAAAATATTCATTAAAAATCAACAAAAAGGTTTTTTACAATTCTGATTGCTGTAGTAAGTTGCAATGCATGCTGGCTACTTACTACAGGTGAGGTTTTGCTCATAGGTCACTTTATGTAGGTTCAGGACTCATTTTTCTAGGAAAATATTCATTAAAAATCAACAAAAAGTTGTTTTTCAATTCCAATTGCTGTAGTAAGTTGCAATGCATGCTGGCTACTTGCTACAGGTGAGGTTTTGCTCATAGGTCAATTTATGTAGGTTCAGGACTCATTTATTCTAGGAAAATATTCATTACAAATCAACAAAAAGTTTTTTTTCAATTTCAATTGCTGTAGTAAGTTGCAATGCATGCTGGCTACTTACTACAGGTGAGGTGTTGCTCATAGGTCACTTTATGTAGGTTCAGGACTCATTACAGTGCATGAAAATGCACTGTACTGTTCTTCCTATGCTTCTTCTTCTTCTTATTATTCCGCTGATCAAATTCATTTTTTCTATTCAGCTTGAACCGTTTAACTTAGAAACTTAATTCAAACGTTGCAACGTAGGTCTTCAATAGGGGCATGCTGCTAAGTATTTTTCAACTTTGTAACTTTTATACTTTTTAAACTATAAATTAAAAACTATTACAAATTTCCCCATAGACTTAACATTGGCCTCTATGACATCACAGTCGGGTCGTTAAGCAATTAGAATCTTATGCCAGGTGGCCAGCCCCACCTGCAGCAGCTCTCTCTCTCTCTCAGGCTTTAAGGATACAATCTCTCTGTGAAGACTACATATCCTGTTAACTGTTTCCTCTTTCCACAACTGTTTAAAAATAAAAGTCCTCACTGCAATAATACACTATTTAATCATTTAACCATTTAAACTACTCAACTATTTAACTGTTCAACCATTCCAACTGTCAGTTATCATCAACTATGCCTCCAGTCAACTACATGAGACCTCCATGTACCTAGCAACCAACATAGCAACCATTAAAATTAAGCGTTTATGACTGTTTCCATAGCAACCAACAGGATTTTACTACAGTAACTTCTTTATTCCTGATAGTGGCAACCATTAAAATTAAGCGTTTATGACTGTTTCCATAGCAACCAACAGGATTTTACTACAGTAACTTCTTTATTCCTGATAGTGGCAGCCATGGATACCCTATCAACAAATGTTTCAAAATAGAAGTCCTCAGTAGCAAGTTAGCTAGTTAGCATAGTTAGCATTGTTAGCATAGTTAGCATTTTAGCATAGCTGCTAGAAATGATTAGCTAAGTTAGCTAATCAACCTAGTTAGCATAGTTAGCATTGTTAGCATAGTTAGCATTTTTAACATAGCTGCTAGAAATGATTAGCTAAGTTAGCTAATCAACCTAGTTAGCATTGTTAACATAGTTAGCATTGTTAACATAGTTAGCATTGTTAGGATAACTGTTAGAAATGATTAGCTAAGTTAGCTAATCAACCTGGTTAGCATAGTTAGCATTTTTAACATTACTGATAGAAATCATTAGCTAGGTTAGCTAATCAACCTGGTTAACATTGTTAGCATAGTTAACATTGTTAGCATTGTTAGCATTTTTACCATAACTGTTAGAAATCATTAGCTAAGTAAACCAATCAACCTGGTTATCATTGTTAACATAGTTAGATAACATTTTAACATACCTTTTAGAAATCATTAGTTAAGTTACAACTGGAATGTTTAAGCTTTAAACTGTCTACCTTCACACATCAACTCTCTTTAAACTATGCAACGACCATGTTTACCCTAGCTACACCTTAGTAACCATATCTACATTATCTATCTATACATTTTTGCATTTTCATGCACTGGTAATTCCTTGGAATTGCATTTCTAGTTTATTCTAGGAAAATATTCATTAAAAATCAACAAAAAGTTGTTTTTCAATTCCAATTGCTTTAGTAAGTTGCAATGCATGCTGGCTACTTACTACAGGTGAGGTTTTGCTCATAGGTCACTTTATGTAGGTTCAGGACTCATTTATTCTAGGAAAATATTCATAAAAAATCAACAAAAAGTTGTTTTTCAATTCAGATTGCTGTAGTAAGTTGCAATGCATGCTGGCTACTTACTACAGGTGAGGTTTTGCAATAGGTCACTTTATGTAGGTTCAGGACTCATTTATTCTAGGAAAATATTCATAAAAAATCAACAAAAAGTTGTTTTTCAATTCAGATTGCTGTAGTAAGTTGCAGGAAGCGCTGGCTACTTACTACAGGTGAGATTTTGCTCATAGGTCACTTTATGTAGGTTCAGGACTCAATTATTCTAGGAAAATATTCATTAAAAATCAACAAAAAGGTTTTGTACAATTCTGATTGCTGTAGTAAGTTGCAATGCATGCTGGCTACTTACTACAGGTGAGGTTTTGCTCATAGGTCACTTTATGTAGGTTCAGGACTCATTTTTCTAGGAAAATATTCATTAAAAATCAACAAAAAGTTGTTTTTCAATTCCAATTGCTGTAGTAAGTTGCAATGCATGCTGGCTACTTGCTACAGGTGAGGTTTTGCTCATAGGTCAATTTATGTAGGTTCAGGACTCATTTATTCTAGGAAAATATTCATTACAAATCAACAAAAAGTTTTTTTTCAATTTCAATTGCTGTAGTAAGTTGCAATGCATGCTGGCTACTTACTACAGGTGAGGTGTTGCTCATAGGTCACTTTATGTAGGTTCAGGACTCATTTATTCTAGGAAAATATTCATTAAAAATCAACAAAAAGTTGTTTTTCAATTCCAATTGCTTTAGTAAGTTGCAATGCATGCTGGCTACTTACTACAGGTGAGGTTTTGCTCATAGGTCACTTTATGTAGGTTCAGGACTCATTTATTCTAGGAAAATATTCATAAAAAATCAACAAAAAGTTGTTTTTCAATTCAGATTGCTGTAGTAAGTTGCAATGCATGCTGGCTACTTACTACAGGTGAGGTTTTGCAATAGGTCACTTTATGTAGGTTCAGGACTCATTTATTCTAGGAAAATATTCATAAAAAATCAACAAAAAGTTGTTTTTCAATTCAGATTGCTGTAGTAAGTTGCAGGAAGCGCTGGCTACTTACTACAGGTGAGATTTTGCTCATAGGTCACTTTATGTAGGTTCAGGACTCAATTATTCTAGGAAAATATTCATTAAAAATCAACAAAAAGGTTTTTTACAATTCTGATTGCTGTAGTAAGTTGCAATGCATGCTGGCTACTTACTACAGGTGAGGTTTTGCTCATAGGTCACTTTATGTAGGTTCAGGACTCATTTATTCTAGGAAAATATTCATAAAAAATCAACAAAAAGTTGTTTTTCAATTCAGATTGCTGTAGTAAGTTGCAATGCATGCTGGCTACTTACTACAGGTGAGGTTTTGCAATAGGTCACTTTATGTAGGTTCAGGACTCATTTATTCTAGGAAAATATTCATAAAAAATCAACAAAAAGTTGTTTTTCAATTCAGATTGCTGTAGTAAGTTGCAATGCATGCTGGCTACTTACTACAGGTGAGGTTTTGCTCATAGGTCAATTTATGTAGGTTCAGGACTCATTTATTCTAGGAAAATATTCATTAAAAATCAACAAAAAGTTGTTTTTCAATTCCAATTGCTGTAGTAAGTTGCAATGCATGCTGGCTACTTACTACAGGTGAGGTTTTGCTCATAGGTCAATTTATGTAGGTTCAGGACTCATTTATTCTAGGAAAATATTCATAAAAAATCAACAAAAAGTTGTTTTTCAATTCAGATTGCTGTAGTAAGTTGCAATGCATGCTGGCTACTTACTACAGGTGAGGTTTTGCTCATAGGTCACTTTATGTAGGTTCAGGACTCATTTATTCTAGGAAAATATTCATTAAAAATCAACAAAAAGTTGTTTTTCCATTCCAATTGCTGTAGTAAGTTGCAATGCATGCTGGCTACTTACTACAGGTGAGGTTTTGCTCATAGGTCAATTTATGTAGGTTCAGGACTCATTTATTCTAGGAAAATATTCATTACAAATCAACAAAAAGTTTTTTTTCAATTTCAATTGCTGTAGTAAGTTGCAATGCATGCTGGCTACTTACTACAGGTGAGGTGTTGCTCATAGGTCACTTTATGTAGGTTCAGGACTCATTTATTCTAGGAAAATATTCATTAAAAATCAACAAAAAGTTGTTTTTCAATTCCAATTGCTTTAGTAAGTTGCAATGCATGCTGGCTACTTACTACAGGTGAGGTTTTGCTCATAGGTCACTTTATGTAGGTTCAGGACTCATTTATTCTAGGAAAATATTCATAAAAAATCAACAAAAAGTTGTTTTTCAATTCAGATTGCTGTAGTAAGTTGCAATGCATGCTGGCTACTTACTACAGGTGAGGTTTTGCAATAGGTCACTTTATGTAGGTTCAGGACTCATTTATTCTAGGAAAATATTCATAAAAAATCAACAAAAAGTTGTTTTTCAATTCAGATTGCTGTAGTAAGTTGCAGGAAGCGCTGGCTACTTACTACAGGTGAGATTTTGCTCATAGGTCACTTTATGTAGGTTCAGGACTCAATTATTCTAGGAAAATATTCATTAAAAATCAACAAAAAGTTGTTTTTCAATTCCAATTGCTGTAGTAAGTTGCAATGCATGCTGGCTACTTACTACAGGTGAGGTTTTGCTCATAGGTCAATTTATGTAGGTTCAGGACTCATTTATTCTAGGAAAATATTCATTAAAAATCAACAAAAAGTTGTTTTTCAATTCCAATTGCTTTAGTAAGTTGCAATCCATGCTGGCTACTTACTACAGGTGAGGTTTTGCTCATAGGTCACTTTATGTAGGTTCAGGACTCATTTATTCTAGGAAAATATTCATTAAAAATCAACAAAAAGTTGTTTTTCAATTCCAATTGCTTTAGTAAGTTGCAATGCATGCTGGCTACTTACTACAGGTGAGGTTTTGCTCATAGGTCACTTTATGTAGGTTCAGGACTCATTTATTCTAGGAAAATATTCATAAAAAATCAACAAAAAGTTGTTTTTCAATTCAGATTGCTGTAGTAAGTTGCAATGCATGCTGGCTACTTACTACAGGTGAGGTTTTGCAATAGGTCACTTTATGTAGGTTCAGGACTCATTTATTCTAGGAAAATATTCATAAAAAATCAACAAAAAGTTGTTTTTCAATTCAGATTGCTGTAGTAAGTTGCAATGCATGCTGGCTACTTACTACAGGTGAGGTTTTGCTCATAGGTCAATTTATGTAGGTTCAGGACTCATTTATTCTAGGAAAATATTCATTAAAAATCAACAAAAAGTTGTTTTTCAATTCCAATTGCTGTAGTAAGTTGCAATGCATGCTGGCTACTTACTACAGGTGAGGTTTTGCTCATAGGTCAATTTATGTAGGTTCAGGACTCATTTATTCTAGGAAAATATTCATAAAAAATCAACAAAAAGTTGTTTTTCAATTCAGATTGCTGTAGTAAGTTGCAATGCATGCTGGCTACTTACTACAGGTAAGGTTTTGCTCATAGGTCACTTTATGTAGGTTCAGGACTCATTTATTCTAGGAAAATATTCATTAAAAATCAACAAAAAGTTGTTTTTCCATTCCAATTGCTGTAGTAAGTTGCAATGCATGCTGGCTACTTACTACAGGTGAGGTTTTGCTCATAGGTCAATTTATGTAGGTTCAGGACTCATTTATTCTAGGAAAATATTCATAAAAAATCAACAAAAAGTTGTTTTTCAATTTCAATTGCTGTAGTAAGTTGCAGGGCGTGCTGGCTACTTACTACAGGTGAGATTTTGCTCATAGGTCACTTTATGTAGGTTCAGGACTCATTTATTCTAGGAAAATATTCATTAAAAATCAACAAAAAGTTGTTTTTCAATTCCAATTGCTGTAGTAAGTTGCAATGCATGCTGGCTACTTACTACAGGTGAGGTTTTGCTCATAGGTCAATTTATGTAGGTTCAGGACTCATTTATTCTAGGAAAATATTCATTAAAAATCAACAAAAAGTTGTTTTTCAATTCCAATTGCTGTAGTAAGTTGCAATGCATGCTGGCTACTTACTACAGGTGAGGTTTTGCTCATAGGTCAATTTATGTAGGTTCAGGACTCATTTATTCTAGGAAAATATTCATAAAAAATCAACAAAAAGTTGTTTTTCAATTTCAATTGCTGTAGTAAGTTGCAGGGCGTGCTGGCTACTTACTACAGGTGAGATTTTGCTCATAGGTCACTTTATGTAGGTTCAGGACTCATTTATTCTAGGAAAATATTCATTAAAAATCAACAAAAAGTTGTTTTTCAATTCAGATTGCTGTAGTAAGTTGCAGGAAGCGCTGGCTACTTACTACAGGTGAGATTTTGCTCATAGGTCACTTTATGTAGGTTCAGGACTCAATTATTCTAGGAAAATATTCATTAAAAATCAACAAAAAGGTTTTTTACAATTCTGATTGCTGTAGTAAGTTGCAATGCATGCTGGCTACTTACTACAGGTGAGGTTTTGCTCATAGGTCACTTTATGTAGGTTCAGGACTCATTTATTCTAGGAAAATATTCATAAAAAATCAACAAAAAGTTGTTTTTCAATTCAGATTGCTGTAGTAAGTTGCAATGCATGCTGGCTACTTACTACAGGTGAGGTTTTGCAATAGGTCACTTTATGTAGGTTCAGGACTCATTTATTCTAGGAAAATATTCATAAAAAATCAACAAAAAGTTGTTTTTCAATTCAGATTGCTGTAGTAAGTTGCAATGCATGCTGGCTACTTACTACAGGTGAGGTTTTGCTCATAGGTCAATTTATGTAGGTTCAGGACTCATTTATTCTAGGAAAATATTCTTTAAAAATCAACAAAAAGTTGTTTTTCAATTCCAATTGCTGTAGTAAGTTGCAATGCATGCTGGCTACTTACTACAGGTGAGGTTTTGCTCATAGGTCAATTTATGTAGGTTCAGGACTCATTTATTCTAGGAAAATATTCATAAAAAATCAACAAAAAGTTGTTTTTCAATTCAGATTGCTGTAGTAAGTTGCAATGCATGCTGGCTACTTACTACAGGTGAGGTTTTGCTCATAGGTCACTTTATGTAGGTTCAGGACTCATTTATTCTAGGAAAATATTCATTAAAAATCAACAAAAAGTTGTTTTTCCATTCCAATTGCTGTAGTAAGTTGCAATGCATGCTGGCTACTTACTACAGGTGAGGTTTTGCTCATAGGTCAATTTATGTAGGTTCAGGACTCATTTATTCTAGGAAAATATTCATTACAAATCAACAAAAAGTTTTTTTTCAATTTCAATTGCTGTAGTAAGTTGCAATGCATGCTGGCTACTTACTACAGGTGAGGTGTTGCTCATAGGTCACTTTATGTAGGTTCAGGACTCATTTATTCTAGGAAAATATTCATTAAAAATCAACAAAAAGTTGTTTTTCAATTCCAATTGCTTTAGTAAGTTGCAATGCATGCTGGCTACTTACTACAGGTGAGGTTTTGCTCATAGGTCACTTTATGTAGGTTCAGGACTCATTTATTCTAGGAAAATATTCATAAAAAATCAACAAAAAGTTGTTTTTCAATTCAGATTGCTGTAGTAAGTTGCAATGCATGCTGGCTACTTACTACAGGTGAGGTTTTGCAATAGGTCACTTTATGTAGGTTCAGGACTCATTTATTCTAGGAAAATATTCATAAAAAATCAACAAAAAGTTGTTTTTCAATTCAGATTGCTGTAGTAAGTTGCAGGAAGCGCTGGCTACTTACTACAGGTGAGATTTTGCTCATAGGTCACTTTATGTAGGTTCAGGACTCAATTATTCTAGGAAAATATTCATTAAAAATCAACAAAAAGTTGTTTTTCAAATCAGATTGCTGTAGTAAGTTGCAATGCATGCTGGCTACTTACTACAGGTGAGGTTTTGCAATAGGTCACTTTATGTAGGTTCAGGACTCATTTATTCAAGGAAAATATTCATAAAAAATCAACAAAAAGTTGTTTTTCAATTCAGATTGCTGTAGTAAGTTGCAGGAAGCGCTGGCTACTTACTACAGGTGAGATTTTGCTCAGAGGTCACTTTATGTAGGTTCAGGACTCAATTATTCTAGGAAAATATTCATTAAAAATCAACAAAAAGGTTTTTTACAATTCTGATTGCTGTAGTAAGTTGCAATGCATGCTGGCTACTTACTACAGGTGAGGTTTTGCTCATAGGTCACTTTATGTAGGTTCAGGACTCATTTTTCTAGGAAAATATTCATTAAAAATCAACAAAAAGTTGTTTTTCAATTCCAATTGCTGTAGTAAGTTGCAATGCATGCTGGCTACTTCCTACAGGTGAGGTTTTGCTCATAGGTCAATTTATGTAGGTTCAGGACTCATTTATTCTAGGAAAATATTCATTACAAATCAACAAAAAGTTTTTTTTCAATTTCAATTGCTGTAGTAAGTTGCAATGCATGCTGGCTACTTACTACAGGTGAGGTGTTGCTCATAGGTCACTTTATGTAGGTTCAGGACTCATTTATTCTAGGAAAATATTCATTAAAAATCAACAAAAAGTTGTTTTTCAATTCCAATTGCTTTAGTAAGTTGCAATGCATGCTGGCTACTTACTACAGGTGAGGTTTTGCTCATAGGTCACTTTATGTAGGTTCAGGACTCATTTATTCTAGGAAAATATTCATAAAAAATCAACAAAAAGTTGTTTTTCAATTCAGATTGCTGTAGTAAGTTGCAATGCATGCTGGCTACTTACTACAGGTGAGGTTTTGCAATAGGTCACTTTATGTAGGTTCAGGACTCATTTATTCTAGGAAAATATTCATAAAAAATCAACAAAAAGTTGTTTTTCAATTCAGATTGCTGTAGTAAGTTGCAGGAAGCGCTGGCTACTTACTACAGGTGAGATTTTGCTCATAGGTCACTTTATGTAGGTTCAGGACTCAATTATTCTAGGAAAATATTCATTAAAAATCAACAAAAAGGTTTTTTACAATTCTGATTGCTGTAGTAAGTTGCAATGCATGCTGGCTACTTACTACAGGTGAGGTTTTGCTCATAGGTCACTTTATGTAGGTTCAGGACTCATTTATTCTAGGAAAATATTCATAAAAAATCAACAAAAAGTTGTTTTTCAATTCAGATTGCTGTAGTAAGTTGCAATGCATGCTGGCTACTTACTACAGGTGAGGTTTTGCAATAGGTCACTTTATGTAGGTTCAGGACTCATTTATTCTAGGAAAATATTCATAAAAAATCAACAAAAAGTTGTTTTTCAATTCAGATTGCTGTAGTAAGTTGCAATGCATGCTGGCTACTTACTACAGGTGAGGTTTTGCTCATAGGTCAATTTATGTAGGTTCAGGACTCATTTATTCTAGGAAAATATTCTTTAAAAATCAACAAAAAGTTGTTTTTCAATTCCAATTGCTGTAGTAAGTTGCAATGCATGCTGGCTACTTACTACAGGTGAGGTTTTGCTCATAGGTCAATTTATGTAGGTTCAGGACTCATTTATTCTAGGAAAATATTCATAAAAAATCAACAAAAAGTTGTTTTTCAATTCAGATTGCTGTAGTAAGTTGCAATGCATGCTGGCTACTTACTACAGGTGAGGTTTTGCTCATAGGTCACTTTATGTAGGTTCAGGACTCATTTATTCTAGGAAAATATTCATTAAAAATCAACAAAAAGTTGTTTTTCCATTCCAATTGCTGTAGTAAGTTGCAATGCATGCTGGCTACTTACTACAGGTGAGGTTTTGCTCATAGGTCAATTTATGTAGGTTCAGGACTCATTTATTCTAGGAAAATATTCATTACAAATCAACAAAAAGTTTTTTTTCAATTTCAATTGCTGTAGTAAGTTGCAATGCATGCTGGCTACTTACTACAGGTGAGGTGTTGCTCATAGGTCACTTTATGTAGGTTCAGGACTCATTTATTCTAGGAAAATATTCATTAAAAATCAACAAAAAGTTGTTTTTCAATTCCAATTGCTTTAGTAAGTTGCAATGCATGCTGGCTACTTACTACAGGTGAGGTTTTGCTCATAGGTCACTTTATGTAGGTTCAGGACTCATTTATTCTAGGAAAATATTCATAAAAAATCAACAAAAAGTTGTTTTTCAATTCAGATTGCTGTAGTAAGTTGCAATGCATGCTGGCTACTTACTACAGGTGAGGTTTTGCAATAGGTCACTTTATGTAGGTTCAGGACTCATTTATTCTAGGAAAATATTCATAAAAAATCAACAAAAAGTTGTTTTTCAATTCAGATTGCTGTAGTAAGTTGCAGGAAGCGCTGGCTACTTACTACAGGTGAGATTTTGCTCATAGGTCACTTTATGTAGGTTCAGGACTCAATTATTCTAGGAAAATATTCATTAAAAATCAACAAAAAGTTGTTTTTCAAATCAGATTGCTGTAGTAAGTTGCAATGCATGCTGGCTACTTACTACAGGTGAGGTTTTGCAATAGGTCACTTTATGTAGGTTCAGGACTCATTTATTCAAGGAAAATATTCATAAAAAATCAACAAAAAGTTGTTTTTCAATTCAGATTGCTGTAGTAAGTTGCAGGAAGCGCTGGCTACTTACTACAGGTGAGATTTTGCTCAGAGGTCACTTTATGTAGGTTCAGGACTCAATTATTCTAGGAAAATATTCATTAAAAATCAACAAAAAGGTTTTTTACAATTCTGATTGCTGTAGTAAGTTGCAATGCATGCTGGCTACTTACTACAGGTGAGGTTTTGCTCATAGGTCACTTTATGTAGGTTCAGGACTCATTTTTCTAGGAAAATATTCATTAAAAATCAACAAAAAGTTGTTTTTCAATTCCAATTGCTGTAGTAAGTTGCAATGCATGCTGGCTACTTCCTACAGGTGAGGTTTTGCTCATAGGTCAATTTATGTAGGTTCAGGACTCATTTATTCTAGGAAAATATTCATTACAAATCAACAAAAAGTTTTTTTTCAATTTCAATTGCTGTAGTAAGTTGCAATGCATGCTGGCTACTTACTACAGGTGAGGTGTTGCTCATAGGTCACTTTATGTAGGTTCAGGACTCATTTATTCTAGGAAAATATTCATTAAAAATCAACAAAAAGTTGTTTTTCAATTCCAATTGCTTTAGTAAGTTGCAATGCATGCTGGCTACTTACTACAGGTGAGGTTTTGCTCATAGGTCACTTTATGTAGGTTCAGGACTCATTTATTCTAGGAAAATATTCATAAAAAATCAACAAAAAGTTGTTTTTCAATTCAGATTGCTGTAGTAAGTTGCAATGCATGCTGGCTACTTACTACAGGTGAGGTTTTGCAATAGGTCACTTTATGTAGGTTCAGGACTCATTTATTCTAGGAAAATATTCATAAAAAATCAACAAAAAGTTGTTTTTCAATTCAGATTGCTGTAGTAAGTTGCAGGAAGCGCTGGCTACTTACTACAGGTGAGATTTTGCTCATAGGTCACTTTATGTAGGTTCAGGACTCAATTATTCTAGGAAAATATTCATTAAAAATCAACAAAAAGGTTTTTTACAATTCTGATTGCTGTAGTAAGTTGCAATGCATGCTGGCTACTTACTACAGGTGAGGTTTTGCTCATAGGTCACTTTATGTAGGTTCAGGACTCATTTATTCTAGGAAAATATTCATAAAAAATCAACAAAAAGTTGTTTTTCAATTCAGATTGCTGTAGTAAGTTGCAATGCATGCTGGCTACTTACTACAGGTGAGGTTTTGCAATAGGTCACTTTATGTAGGTTCAGGACTCATTTATTCTAGGAAAATATTCATAAAAAATCAACAAAAAGTTGTTTTTCAATTCAGATTGCTGTAGTAAGTTGCAATGCATGCTGGCTACTTACTACAGGTGAGGTTTTGCTCATAGGTCAATTTATGTAGGTTCAGGACTCATTTATTCTAGGAAAATATTCTTTAAAAATCAACAAAAAGTTGTTTTTCAATTCCAATTGCTGTAGTAAGTTGCAATGCATGCTGGCTACTTACTACAGGTGAGGTTTTGCTCATAGGTCAATTTATGTAGGTTCAGGACTCATTTATTCTAGGAAAATATTCATAAAAAATCAACAAAAAGTTGTTTTTCAATTCAGATTGCTGTAGTAAGTTGCAATGCATGCTGGCTACTTACTACAGGTGAGGTTTTGCTCATAGGTCACTTTATGTAGGTTCAGGACTCATTTATTCTAGGAAAATATTCATTAAAAATCAACAAAAAGTTGTTTTTCCATTCCAATTGCTGTAGTAAGTTGCAATGCATGCTGGCTACTTACTACAGGTGAGGTTTTGCTCATAGGTCAATTTATGTAGGTTCAGGACTCATTTATTCTAGGAAAATATTCATTACAAATCAACAAAAAGTTTTTTTTCAATTTCAATTGCTGTAGTAAGTTGCAATGCATGCTGGCTACTTACTACAGGTGAGGTGTTGCTCATAGGTCACTTTATGTAGGTTCAGGACTCATTTATTCTAGGAAAATATTCATTAAAAATCAACAAAAAGTTGTTTTTCAATTCCAATTGCTTTAGTAAGTTGCAATGCATGCTGGCTACTTACTACAGGTGAGGTTTTGCTCATAGGTCACTTTATGTAGGTTCAGGACTCATTTATTCTAGGAAAATATTCATAAAAAATCAACAAAAAGTTGTTTTTCAATTCAGATTGCTGTAGTAAGTTGCAATGCATGCTGGCTACTTACTACAGGTGAGGTTTTGCAATAGGTCACTTTATGTAGGTTCAGGACTCATTTATTCTAGGAAAATATTCATAAAAAATCAACAAAAAGTTGTTTTTCAATTCAGATTGCTGTAGTAAGTTGCAGGAAGCGCTGGCTACTTACTACAGGTGAGATTTTGCTCATAGGTCACTTTATGTAGGTTCAGGACTCAATTATTCTAGGAAAATATTCATTAAAAATCAACAAAAAGTTGTTTTTCAAATCAGATTGCTGTAGTAAGTTGCAATGCATGCTGGCTACTTACTACAGGTGAGGTTTTGCAATAGGTCACTTTATGTAGGTTCAGGACTCATTTATTCAAGGAAAATATTCATAAAAAATCAACAAAAAGTTGTTTTTCAATTCAGATTGCTGTAGTAAGTTGCAGGAAGCGCTGGCTACTTACTACAGGTGAGATTTTGCTCAGAGGTCACTTTATGTAGGTTCAGGACTCAATTATTCTAGGAAAATATTCATTAAAAATCAACAAAAAGGTTTTTTACAATTCTGATTGCTGTAGTAAGTTGCAATGCATGCTGGCTACTTACTACAGGTGAGGTTTTGCTCATAGGTCACTTTATGTAGGTTCAGGACTCATTTTTCTAGGAAAATATTCATTAAAAATCAACAAAAAGTTGTTTTTCAATTCCAATTGCTGTAGTAAGTTGCAATGCATGCTGGCTACTTCCTACAGGTGAGGTTTTGCTCATAGGTCAATTTATGTAGGTTCAGGACTCATTTATTCTAGGAAAATATTCATTACAAATCAACAAAAAGTTTTTTTTCAATTTCAATTGCTGTAGTAAGTTGCAATGCATGCTGGCTACTTACTACAGGTGAGGTGTTGCTCATAGGTCACTTTATGTAGGTTCAGGACTCATTTATTCTAGGAAAATATTCATTAAAAATCAACAAAAAGTTGTTTTTCAATTCCAATTGCTTTAGTAAGTTGCAATGCATGCTGGCTACTTACTACAGGTGAGGTTTTGCTCATAGGTCACTTTATGTAGGTTCAGGACTCATTTATTCTAGGAAAATATTCATAAAAAATCAACAAAAAGTTGTTTTTCAATTCAGATTGCTGTAGTAAGTTGCAATGCATGCTGGCTACTTACTACAGGTGAGGTTTTGCAATAGGTCACTTTATGTAGGTTCAGGACTCATTTATTCTAGGAAAATATTCATAAAAAATCAACAAAAAGTTGTTTTTCAATTCAGATTGCTGTAGTAAGTTGCAGGAAGCGCTGGCTACTTACTACAGGTGAGATTTTGCTCATAGGTCACTTTATGTAGGTTCAGGACTCAATTATTCTAGGAAAATATTCATTAAAAATCAACAAAAAGGTTTTTTACAATTCTGATTGCTGTAGTAAGTTGCAATGCATGCTGGCTACTTACTACAGGTGAGGTTTTGCTCATAGGTCACTTTATGTAGGTTCAGGACTCATTTATTCTAGGAAAATATTCATAAAAAATCAACAAAAAGTTGTTTTTCAATTCAGATTGCTGTAGTAAGTTGCAATGCATGCTGGCTACTTACTACAGGTGAGGTTTTGCAATAGGTCACTTTATGTAGGTTCAGGACTCATTTATTCTAGGAAAATATTCATAAAAAATCAACAAAAAGTTGTTTTTCAATTCAGATTGCTGTAGTAAGTTGCAATGCATGCTGGCTACTTACTACAGGTGAGGTTTTGCTCATAGGTCAATTTATGTAGGTTCAGGACTCATTTATTCTAGGAAAATATTCATTAAAAATCAACAAAAAGTTGTTTTTCAATTCCAATTGCTGTAGTAAGTTGCAATGCATGCTGGCTACTTACTACAGGTGAGGTTTTGCTCATAGGTCAATTTATGTAGGTTCAGGACTCATTTATTCTAGGAAAATATTCATAAAAAATCAACAAAAAGTTGTTTTTCAATTCAGATTGCTGTAGTAAGTTGCAATGCATGCTGGCTACTTACTACAGGTGAGGTTTTGCTCATACAGTAGGTCACTTTATGTAGGTTCAGGACTCATTTATTCTAGGAAAATATTCATTAAAAATCAACAAAAAGTTGTTTTTCCATTCAAATTGCTGTAGTAAGTTGCAATGCATGCTGGCTACTTACTACAGGTGAGGTTTTGCTCATAGGTCAATTTATGTAGGTTCAGGACTCATTTATTCTAGGAAAATATTCATAAAAAATCAACAAAAAGTTGTTTTTCAATTTCAATTGCTGTAGTAAGTTGCAGGGCGTGCTGGCTACTTACTACAGGTGAGATTTTGCTCATAGGTCACTTTATGTAGGTTCAGGACTCATTTATTCTAGGAAAATATTCATTAAAAATCAACAAAAAGTTGTTTTTCAATTCCAATTGCTGTAGTAAGTTGCAATGCATGCTGGCTACTTACTACAGGTGAGGTTTTGCTCATAGGTCAATTTATGTAGGTTCAGGACTCATTTATTCTAGGAAAATATTCATTAAAAATCAACAAAAAGTTGTTTTTCAATTCCAATTGCTGTAGTAAGTTGCAATGCATGCTGGCTACTTACTACAGGTGAGGTTTTGCTCATAGGTCAATTTATGTAGGTTCAGGACTCATTTATTCTAGGAAAATATTCATAAAAAATCAACAAAAAGTTGTTTTTCAATTTCAATTGCTGTAGTAAGTTGCAGGGCGTGCTGGCTACTTACTACAGGTGAGATTTTGCTCATAGGTCACTTTATGTAGGTTCAGGACTCATTTATTCTAGGAAAATATTCATTAAAAATCAACAAAAAGTTGTTTTTCAATTCCAATTGCTGTAGTAAGTTGCAATGCATGCTGGCTACTTACTACAGGTGAGATTTTGCTCATAGGTCACTTTATGTAGGTTCAGGACTCATTTATTCTAGGAAAATATTCATTAAAAATCAACAAAAAGTTGTTTTTCAATTCCAATTGCTGTAGTAAGTTGCAATGCATGCTGGCTACTTACTACAGGTGAGGTTTTGCTCATAGGTCAATTTATGTAGGTTCAGGACTCATTTATTCTAGGAAAATATTCATTAAAAATCAACAAAAAGTTGTTTTTCAATTCCAATTGCTGTAGTAAGTTGCAATGCATGCTGGCTACTTACTACAGGTGAGGTTTTGCTCATAGGTCAATTTATGTAGGTTCAGGACTCATTTATTCTAGGAAAATATTCATTAAAAATCAACAAAAAGTTTTTTTTCAATTCCAATTGCTGTAGTAAGTCGCAATGCATGCTGGCTACTTACTACAGGTGAGGTTTTGCTCATAGGTCACTTTATGTAGGTTCAGGACTCATTTATTCTAGGAAAATATTCATTAAAAATCAACAAAAAGTTGTTTTTCAATTCCAATTGCTTTAGTAAGTTGCAATGCATGCTGGCTACTTACTACAGGTGAGGTTTTGCTCATAGGTCACTTTATGTAGGTTCAGGACTCATTTATTCTAGGAAAATATTCATAAAAAATCAACAAAAAGTTGTTTTTCAATTCAGATTGCTGTAGTAAGTTGCAGGAAGCGCTGGCTACTTACTACAGGTGAGATTTTGCTCATAGGTCACTTTATGTAGGTTCAGGACTGAATTATTCTAGGAAAATATTCATTAAAAATCAACAAAAAGGTTTTTTACAATTCTGATTGCTGTAGTAAGTTGCAATGCATGCTGGCTACTTACTACAGGTGAGGTTTTGCTCATAGGTCACTTTATGTAGGTTCAGGACTCATTTTTCTAGGAAAATATTCATTAAAAATCAACAAAAAGTTGTTTTTCAATTCCAATTGCTGTAGTAAGTTGCAATGCATGCTGGCTACTTACTACAGGTGAGGTTTTGCAATAGGTCACTTTATGTAGGTTCAGGACTCATTTATTCTAGGAAAATATTCATAAAAAATCAACAAAAAGTTGTTTTTCAATTCAGATTGCTGTAGTAAGTTGCAGGAAGCGCTGGCTACTTACTACAGGTGAGATTTTGCTCATAGGTCACTTTATGTAGGTTCAGGACTCAATTATTCTAGGAAAATATTAATTAAAAATCAACAAAAAGGTTTTTTACAATTCTGATTGCTGTAGTAAGTTGCAATGCATGCTGGCTACTTACTACAGGTGAGGTTTTGCTCATAGGTCACTTTATGTAGGTTCAGGACTCATTTATTCTAGGAAAATATTCATAAAAAATCAACAAAAAGTTGTTTTTCAATTTCAATTGCTGTAGTAAGTTGCAGGGCGTGCTGGCTACTTACTACAGGTGAGATTTTGCTCATAGGTCACTTTATGTAGGTTCAGGACTCATTTATTCTAGGAAAATATTCATTAAAAATCAACAAAAAGTTGTTTTTCAATTCCAATTGCTGTAGTAAGTTGCAATGCATGCTGGCTACTTACTACAGGTGAGATTTTGCTCATAGGTCACTTTATGTAGGTTCAGGACTCATTTATTCTAGGAAAATATTCATTAAAAATCAACAAAAAGTTGTTTTTCAATTCCAATTGCTGTAGTAAGTTGCAATGCATGCTGGCTACTTACTACAGGTGAGGTTTTGCTCATAGGTCAATTTATGTAGGTTCAGGACTCATTTATTCTAGGAAAATATTCATTAAAAATCAACAAAAAGTTGTTTTTCAATTCCAATTGCTGTAGTAAGTTGCAATGCATGCTGGCTACTTACTACAGGTGAGGTTTTGCTCATAGGTCAATTTATGTAGGTTCAGGACTCATTTATTCTAGGAAAATATTCATTAAAAATCAACAAAAAGTTTTTTTTCAATTCCAATTGCTGTAGTAAGTCGCAATGCATGCTGGCTACTTACTACAGGTGAGGTTTTGCTCATAGGTCACTTTATGTAGGTTCAGGACTCATTTATTCTAGGAAAATATTCATTAAAAATCAACAAAAAGTTGTTTTTCAATTCCAATTGCTTTAGTAAGTTGCAATGCATGCTGGCTACTTACTACAGGTGAGGTTTTGCTCATAGGTCACTTTATGTAGGTTCAGGACTCATTTATTCTAGGAAAATATTCATAAAAAATCAACAAAAAGTTGTTTTTCAATTCAGATTGCTGTAGTAAGTTGCAGGAAGCGCTGGCTACTTACTACAGGTGAGATTTTGCTCATAGGTCACTTTATGTAGGTTCAGGACTGAATTATTCTAGGAAAATATTCATTAAAAATCAACAAAAAGGTTTTTTACAATTCTGATTGCTGTAGTAAGTTGCAATGCATGCTGGCTACTTACTACAGGTGAGGTTTTGCTCATAGGTCACTTTATGTAGGTTCAGGACTCATTTTTCTAGGAAAATATTCATTAAAAATCAACAAAAAGTTGTTTTTCAATTCCAATTGCTGTAGTAAGTTGCAATGCATGCTGGCTACTTACTACAGGTGAGGTTTTGCAATAGGTCACTTTATGTAGGTTCAGGACTCATTTATTCTAGGAAAATATTCATAAAAAATCAACAAAAAGTTGTTTTTCAATTCAGATTGCTGTAGTAAGTTGCAGGAAGCGCTGGCTACTTACTACAGGTGAGATTTTGCTCATAGGTCACTTTATGTAGGTTCAGGACTCAATTATTCTAGGAAAATATTAATTAAAAATCAACAAAAAGGTTTTTTACAATTCTGATTGCTGTAGTAAGTTGCAATGCATGCTGGCTACTTACTACAGGTGAGGTTTTGCTCATAGGTCACTTTATGTAGGTTCAGGACTCATTTATTCTAGGAAAATATTCATAAAAAATCAACAAAAAGTTGTTTTTCAATTTCAATTGCTGTAGTAAGTTGCAGGGCGTGCTGGCTACTTACTACAGGTGAGATTTTGCTCATAGGTCACTTTATGTAGGTTCAGGACTCATTTATTCTAGGAAAATATTCATTAAAAATCAACAAAAAGTTGTTTTTCAATTCCAATTGCTGTAGTAAGTTGCAATGCATGCTGGCTACTTACTACAGGTGAGATTTTGCTCATAGGTCACTTTATGTAGGTTCAGGACTCATTTATTCTAGGAAAATATTCATTAAAAATCAACAAAAAGTTGTTTTTCAATTCCAATTGCTGTAGTAAGTTGCAATGCATGCTGGCTACTTACTACAGGTGAGGTTTTGCTCATAGGTCAATTTATGTAGGTTCAGGACTCATTTATTCTAGGAAAATATTCATTAAAAATCAACAAAAAGTTGTTTTTCAATTCCAATTGCTGTAGTAAGTTGCAATGCATGCTGGCTACTTACTACAGGTGAGGTTTTGCTCATAGGTCAATTTATGTAGGTTCAGGACTCATTTATTCTAGGAAAATATTCATTAAAAATCAACAAAAAGTTTTTTTTCAATTCCAATTGCTGTAGTAAGTCGCAATGCATGCTGGCTACTTACTACAGGTGAGGTTTTGCTCATAGGTCACTTTATGTAGGTTCAGGACTCATTTATTCTAGGAAAATATTCATTAAAAATCAACAAAAAGTTGTTTTTCAATTCCAATTGCTTTAGTAAGTTGCAATGCATGCTGGCTACTTACTACAGGTGAGGTTTTGCTCATAGGTCACTTTATGTAGGTTCAGGACTCATTTATTCTAGGAAAATATTCATAAAAAATCAACAAAAAGTTGTTTTTCAATTCAGATTGCTGTAGTAAGTTGCAGGAAGCGCTGGCTACTTACTACAGGTGAGATTTTGCTCATAGGTCACTTTATGTAGGTTCAGGACTGAATTATTCTAGGAAAATATTCATTAAAAATCAACAAAAAGGTTTTTTACAATTCTGATTGCTGTAGTAAGTTGCAATGCATGCTGGCTACTTACTACAGGTGAGGTTTTGCTCATAGGTCACTTTATGTAGGTTCAGGACTCATTTTTCTAGGAAAATATTCATTAAAAATCAACAAAAAGTTGTTTTTCAATTCCAATTGCTGTAGTAAGTTGCAATGCATGCTGGCTACTTACTACAGGTGAGGTTTTGCAATAGGTCACTTTATGTAGGTTCAGGACTCATTTATTCTAGGAAAATATTCATAAAAAATCAACAAAAAGTTGTTTTTCAATTCAGATTGCTGTAGTAAGTTGCAGGAAGCGCTGGCTACTTACTACAGGTGAGATTTTGCTCATAGGTCACTTTATGTAGGTTCAGGACTCAATTATTCTAGGAAAATATTAATTAAAAATCAACAAAAAGGTTTTTTACAATTCTGATTGCTGTAGTAAGTTGCAATGCATGCTGGCTACTTACTACAGGTGAGGTTTTGCTCATAGGTCACTTTATGTAGGTTCAGGACTCATTTATTCTAGGAAAATATTCATTAAAAATCAACAAAAAGTTGTTTTTCAATTCCAATTGCTGTAGTAAGTTGCAATGCATGCTGGCTACTTACTACAGGTGAGGTTTTGCTCATAGGTCAATTTATGTAGGTTCAGGACTCATTTATTCTAGGAAAATATTCATTAAAAATCAACAAAAAGTTGTTTTTCAATTCCAATTGCTTTAGTAAGTTGCAATGCATGCTGGCTACTTACTACAGGTGAGGTTTTGCTCATAGGTCACTTTATGTAGGTTCAGGACTCATTTATTCTAGGAAAATATTCATTAAAAATCAACAAAAAGTTGTTTTTCAATTCCAATTGCTTTAGTAAGTTGCAATGCATGCTGGCTACTTACTACAGGTGAGGTTTTGCTCATAGGTCACTTTATGTAGGTTCAGGACTCATTTATTCTAGGAAAATATTCATAAAAAATCAACAAAAAGTTGTTTTTCAATTCAGATTGCTGTAGTAAGTTGCAATGCATGCTGGCTACTTACTACAGGTGAGGTTTTGCAATAGGTCACTTTATGTAGGTTCAGGACTCATTTATTCTAGGAAAATATTCATAAAAAATCAACAAAAAGTTGTTTTTCAATTCAGATTGCTGTAGTAAGTTGCAATGCATGCTGGCTACTTACTACAGGTGAGGTTTTGCTCATAGGTCAATTTATGTAGGTTCAGGACTCATTTATTCTAGGAAAATATTCATTAAAAATCAACAAAAAGTTGTTTTTCAATTCCAATTGCTGTAGTAAGTTGCAATGCATGCTGGCTACTTACTACAGGTGAGGTTTTGCTCATAGGTCAATTTATGTAGGTTCAGGACTCATTTATTCTAGGAAAATATTCATAAAAAATCAACAAAAAGTTGTTTTTCAATTCAGATTGCTGTAGTAAGTTGCAATGCATGCTGGCTACTTACTACAGGTAAGGTTTTGCTCATAGGTCACTTTATGTAGGTTCAGGACTCATTTATTCTAGGAAAATATTCATTAAAAATCAACAAAAAGTTGTTTTTCCATTCCAATTGCTGTAGTAAGTTGCAATGCATGCTGGCTACTTACTACAGGTGAGGTTTTGCTCATAGGTCAATTTATGTAGGTTCAGGACTCATTTATTCTAGGAAAATATTCATAAAAAATCAACAAAAAGTTGTTTTTCAATTTCAATTGCTGTAGTAAGTTGCAGGGCGTGCTGGCTACTTACTACAGGTGAGATTTTGCTCATAGGTCACTTTATGTAGGTTCAGGACTCATTTATTCTAGGAAAATATTCATTAAAAATCAACAAAAAGTTGTTTTTCAATTCCAATTGCTGTAGTAAGTTGCAATGCATGCTGGCTACTTACTACAGGTGAGGTTTTGCTCATAGGTCAATTTATGTAGGTTCAGGACTCATTTATTCTAGGAAAATATTCATTAAAAATCAACAAAAAGTTGTTTTTCAATTCCAATTGCTGTAGTAAGTTGCAATGCATGCTGGCTACTTACTACAGGTGAGGTTTTGCTCATAGGTCAATTTATGTAGGTTCAGGACTCATTTATTCTAGGAAAATATTCATAAAAAATCAACAAAAAGTTGTTTTTCAATTTCAATTGCTGTAGTAAGTTGCAGGGCGTGCTGGCTACTTACTACAGGTGAGATTTTGCTCATAGGTCACTTTATGTAGGTTCAGGACTCATTTATTCTAGGAAAATATTCATTAAAAATCAACAAAAAGTTGTTTTTCAATTCAGATTGCTGTAGTAAGTTGCAGGAAGCGCTGGCTACTTACTACAGGTGAGATTTTGCTCATAGGTCACTTTATGTAGGTTCAGGACTCAATTATTCTAGGAAAATATTCATTAAAAATCAACAAAAAGGTTTTTTACAATTCTGATTGCTGTAGTAAGTTGCAATGCATGCTGGCTACTTACTACAGGTGAGGTTTTGCTCATAGGTCACTTTATGTAGGTTCAGGACTCATTTTTCTAGGAAAATATTCATTAAAAATCAACAAAAAGTTGTTTTTCAATTCCAATTGCTGTAGTAAGTTGCAATGCATGCTGGCTACTTACTACAGGTGAGGTTTTGCAATAGGTCACTTTATGTAGGTTCAGGACTCATTTATTCTAGGAAAATATTCATAAAAAATCAACAAAAAGTTGTTTTTCAATTCAGATTGCTGTAGTAAGTTGCAGGAAGCGCTGGCTACTTACTACAGGTGAGATTTTGCTCATAGGTCACTTTATGTAGGTTCAGGACTCAATTATTCTAGGAAAATATTAATTAAAAATCAACAAAAAGGTTTTTTACAATTCTGATTGCTGTAGTAAGTTGCAATGCATGCTGGCTACTTACTACAGGTGAGGTTTTGCTCATAGGTCACTTTATGTAGGTTCAGGACTCATTTATTCTAGGAAAATATTCATTAAAAATCAACAAAAAGTTGTTTTTCAATTCCAATTGCTGTAGTAAGTTGCAATGCATGCTGGCTACTTACTACAGGTGAGGTTTTGCTCATAGGTCAATTTATGTAGGTTCAGGACTCATTTATTCTAGGAAAATATTCATTAAAAATCAACAAAAAGTTGTTTTTCAATTCCAATTGCTTTAGTAAGTTGCAATGCATGCTGGCTACTTACTACAGGTGAGGTTTTGCTCATAGGTCACTTTATGTAGGTTCAGGACTCATTTATTCTAGGAAAATATTCATTAAAAATCAACAAAAAGTTGTTTTTCAATTCCAATTGCTTTAGTAAGTTGCAATGCATGCTGGCTACTTACTACAGGTGAGGTTTTGCTCATAGGTCACTTTATGTAGGTTCAGGACTCATTTATTCTAGGAAAATATTCATAAAAAATCAACAAAAAGTTGTTTTTCAATTCAGATTGCTGTAGTAAGTTGCAATGCATGCTGGCTACTTACTACAGGTGAGGTTTTGCAATAGGTCACTTTATGTAGGTTCAGGACTCATTTATTCTAGGAAAATATTCATAAAAAATCAACAAAAAGTTGTTTTTCAATTCAGATTGCTGTAGTAAGTTGCAATGCATGCTGGCTACTTACTACAGGTGAGGTTTTGCTCATAGGTCAATTTATGTAGGTTCAGGACTCATTTATTCTAGGAAAATATTCATTAAAAATCAACAAAAAGTTGTTTTTCAATTCCAATTGCTGTAGTAAGTTGCAATGCATGCTGGCTACTTACTACAGGTGAGGTTTTGCTCATAGGTCAATTTATGTAGGTTCAGGACTCATTTATTCTAGGAAAATATTCATAAAAAATCAACAAAAAGTTGTTTTTCAATTCAGATTGCTGTAGTAAGTTGCAATGCATGCTGGCTACTTACTACAGGTAAGGTTTTGCTCATAGGTCACTTTATGTAGGTTCAGGACTCATTTATTCTAGGAAAATATTCATTAAAAATCAACAAAAAGTTGTTTTTCCATTCCAATTGCTGTAGTAAGTTGCAATGCATGCTGGCTACTTACTACAGGTGAGGTTTTGCTCATAGGTCAATTTATGTAGGTTCAGGACTCATTTATTCTAGGAAAATATTCATAAAAAATCAACAAAAAGTTGTTTTTCAATTTCAATTGCTGTAGTAAGTTGCAGGGCGTGCTGGCTACTTACTACAGGTGAGATTTTGCTCATAGGTCACTTTATGTAGGTTCAGGACTCATTTATTCTAGGAAAATATTCATTAAAAATCAACAAAAAGTTGTTTTTCAATTCCAATTGCTGTAGTAAGTTGCAATGCATGCTGGCTACTTACTACAGGTGAGGTTTTGCTCATAGGTCAATTTATGTAGGTTCAGGACTCATTTATTCTAGGAAAATATTCATTAAAAATCAACAAAAAGTTGTTTTTCAATTCCAATTGCTGTAGTAAGTTGCAATGCATGCTGGCTACTTACTACAGGTGAGGTTTTGCTCATAGGTCAATTTATGTAGGTTCAGGACTCATTTATTCTAGGAAAATATTCATAAAAAATCAACAAAAAGTTGTTTTTCAATTTCAATTGCTGTAGTAAGTTGCAGGGCGTGCTGGCTACTTACTACAGGTGAGATTTTGCTCATAGGTCACTTTATGTAGGTTCAGGACTCATTTATTCTAGGAAAATATTCATTAAAAATCAACAAAAAGTTGTTTTTCAATTCAGATTGCTGTAGTAAGTTGCAGGAAGCGCTGGCTACTTACTACAGGTGAGATTTTGCTCATAGGTCACTTTATGTAGGTTCAGGACTCAATTATTCTAGGAAAATATTCATTAAAAATCAACAAAAAGGTTTTTTACAATTCTGATTGCTGTAGTAAGTTGCAATGCATGCTGGCTACTTACTACAGGTGAGGTTTTGCTCATAGGTCACTTTATGTAGGTTCAGGACTCATTTATTCTAGGAAAATATTCATAAAAAATCAACAAAAAGTTGTTTTTCAATTCAGATTGCTGTAGTAAGTTGCAATGCATGCTGGCTACTTACTACAGGTGAGGTTTTGCAATAGGTCACTTTATGTAGGTTCAGGACTCATTTATTCTAGGAAAATATTCATAAAAAATCAACAAAAAGTTGTTTTTCAATTCAGATTGCTGTAGTAAGTTGCAATGCATGCTGGCTACTTACTACAGGTGAGGTTTTGCTCATAGGTCAATTTATGTAGGTTCAGGACTCATTTATTCTAGGAAAATATTCTTTAAAAATCAACAAAAAGTTGTTTTTCAATTCCAATTGCTGTAGTAAGTTGCAATGCATGCTGGCTACTTACTACAGGTGAGGTTTTGCTCATAGGTCAATTTATGTAGGTTCAGGACTCATTTATTCTAGGAAAATATTCATAAAAAATCAACAAAAAGTTGTTTTTCAATTCAGATTGCTGTAGTAAGTTGCAATGCATGCTGGCTACTTACTACAGGTGAGGTTTTGCAATAGGTCACTTTATGTAGGTTCAGGACTCATTTATTCTAGGAAAATATTCATAAAAAATCAACAAAAAGTTGTTTTTCAATTCAGATTGCTGTAGTAAGTTGCAATGCATGCTGGCTACTTACTACAGGTGAGGTTTTGCTCATAGGTCAATTTATGTAGGTTCAGGACTCATTTATTCTAGGAAAATATTCATTAAAAATCAACAAAAAGTTGTTTTTCAATTCCAATTGCTGTAGTAAGTTGCAATGCATGCTGGCTACTTACTACAGGTGAGGTTTTGCTCATAGGTCAATTTATGTAGGTTCAGGACTCATTTATTCTAGGAAAATATTCATAAAAAATCAACAAAAAGTTGTTTTTCAATTCAGATTGCTGTAGTAAGTTGCAATGCATGCTGGCTACTTACTACAGGTAAGGTTTTGCTCATAGGTCACTTTATGTAGGTTCAGGACTCATTTATTCTAGGAAAATATTCATTAAAAATCAACAAAAAGTTGTTTTTCCATTCCAATTGCTGTAGTAAGTTGCAATGCATGCTGGCTACTTACTACAGGTGAGGTTTTGCTCATAGGTCAATTTATGTAGGTTCAGGACTCATTTATTCTAGGAAAATATTCATAAAAAATCAACAAAAAGTTGTTTTTCAATTTCAATTGCTGTAGTAAGTTGCAGGGCGTGCTGGCTACTTACTACAGGTGAGATTTTGCTCATAGGTCACTTTATGTAGGTTCAGGACTCATTTATTCTAGGAAAATATTCATTAAAAATCAACAAAAAGTTGTTTTTCAATTCCAATTGCTGTAGTAAGTTGCAATGCATGCTGGCTACTTACTACAGGTGAGGTTTTGCTCATAGGTCAATTTATGTAGGTTCAGGACTCATTTATTCTAGGAAAATATTCATTAAAAATCAACAAAAAGTTGTTTTTCAATTCCAATTGCTGTAGTAAGTTGCAATGCATGCTGGCTACTTACTACAGGTGAGGTTTTGCTCATAGGTCAATTTATGTAGGTTCAGGACTCATTTATTCTAGGAAAATATTCATAAAAAATCAACAAAAAGTTGTTTTTCAATTTCAATTGCTGTAGTAAGTTGCAGGGCGTGCTGGCTACTTACTACAGGTGAGATTTTGCTCATAGGTCACTTTATGTAGGTTCAGGACTCATTTATTCTAGGAAAATATTCATTAAAAATCAACAAAAAGTTGTTTTTCAATTCAGATTGCTGTAGTAAGTTGCAGGAAGCGCTGGCTACTTACTACAGGTGAGATTTTGCTCATAGGTCACTTTATGTAGGTTCAGGACTCAATTATTCTAGGAAAATATTCATTAAAAATCAACAAAAAGGTTTTTTACAATTCTGATTGCTGTAGTAAGTTGCAATGCATGCTGGCTACTTACTACAGGTGAGGTTTTGCTCATAGGTCACTTTATGTAGGTTCAGGACTCATTTTTCTAGGAAAATATTCATTAAAAATCAACAAAAAGTTGTTTTTCAATTCCAATTGCTGTAGTAAGTTGCAATGCATGCTGGCTACTTACTACAGGTGAGGTTTTGCAATAGGTCACTTTATGTAGGTTCAGGACTCATTTATTCTAGGAAAATATTCATAAAAAATCAACAAAAAGTTGTTTTTCAATTCAGATTGCTGTAGTAAGTTGCAGGAAGCGCTGGCTACTTACTACAGGTGAGATTTTGCTCATAGGTCACTTTATGTAGGTTCAGGACTCAATTATTCTAGGAAAATATTAATTAAAAATCAACAAAAAGGTTTTTTACAATTCTGATTGCTGTAGTAAGTTGCAATGCATGCTGGCTACTTACTACAGGTGAGGTTTTGCTCATAGGTCACTTTATGTAGGTTCAGGACTCATTTATTCTAGGAAAATATTCATTAAAAATCAACAAAAAGTTGTTTTTCAATTCCAATTGCTGTAGTAAGTTGCAATGCATGCTGGCTACTTACTACAGGTGAGGTTTTGCTCATAGGTCAATTTATGTAGGTTCAGGACTCATTTATTCTAGGAAAATATTCATTAAAAATCAACAAAAAGTTGTTTTTCAATTCCAATTGCTTTAGTAAGTTGCAATGCATGCTGGCTACTTACTACAGGTGAGGTTTTGCTCATAGGTCACTTTATGTAGGTTCAGGACTCATTTATTCTAGGAAAATATTCATTAAAAATCAACAAAAAGTTGTTTTTCAATTCCAATTGCTTTAGTAAGTTGCAATGCATGCTGGCTACTTACTACAGGTGAGGTTTTGCTCATAGGTCACTTTATGTAGGTTCAGGACTCATTTATTCTAGGAAAATATTCATAAAAAATCAACAAAAAGTTGTTTTTCAATTCAGATTGCTGTAGTAAGTTGCAATGCATGCTGGCTACTTACTACAGGTGAGGTTTTGCAATAGGTCACTTTATGTAGGTTCAGGACTCATTTATTCTAGGAAAATATTCATAAAAAATCAACAAAAAGTTGTTTTTCAATTCAGATTGCTGTAGTAAGTTGCAATGCATGCTGGCTACTTACTACAGGTGAGGTTTTGCTCATAGGTCAATTTATGTAGGTTCAGGACTCATTTATTCTAGGAAAATATTCATTAAAAATCAACAAAAAGTTGTTTTTCAATTCCAATTGCTGTAGTAAGTTGCAATGCATGCTGGCTACTTACTACAGGTGAGGTTTTGCTCATAGGTCAATTTATGTAGGTTCAGGACTCATTTATTCTAGGAAAATATTCATAAAAAATCAACAAAAAGTTGTTTTTCAATTCAGATTGCTGTAGTAAGTTGCAATGCATGCTGGCTACTTACTACAGGTAAGGTTTTGCTCATAGGTCACTTTATGTAGGTTCAGGACTCATTTATTCTAGGAAAATATTCATTAAAAATCAACAAAAAGTTGTTTTTCCATTCCAATTGCTGTAGTAAGTTGCAATGCATGCTGGCTACTTACTACAGGTGAGGTTTTGCTCATAGGTCAATTTATGTAGGTTCAGGACTCATTTATTCTAGGAAAATATTCATAAAAAATCAACAAAAAGTTGTTTTTCAATTTCAATTGCTGTAGTAAGTTGCAGGGCGTGCTGGCTACTTACTACAGGTGAGATTTTGCTCATAGGTCACTTTATGTAGGTTCAGGACTCATTTATTCTAGGAAAATATTCATTAAAAATCAACAAAAAGTTGTTTTTCAATTCCAATTGCTGTAGTAAGTTGCAATGCATGCTGGCTACTTACTACAGGTGAGGTTTTGCTCATAGGTCAATTTATGTAGGTTCAGGACTCATTTATTCTAGGAAAATATTCATTAAAAATCAACAAAAAGTTGTTTTTCAATTCCAATTGCTGTAGTAAGTTGCAATGCATGCTGGCTACTTACTACAGGTGAGGTTTTGCTCATAGGTCAATTTATGTAGGTTCAGGACTCATTTATTCTAGGAAAATATTCATTAAAAATCAACAAAAAGTTGTTTTTCAATTCCAATTGCTTTAGTAAGTTGCAATGCATGCTGGCTACTTACTACAGGTGAGGTTTTGCTCATAGGTCACTTTATGTAGGTTCAGGACTCATTTATTCTAGGAAAATATTCATTAAAAATCAACAAAAAGTTGTTTTTCAATTCCAATTGCTTTAGTAAGTTGCAATGCATGCTGGCTACTTACTACAGGTGAGGTTTTGCTCATAGGTCACTTTATGTAGGTTCAGGACTCATTTATTCTAGGAAAATATTCATAAAAAATCAACAAAAAGTTGTTTTTCAATTCAGATTGCTGTAGTAAGTTGCAATGCATGCTGGCTACTTACTACAGGTGAGGTTTTGCAATAGGTCACTTTATGTAGGTTCAGGACTCATTTATTCTAGGAAAATATTCATAAAAAATCAACAAAAAGTTGTTTTTCAATTCAGATTGCTGTAGTAAGTTGCAATGCATGCTGGCTACTTACTACAGGTGAGGTTTTGCTCATAGGTCAATTTATGTAGGTTCAGGACTCATTTATTCTAGGAAAATATTCATTAAAAATCAACAAAAAGTTGTTTTTCAATTCCAATTGCTGTAGTAAGTTGCAATGCATGCTGGCTACTTACTACAGGTGAGGTTTTGCTCATAGGTCAATTTATGTAGGTTCAGGACTCATTTATTCTAGGAAAATATTCATAAAAAATCAACAAAAAGTTGTTTTTCAATTCAGATTGCTGTAGTAAGTTGCAATGCATGCTGGCTACTTACTACAGGTAAGGTTTTGCTCATAGGTCACTTTATGTAGGTTCAGGACTCATTTATTCTAGGAAAATATTCATTAAAAATCAACAAAAAGTTGTTTTTCCATTCCAATTGCTGTAGTAAGTTGCAATGCATGCTGGCTACTTACTACAGGTGAGGTTTTGCTCATAGGTCAATTTATGTAGGTTCAGGACTCATTTATTCTAGGAAAATATTCATAAAAAATCAACAAAAAGTTGTTTTTCAATTTCAATTGCTGTAGTAAGTTGCAGGGCGTGCTGGCTACTTACTACAGGTGAGATTTTGCTCATAGGTCACTTTATGTAGGTTCAGGACTCATTTATTCTAGGAAAATATTCATTAAAAATCAACAAAAAGTTGTTTTTCAATTCCAATTGCTGTAGTAAGTTGCAATGCATGCTGGCTACTTACTACAGGTGAGGTTTTGCTCATAGGTCAATTTATGTAGGTTCAGGACTCATTTATTCTAGGAAAATATTCATTAAAAATCAACAAAAAGTTGTTTTTCAATTCCAATTGCTGTAGTAAGTTGCAATGCATGCTGGCTACTTACTACAGGTGAGGTTTTGCTCATAGGTCAATTTATGTAGGTTCAGGACTCATTTATTCTAGGAAAATATTCATAAAAAATCAACAAAAAGTTGTTTTTCAATTTCAATTGCTGTAGTAAGTTGCAGGGCGTGCTGGCTACTTACTACAGGTGAGATTTTGCTCATAGGTCACTTTATGTAGGTTCAGGACTCATTTATTCTAGGAAAATATTCATTAAAAATCAACAAAAAGTTGTTTTTCAATTCAGATTGCTGTAGTAAGTTGCAGGAAGCGCTGGCTACTTACTACAGGTGAGATTTTGCTCATAGGTCACTTTATGTAGGTTCAGGACTCAATTATTCTAGGAAAATATTCATTAAAAATCAACAAAAAGGTTTTTTACAATTCTGATTGCTGTAGTAAGTTGCAATGCATGCTGGCTACTTACTACAGGTGAGGTTTTGCTCATAGGTCACTTTATGTAGGTTCAGGACTCATTTATTCTAGGAAAATATTCATAAAAAATCAACAAAAAGTTGTTTTTCAATTCAGATTGCTGTAGTAAGTTGCAATGCATGCTGGCTACTTACTACAGGTGAGGTTTTGCAATAGGTCACTTTATGTAGGTTCAGGACTCATTTATTCTAGGAAAATATTCATAAAAAATCAACAAAAAGTTGTTTTTCAATTCAGATTGCTGTAGTAAGTTGCAATGCATGCTGGCTACTTACTACAGGTGAGGTTTTGCTCATAGGTCAATTTATGTAGGTTCAGGACTCATTTATTCTAGGAAAATATTCTTTAAAAATCAACAAAAAGTTGTTTTTCAATTCCAATTGCTGTAGTAAGTTGCAATGCATGCTGGCTACTTACTACAGGTGAGGTTTTGCTCATAGGTCAATTTATGTAGGTTCAGGACTCATTTATTCTAGGAAAATATTCATAAAAAATCAACAAAAAGTTGTTTTTCAATTCAGATTGCTGTAGTAAGTTGCAATGCATGCTGGCTACTTACTACAGGTGAGGTTTTGCTCATAGGTCACTTTATGTAGGTTCAGGACTCATTTATTCTAGGAAAATATTCATTAAAAATCAACAAAAAGTTGTTTTTCCATTCCAATTGCTGTAGTAAGTTGCAATGCATGCTGGCTACTTACTACAGGTGAGGTTTTGCTCATAGGTCAATTTATGTAGGTTCAGGACTCATTTATTCTAGGAAAATATTCATAAAAAATCAACAAAAAGTTGTTTTTCAATTTCAATTGCGGTAGTAAGTTGCAGGGCGTGCTGGCTACTTACTACAGGTGAGATTTTGCTCATAGGTCACTTTATGTAGGTTCAGGACTCATTTATTCTAGGAAAATATTCATTAAAAATCAACAAAAAGTTGTTTTTCAATTCCAATTGCTGTAGTAAGTTGCAATGCATGCTGGCTACTTACTACAGGTGAGGTTTTGCTCATAGGTCAATTTATGTAGGTTCAGGACTCATTTATTCTAGGAAAATATTCATTAAAAATCAACAAAAAGTTGTTTTTCAATTCCAATTGCTGTAGTAAGTTGCAATGCATGCTGGCTACTTACTACAGGTGAGGTTTTGCTCATAGGTCAATTTATGTAGGTTCAGGACTCATTTATTCTAGGAAAATATTCATAAAAAATCAACAAAAAGTTGTTTTTCAATTTCAATTGCTGTAGTAAGTTGCAGGGCGTGCTGGCTACTTACTACAGGTGAGATTTTGCTCATAGGTCACTTTATGTAGGTTCAGGACTCATTTATTCTAGGAAAATATTCATTAAAAATCAACAAAAAGTTGTTTTTCAATTCCAATTGCTGTAGTAAGTTGCAATGCATGCTGGCTACTTACTACAGGTGAGATTTTGCTCATAGGTCACTTTATGTAGGTTCAGGACTCATTTATTCTAGGAAAATATTCATTAAAAATCAACAAAAAGTTGTTTTTCAATTCCAATTGCTGTAGTAAGTTGCAATGCATGCTGGCTACTTACTACAGGTGAGGTTTTGCTCATAGGTCAATTTATGTAGGTTCAGGACTCATTTATTCTAGGAAAATATTCATTAAAAATCAACAAAAAGTTGTTTTTCAATTCCAATTGCTGTAGTAAGTTGCAATGCATGCTGGCTACTTACTACAGGTGAGGTTTTGCTCATAGGTCAATTTATGTAGGTTCAGGACTCATTTATTCTAGGAAAATATTCATTAAAAATCAACAAAAAGTTGTTTTTCAATTCCAATTGCTTTAGTAAGTTGCAATGCATGCTGGCTACTTACTACAGGTGAGGTTTTGCTCATAGGTCACTTTATGTAGGTTCAGGACTCATTTATTCTAGGAAAATATTCATAAAAAATCAACAAAAAGTTGTTTTTCAATTCAGATTGCTGTAGTAAGTTGCAATGCATGCTGGCTACTTACTACAGGTGAGGTTTTGCAATAGGTCACTTTATGTAGGTTCAGGACTCATTTATTCTAGGAAAATATTCATTAAAAATCAACAAAAAGTTGTTTTTCAATTCCGATTGCTGTAGTAAGTTGCCCCGAAACCGAGCCCTCGAAACCCAGCGGGGGTCCCAAAAGTTGCACACATAAACTTCAGAGGTAGATTGGTGGGGCCAAAAACACCCACTTCTGTTGGTCCAATCACCATGAAATTCACATATGTTGTACACAGGGATGCCCCAAACACACTGGACTCGGTTTGGATTCGGTGGGTTGCTCACAAGGGGAGATAAATGGTCCCGTATGTACGAGGTTTTCCTCTTCCCACGCAAAAACGGTAGGTGCTAGAGGGTCACAACCAAGTATTTATTAACCATCTTGAGTCCCCCTACAAACGCTCCAAAGCTGGTGTCTCTGAGACACCCAGGAAAGAAACTGCAAAGGAAAAACCTACCAAAAATTTTAAACCGAATCTTCGGAGGGGGATTGGCGGGGGTTAACAAGGAGCTAGGAAGCTGAAAATTGGCAGGGACCCTCAGCACATGCACCCCATGACCTGTGCAAAGTTTCATATCTCTAGCTTCATCTGAGCCCCAAAAGCACCCCAAATGTCCCCTATTAATATAATCCGAATGTCCCTTTTATTAAAAAGCTAGAAAATCACACTTCCTTAAGTCCAATCACCCTGAAATTCACATATGTTGTACACAGGGATGCCCCAAACACACTGGACTCGGTTTGGATTCGGTGGGTTGCTCACAAGGGGAGATAAATGGTCCCGTATGTACGAGGTTTTCCTCTTCCCACGCAAAAACGGTAGGTGCTAGAGGGTCACAACCAAGTATTTATTAACCATCTTGAGTCCCCCTACAAACGCTCCAAAGCTGGTGTCTGTGAGACACCCAGGAAAGAAACTGCAAAGGAAAAACCTACCAAAAATGTTAAACCGAATCTTCGGAGGGGGATTGGCGGGGGTTAACATGGAGCTAGGAAGCTGAAAATCGGCACAGACCTTCTTCACATGCTCCCCTTGATATATGCAAAGTTTCATATCTCTAGCTTCATCTGAGCCCCAATAGCATCCCAAATTGCTACATGTCCCTGAAATGTATCCGAAATGTCCCTGGGGAAAAAACCCCAAAAAATCCCTAAGTCCAAAATGTATCCGAAATGTCCCAGACCTGTACGCTAAATGTCCCTGGGGAAAATTGTTTCCCTTGTCCCCCAATAGCCCTTCCTACTTTCGAGTTCCCTGGGGCCCCCTCTGGCTTAAACGTCCCAAAAATGTGTCCACGCGTCCGCCGTCTCACCGGGGTGTCCCCAATGTGTCCATTTTCCAAAAATGTCCAACTTGTCCACGCCCCCCGCGCTTTTTGCGGAAAGCGCTGTCTTCGCTCGGTCCGATCTTCTCAGTCTCCGACTATGTCGAACGGGGGGACGAGGCGGATGAGTGAGTCCCGGTCTCGCGGCCGTAGCACCTTCCCGGACCGAGTCGGCCTGGGGAAGGTTTTCCCGGACCGCCGCTCGGACCGCTGGTCAGCGGGCCGGAGACGGTCGGATGGCGCGAGTCTCGGCCCATTTGAGCCAAGGGGCTTGGAGATATCTTGGTTTGAAAAGGGACATTTGGGTATACACTCCCATTCATTTTCCCCTCACAAAATCCTAATCAAATGTATGCCTCCTGTCCCGCTTCCCGCGCCCAAACGGTGCGTCCTAGAAGGTCGAGGAGGACGTCCACGCGTCCGCCAGAGGACAGGGAACGCTATATCCCGAGATGGGCTTACAGAAAAAAAGTAGCACCGGTTGGACCAACTTTCGAAGAGGCTGTTGTGGCCTAAGACCCCAACCCCATACCGAAGGGCCAGATCTAGGGGACCAATTAAGTCCAAACTGGGTTTTACAGGAAATTGGACCCCATGTACTTAAACTAGGTCCAAAACAGAGCCAGTGTGCAAAGTTTGGCCCCTCTAGACCCTTGGGGGGAGGAGCTATAAGCCTTCAAACATATGTATCAGCCTTCCAATATGTATTCCAAATGTCCCTTTTGTGACCGATTTGTCCCTTGACCTTTTTCCTTCCAAAAGCCCCTTTTTGGACACAGCGCGCTTTGTGTTGTACTTAGAGAGACGAAACTTTGGAAGTTGCATGGGGGTCACTGGGAGGGGGTAGCCTTTTCTGGACTGGAATATAGAAAATATTCACTGAAAGTCAATAAAGTAGCGTTTTTTGATTCTGGTTTCTGTAGTATCTTGCAATATACAGTTCTTATCTACTACAGGTGAGATTTTGCTCATAGGTCACATAATGTAGGTTCAGGACTCAATTATTCTAGGAAAATATTCATTAAAAATCAACAAAGCTGTGTTTTCCTGTCTGATTGCTGTGTTAACTTGCAACGCATACTGGCCACTTACTACAGGTGAGATTCTGCTATTTATTTATCATTATTATTATTTCATCTAGGCTGTGGACAGGAATATTCATAGGAAATATTCATTAAGAATGAAGAAAGCAGTATTTCCACCTTCTGGTGGCTTGCAATACATACATGCTCCTTACTACAGATGAGATTTTGCTTATAAATCAGTTTATATAGGTTCAGAACTGGATTGTTTATTGTTTATGGAAAATATTGACAAAATCAATAAAGCTGTGTTATCCTATTATTGCTGTAGTGTGTCTCAATGCATACTAACTTCTTACAACAGGTGGGATTTAGACACTTGCAGACATGTGTACATTGCACGGATGAACGTCCCTGGCCTCATCCTTTTTTTCTTTTGCAGGATGTGGTTTTTCACTATGCCAAACCACCCCTCCACACAGTGGCGTAACTATAGTAGGTGCAGCCGGTGCAGTCGCACCAGGGCCCGTGACCTCCCGGGGCCCGTCGCTACCCCCGTCCTGCCTTTTTTTTCTTTTAAAACTTCACCATTAAGAATCAAACTATCAAATAGAAACGGCTAAATCAAATGTACCATCTTTCCTTGTCGTCATACTGTTTCGCCAGCTTATCTTTCTTTCTACTGAGATACAGCAAGGATATCATGGTTGCTATAGTAGGCTTAGCGATTTGTTGCGATTTTTTGAATGGATAATGCGGCTGCACATTTCAGTCATCGTTCAGTCATCGAGCGGCTGCGAGAAGCGGCAGGAGCGTAAAGAGCAAGGGGAAGGGTGGCCAAACTACTACTAACATCTATTTTTCAACTTGCCAAAATGCTGGTGGTAGATTATTTACGACAGTGTAACATCCACATTCGGAGAAGTGTGTAGCTAATTGCTCTCATGTTTCTGACATTGCGTGTGACTGTGACAACAGCTGAGCGATCTTTTTCCAAACTCAAACTTATTACAGTTTTTCACAGTTGCTCAAACACTAAACCCCATTCTCTGAATCAAATTCTGAAATGCCTGAACACAATTGTTGAATTACTCCCTGTTGGAGAAATTATTGAAACATGTATTCTCATTTATATTGATAATCTGAAAAAGCATATTAGGCCTACAAGTGTGATTAAGTACAATTATTAATTAAATATGTATTCCTCTACATTGATTAAAGAAATATGTATTATTATTAGGGCCGGGACTTTAGCGCGTTAATTACGATGAATTAATTACACAAACATTAATGCGTTAAAAAAATTGACGCATTTTAATCATATGCCTATTTATTTTTGCACCGCGGAACGTTTCTCACTGGATGAGTTTCAGACGGACCGATTATACTGGAGCACCAAGTAACGCGCATGAGTTCGGTTCAGACAAAACAAACCACAGTGGCACAGTGAACATGAACAAAGAAGCTGATGTGACCGCGTTGGTTGGCCCCGTGGATGAAATGTTGTTACAAAAAACGAACGGATGGAAGCGTAGATAAGAGCATGGTTGTGTGCAACCTATGCAACAAGGACGTATCACCGCAGGTATCACCTCAGTGCAAAACATAAAGCAGCTAGCTGCTAGCGTGGACAAAGTATTGTGATACTCCAGACACTTGAGGGAAACCTCTGAGCTTTATTTATTAAACGAATAGCAACCGAGTTGCTGTTACAGCCACAACTCACGCTTATAACAGTAATCCACCGCACCTAATTCCATGTCCAACTTTCATAGACCTAAAAGAAACTTCACACTCAGAACCGCATACAAGCACACACGCACACACGTAAACTCCGCCCCCCAGTTCCCCTTAAAGGGACACAACAATTTCATGAACTCAACTCAAGGTAACAGGATATCACAGTATTATAGTTTACAGAAGGTCTACCTATCTATAGGCTACATGAATTTCTGAAAATGTACTATTTCTAAATATGGTATTGCTACACTTTATGGCAAAAATTGCACTGGTCTGTTGGACTTATTAATAAACAATATTTTTGTTGCTTAAGCTTAGGCCTATGTATTCAGTCATTATCCAATAGTAGGCTATACTAAAAATCCATGTGAAAAAAAAATACTTCTCACTGTTCTCAGGTCATATATTTATATACAATTAAAATGCGATTAATTTCGATTAATTAATTACAAAGCCTCTAATTAATTAGATTAATTTTTTTAATCGAGTCCCAGCCTTAATTATTATACAATCATTAATGAAATATATAATCTCTTACAGTGATTAATATAATGTGTATTCCTTTCCATTGAATAAAGGAATTATTAACCATCAGATTAAGAAAAATGTAAGTGCATTATGTAAACTATGTTCTGCATAATCATACTTTGTAACTGAGACTTCATCTTTAGAGAAGTTTGTTTTTTGTATCTTAATGTACCAATCAGATGTTTTTGTACTCTTTGTACTTTTGTGCACAAGATATGGTTTCAACATTATTGTCTAGTCCCTTTTACCTGATTTATCTAAGGGAACCGAAAGTTTACCTAGGCTCAAGTTCTTGACCACAAGTTCTGTATTTGTTGTTGATTCAGAAGTAATGTTCTGTATGAAAGGTTCACTCGGACACATGTTTGGTGGGACGAAGGCCAGGGCTTATTGTCCAAGTTTTAGCCAGGTAAACATGTCAAAGGGCAACTTAGAGACCCTAGATACGTAAAATCTTGTATAGATACGTCAACCCTGGTATAAAAGGAGGCCCCAGACTAAAATGGTCAGAGTCTGGTATGAACCATTTTGTGTTGTATCATTCTCTCTCTTTGCAAAGATAATACAATTGTGTTGTCATTGAGAATCCACTGGTCCTTGTCTTTTTTGCGCACAAACATACTAAAATAGTAATCCACATAGGCAAATTATCTATCACTCCCTTTTTTGGCAAAACCATAGACTACTTTCACCCATTTCACCCATTTTACCAAACTCATTAACCCTTTTTGCAAAACTCTAAACACATTGTGCATTCTGATGCACTTCTTAATTATATTGATAACCAAAGAAGGCGGAAGTTGAACACAATTAAAGCACAGTTGTCTCCATTTGAACACTACCACTCAAAATTGATAACACTTGTGTCCATTGATGTGACAACCAATATAAGTCAGTTCAGAGTTGACAGAGACACAGTAGAGGTGGGGTACAAGGAAGAGGAGGGTGCAGGTAGGAGGAAGAGGATGAAGAGAAAGACAAAGAGTCCCGAGAGTTGCAATACTGTAAATGATGAAATTTGGGCAACAATCATTGACCATGTTCTGATTCATGGAATGCCAATGAGAGAAGCAGGACTTCATGGTCCAACCCAACATCAGCAGTTTCTCTGTGGCTTCAATAATCCAAAGATTCAGATTACAGAACAGGAATAGCGTAGATGTCCATTATCATACAGTACAGCAATCACTGAACGTTCAATGTTACTGAACACTTACAACCCTTTGAGCTCAACTCTGAGAGAGTGAAAGAGCTGAGTTATCAGTATGTCCAAGTAAGTGTAAATTCAGACACAATACAATATCACAGTATTGCATACTTACAGTACTATCAGAGTCTGTGGCATCACAGTACAAATCATATTCAGTACAGTATTGGCCTGTCTTACTGTTCACTTACAAAACTATTGATTTATATCTTAGAGAACATGAGTAGAGAGTGATATAAGTCCTTATTCTTTATTTTCATTGTGATATTTTATTTTTCAAATTAGAATGAATACAATTCCTCCAGGAGCCATAAACCCTGCCCTGAAAACTGTGTCTTCCATTGTTTGGTGTATTGTCTTATCACTGCTCTGCAGGAGTCTAATGTTGCCTGATGTGTTCAATGATTTGAGACCATTAGTTAGTTTTGAGCAAAGTTAAAAGTGTTTTGAGGTGATTGTTCAGTTTTGCAACAAGATTGAAGGGTTTCGAGAATGTAGTTTGAGAAATGAGTTTTGTGTTCACAGTTTTGAGAAAAAGGTAAAGAGTTCTGAAAAATGTGTTCTAGCAATTGTGAAAAACTGTAAGACTTACCTGAGGAGCAGCATGGGGAACTAGAGGCTCAGTGGGTTAGCTATCCTGTCCATTGAAAATACGAGAGATACATTAAATATTGGGAACATCGTTGACGATTTTGCACAACCAAAGGTCTCACGGCCTAATTCATGCATATTGGGGATTGTATGCATATTAATGATTTTATTTGGTTTCTGCACGGTTAAATACGGCTAAATTAAGTTTCGTTTCTGCGCAGTGCGAGTTTATAAGCAAGCAATCTACGCTTACAGTTTCAGCAGAGGGTTGAAAAAGTTTCAGCGCATTGGGTGTTCCCATAATTCCATGCGAGTTGATGTTAATGAAGTAGGCTAATATTAGATTACACTGGCCTGCAGACTATTAATAAAATACATTTTTTTATGTTTTCAGAATGGATCATGTAGTCGTGTGATTTTTATTTGAAATTGTATCTGTAACTACTAAACTACTTCGGTGCCTCAGGTCCTTTGCATAGTCACCCTTAATGTGTATTGCATGTATCAGAGTTAACACTGCCTGGGCTACCTATCTTCGTCATTCTCAGGCAGGTGCCCGCACCAGCCTTGTTAAGCCATTGCCTCCACATGTGCATTCGTCCTCTGTCTCCTCCTCAATGTCCTTTGCATGGCGCCTCAAGTCCCCCAGCATCACACCACCCCATAAGGGGAATACAGGCATGTGAAGCACCAGAAGGGCTCTGAGGATGGCAGGACTGTGGTATTCATTGATCTCTGGAGATTCTTCCTCTCCGTCAATGGTTGCTGCAGCATCATCCGACACACCTTGGAAAAGGGCTCTGAAGGGAGATCTTCCCACAGTGTTGGATGGCTCCGCATCATAGGCGATGGGGGCAAGGTCCTCCATCTCACCTGGCTCACATCTTATCCCACCAATCAGCTGTCTGAGTTTCTGCTCATTGACCTCCACAGCAGGGGTCCTGCTTTTGGCAAGCAAAATGACAGACAGGGCCCGGAAAATGTCTGCCCCTTCCTCAAGCGACTGGCTGTTCTGCAGTCTGGCAAACACATAAATGAGGAACTCCTTGTGGCCTTTGTCTGCCACATGCTTACCAATCACCTGACCGACTGCTTTCAAGATGTGGGCAGAACAGAGGTGTAGCACCGTGTAGCTCGCGATGGTTCTCCACTTCCGTCTGCCCTGACATATGGCAAAACACCTGGCGAGGTAAGTGGAGACATTTTCCTTGTTGAAGGAAAGAAGGGAGGCTTGTATGAGGGCCCAGCTGAAGTCTGTCTCGATGTGCGCGACCCTCCGCACTGTGTACTGTGCCACAGTATGCACAAAGCGCATGAGCCAGTGGGTGATGGTGGGAATAGAGTGGTCATTAGACAGCATCTCTGTCACAGGCAAGGGGGGAGCGCCACGACCCTGTCCAGCCAAAACAATAGCATAATAAAGCACACGCTTCTTTTGGTCAGGGATTTTTGACACCACACTACCTGTAGCATCCAGGTACAGGCTCACAGGTGTCTTCCTTCTGAGGTGAGCAACCAGGATCCCTATCCCTGTTTCAGTATACATATGGGTGCAGAAAGGGTCCACCTGGAAATGTTGGATATAACCCGGGACGTGCAGATAGTTGGCATCAGTTTCCCGCATTATCCTCTGTGTGAGGAGAACCTCCAATGTCACATTGTCATGAAGCAGTGAGCTTTTTCTGAATTCATAAGAGATGGCCTTTAGAACATCTCTGCTGAGACAGTTTGTGTGGTTACCAGCCCTAATCTGCTCTTTGGGTGTGTTACTAAGCATGTCGTAGTACGTGTTGCTAACACCTTGCCTAATCTTTTGGGCAATTCTGCCTCTTCGCACGTTTGAAGCATGCCTTCATAAAGACTTCACGCTGCTTTAATGTTGGCTTTCTTTTCATAGAGAACGTATAATACGCTTTGCAAGAGGGGAATGTGCACACTGCCTTTATCTGAATGTAGCTACAATTTCTTTTCCTACTGTTGGCCTGTCTGACATGGTGGTACTTAAAGCACAGAACACAACAGGGATTCATCTTTTGGAACTCCTCATAAACAACATGTGTCCATGACAGTTTCATTTTTTTTTTTTTTCATCCTTTTTGAGGCCGAATTGACTTCCGGGTTTTCTTGTCAAGTTTGATCACACATTTTTTGGGGACAGAACAGGTTTTTCTTCTCTTTTCCTCAGGAAATGCACCCTGTGTGTGTGTGTGTGTGTGTGTGTGTGTGTGTGTGTGTGTGTGTGTGTGTGTGTGTGTGTGTGTGTGTGTGTGTGTGTGTGTGTGTGTGTGAGAGAGAGAGAGAGAGAGAGAGAGAGAGAGAGAGAGAGAGTAAAGCAGGTGAATGGAACCTTGGTGTGAGCCACCAGTGCAGTTCCCGCACAAGGTTGCAGCATTGTTGCACAATTCTAGAACCCAACAATATCTGCACCCAGATTCCCACACATTTCACCTCTGTCCTGCGGGAATACCACATAAGATGTGTGAAGCCAAAGTTTCAGGGTACATTTGTGTGGCGAGTTTTGGAAAAGTCAACTACTTCTCATAGATCCTTAAAGCATCTAATCCTTACAGACTCCAGGATATTACAGTAAGTAAAACAGTTATTTCATATATTAGGATAGATGAAAGGTTTCCAACAGGTAGCTCGGATGCTACCAGTAGCTCAGGAGTAGGAGGATTCACCCAGTGGGCCAATGTAAACTTTTTATCTTTCGCTTGTAGGTTTCAGTGTATATATTTCCAATTATTCTCCCAATTCATTCAGGACATGACAAAACGGAAGAGAAAAACAGACTTATGGGAGGTGGCAGGTGGATTGGAGGCTGTAGTGAGAGAATTCTCTCAGGTTAATTTGAGAGGGGCCTCTTATTTATCAGAAATTTGGACAGAGTTGTCCATGGCACTATTTGGAGATGATGCCACATCACACAGGCACTGGTTGTGGGTGATTTGGACCAACAACAGAAGAGGGCTCAGAGACAGAGTGAGGGACAGAAATGTGACAGGCTCAGGGAGCATAACGCATGCCACAGATGAAGCTTGTGATATAACAGAGGGGTCACCAAAATTTGAACTGCCAATTTCTGAGGGAGAGTTCAATCATGATGTTCCCTCACTGTCTCCGTGGAATGATGATGGAAGCAGAGACAATGAAATTCAAACCGAAATTGAATCAGTTGCACAAGAGAGTGAAAACAAGAGTGAATCAAGATATCAGGAGAGTGAGCCAGATTTGAGTGATAATGTAGCCTCACAGTCTGACCAGTGTGAAGGAAGCATAGGCATTGAAACAGAAAATAACTCCAATCAGGATGAGGATCCTTCCAGTCCTGTTATGAAAGCAGCAGTAGCGGCTCAGGGTCCTGAGGAAAAGAGAAGAAAAACCTGTTCTGTCCCCAAAAAATTTGTGATCAAACTTGACAAGAAAACCTGGAAGTCAATTCGGCCTCAAAAAGGATCAAAAAAAATGAAACTGTCATGGACACATGTTGTTTATGAGGAGTTCCAAAAGATGAATCCCTGTTGTGTTCTGTGCTTTAAGTACCACCATGTCAGACAGGCCAACAGTAGGAAAAGAAATTGTAGCTACATTCAGATAAAGGCAGTGTGCACATTCCCCTCTTGCAAAGCGTATTATACGTTCTCTATGAAAAGAAAGCCAACATTAAAGCAGCGTGAAGTCTTTATGACGGTCATGAGACATGGAAAGGTCTGCCACTTGAAACAACACACACGAAAAAGGCATGCTTCAAACGTGCGAAGAGGCAGAATTGCCCGAAAGATTAGGCAAGGTGTTAGCAACACTTTCTACAAAATGCTGAGTAACACACCCAAAGAACAGATTAGGGCTGGTAACCACACAAGCTGTCTCAGCAGAGATGTTCTAAAGGCCATCTCTTATGAATTCAGAAAAAGCTCACTGCTTCATGACAATGTCACATTGGAGGTTCTCCTCACACAGAGGATAATGCGGGAAACTGATGCCAACTATCTGCACGTCCCGGGTTATATCCAACATTTCCAGGTGGACCCTTTCTGCACCCATATGTATACTGAAACAGGGATAGGGATCCTGGTTGCTCACCTCAGAAAGAAGACACCTGTGAGCCTGTACCTGGATGCTACAGGTAGTGTGGTGTCAAAAATCCCTGACCAAAAGAAGCGTGTGCTTTATTATGCTATTGTTTTGGCTGGACAGGGTCGTGGCGCTCCCCCCTTGCCTGTGACAGAGATGCTGTCTAATGACCACTCTATTCCCACCATCACCCACTGGCTCATGCGCTTTGTGCATACTGTGGCACAGTACACAGTGCGGAGGGTCGCGCACATCGAGACAGACTTCAGCTGGGCCCTCATACAAGCCTCCCTTCTTTCCTTCAACAAGGAAAATGTCTCCACTTACCTCGCCAGGTGTTTTGCCATATGTAAGGGCAGACGGAAGTGGAGAACCATCGCGAGCTACACGGTGCTACACCTCTGTTCTGCCCACATCTTGAAAGCAGTCGGTCAGGTGATTGGTAAGCATGTGGCAGACAAAGGCCACAAGGAGTTCCTCATTTATGTGTTTGCCAGACTGCAGAACAGCCAGTCGCTTGAGGAAGGGGCAGACATTTTCCGGGCCCTGTCTGTCATTTTGCTTGCCAAAAGCAGGACCGCTGCTGTGGAGGTCAATGAGCAGAAACTCAGACAGCTGATTGGTGGGATAAGATGTGAGCCAGGTGAGATGGAGGACCTTGCCCCCATCGCCTATGATGCGGAGCCATCCAACACTGTGGGAAGATCTCCCTTCAGAGCCCTTTTCCAAGGTGTGTCTGATGATGCTGCAGCAACCATTGACGGTGAGGAAGAATCCCCAGAGGTCAATGTCTACCACTGTCCTGCCATCCTCAGAGCCCTTCTGGTGCATTACATGCCCGTATTCCCCTTATGGAGTGGTGTGATGCTGGGGGACTTGAGACGCCATGCAAAAGACATTGAGGAGGAGACAGAGGATGGCAAAACAAGGGAGACGAATGCACATGTGGAGGGGTGGTTTGGCATAGTGAAAAACCACATCCTGCAAAAGAAAAAAAGGATGAGGCCAGGGACGTTCATCCGTGCAATGTACGCATCTCTGCAAGGCAGATATATGGAGCACAGGATGAATCATCATTTGCCTGATCACATGCTAGAAAAGACAGCCAAAATGACAAACATCCAGTTTGCGGAGGAGTCGTGGGCCAAAACAAGCCATGACCTTGCAGCGACCACTACTCGCTCCAAATACTATTCTGTTCCAAAGAAAATCCCTGCCCCCAAACAGAAAGGGAAAAGAAAGTCAGTGGCAGTCAGTGGCAAAGTTGTCCCCAGCCCAGATAGAGTAGAAGAGTCCAGTGAGGATAGTGGAGCTTCAGCCACATGTGAAACAGAGGTGTGTGACTATTTCTTCATTTACCGTAGCTCCTATGACATTTACAGTTGTGTTGCCCACCCACTAGTTTTCTCTATGTTCTGCCATTAAAATTTGCACACATTAAAGCTCTGGTTCAGTAGCCCTACACTGCATTTTCACATTTCCAGTGTGCACTGAGTATGTGTGATTTTAAAATATTATTCATAAAGTCTTTTCTGCATATATCCAACTCTAATACTTCAGACTATTCAGACTATGTGGAGGAGAAAAGGATGTGAGGTTGTTGTTGCTGCAATCAAATCTTCTAGCAGCAGTTCAACCACCTGTCTGAGGCACAATGATTTGATCACACTGAGACCTCACAATCTGCTCAACGGCGAGGTAAGGGAAAAGGCCCTTTTTTTCTACAAAGTTTTGGTTAAAACAGCGTACTATTTGCCTTGAAATAAGCATTTCATTTGTGTCATTGTAGACAATTGATTTCTTCATACAAGCCACTTTAAAAAGAATGGGGAGTGAAAGAAGATTATACCTATTGCACCACTTCATCATGGGTGTAATTCTCTTTGGAGAGAGCAAGCAGGTTGCAAGACAAAATTTGAAGAATGTAAGTATACCCACGCTGAAAGCTGGTCTGACACAAAAATGGTTAATTTACCAGACTGCCATTATGTGTAAATAGAAAAGTGTTTTCTTATATTACTGTTGTGACAGTGACAACTGACAGTTGTCTTTGTGTCTTTCATGTCATCACAGGTGAATTTCGATCAGTACGATGGTGTGATTGGATTTGTCAATGTGCATCACAACCACTGGATTTTTGTTGTAAGAAAAGCTGTTATTCTTCATATTGACCATTCTTTCCTCATCCCAACTGTCTTCTGAATAAAAAAGTTTTTTCGGATTTTTGTTTGCACCCCTAGTTCCTGCATGCTCCAACACACCAGATATTTGTAGTTGATCCTGCAAACTCTGACAACGACCTTGAGGCCTCAAGGGAAGCAGCAACGCGCTTTCGGTAAGTATTTGCGTACATTCAGATTTTGCACATTGCACATTTTGCACATCATGCTGTGTCACCAAATGTATTTGATTCAGGAAAACTCATGTTTTTATATGTTGGCAGTGTAAGACATGGGTGTAAGGGATGGCATGACACTTGTCAGCTTATTCCTTGCATAACAAAGTGTTGGGGAGGAGCAGTGGACGTGGGCACAAGGGCCAATAGCTGTGTGATGGCAGTGATAATGGCAGGGGGGATTTTAAACACAGAAGATAACCACTCTCTTGTACCACTCTCAAGCTCATGTATGGATACAAATTACCATCAATTACCTAATTAATCTTTTCTCTAGCAAATACTACAGGACAAGATTTAACATACTGGGACGAAGAGAATGGCTAAACATTGCATGGAAACCTGCAGTCATTCCTCACACAACGCAGAGAGATGGGACAAGCTGTGGCGTCTTTGTCATGGAGGTGAGACATGTCCTGCCATACTCATACCAATTAGAATGACATAGCCTACCATAATGCTCATTACTACATACAATAGTGCAATAGAAAAACTTACAGATTTTAAGTAGTCTATATCAAAGTTCACAAAATTCATCTACTGTTTAGATGGCAAGACAAACCATTGAAAGCTTCCCTGCAGTCCCAGAGGAATTTAACATCGACCCAGATCGCAAAAACATTGCACGGCTGAGAAGGCACATGGCTGATGAGATTCTTCTTGCATCTGGTAATGTCCAAGTTTGTTGAAACACCTTTTTGCTATGATCATAATTTGTAATTTCACATCACATACTAGCACGACTGGTGTACATGTAGGCCTTACTATTGTACTTATCAAATTCCTTTTTAGAGTCCATGGCTGAATTATGCTCCCACTGCGGACTAAAAGTTCCTCTGACACTGAAAATCCGATCAAGAGAGATACTGTGGGTGAGTATTACAACTTCAGAGAATTTATTCACAGTGGTCAAGAATGAGAGACTGTTTTTAATGTCTGTTTCTGTTTTTTTTTTTGTCCAGATTCAATGTGAAAATTGCAAGCGATGGTTCCATGCATCCTGTCTTGGGCTCACAGCTAAGAAACTTCCACGCAAAGAAGCCGCATGGTGTTGTGCATTCTGTGGTGCTTGAACAAGTCTAAATGGGAAATTAACACAATGTTATGTAAACATTTAGTCCAAAGGACATGTGAATAGTTTTATATTCAAGATTTGTTTCATGTGTTTGTTTGCATGCTTTGTTTATGTGTTATGGACCCCCATGCATTGGATGTTCAGTAGGCCTATGCATTGCAACTTCCTACACCAATGCAATCAAAATTGGGAAAAAAAGGCTTTGTTGATTTTTAATGAATGTTTTCCATAAATTATCCAGTTCTGACCCTACATAGAATGACCTGAACTAAATCCCACCTGTTGTAAGAAGTTAGTATGCATTGAGACGCACTACAGCAATCATAATAGGATAACACAGCTTTATTGATTTTGTCAATATTTTCCATAAACAATAAACAATCCAGTTCTGAACCTATATAAACTGATTTATAAGCAAAATCTCATCTGTAGTAAGGAGCAGGTATGTATTGCAAGCCACCAGAAGGGGGAAATACTGCTTTCTTCATTCTTAATGAATATTTCCCATGAATATTCCTGTCCACAGCCTAGATGAAATAATAATAATGATAAATAAATAGCAGAATCTCACCTGTAGTAAGTGGCCAGTATGCGTTGAAAGTTAACACAGCAATCAGACAGGAAACACAGCTTTGTTGATTTTTAAAGAATATTTTCCTAGAATAATTGAGTCCTGAACCTACATAAAGTGACCTATGAGCAAAACCTCACCTGTAGTAAGTAGCCAGCACGCCCTGCAACTTACTACAGCAATCGGAATTGAAAAAAACCTTTTTGTTGATTTTTAATGAATATTTTCCTAGAATAATTGAGTCCTGAACCTACATAAAGTGACCTATGAGCAAAATCTCACCTGTAGTAAGTAGCCAGCACGCCCTGCAACTTACTACAGCAATCGGAATTTAAAAAAAACATTTTGTTGATTTTTAATGAATATTTTCCTAGAATAATTGAGTCCTGAACGAACATAAAGTGACCTATGAGCAAAACCTCACCTGTAGTAAGTAGCCAGCATGCACTGCAACTTACTACAGCAATCGGAATTGAAAAAAACTTTTGTTGATTTTTAATGAATATTTTCCTAGAATAATTGAGTCCTGAACCAACATAAAGTGACCTATGAGCAAAACCACACCTGTAGTAAGTAGCCAGCATGCATTGCAACTTACTACAGCAATCGGAATTGAAAAAAACCTTTTTGTTGATTTTTAATGAATATTTTCCAAGAATAATTGAGTCCTGAACCTACATAAAGTGACCTATGAGCAAAATCTCACCTGTAGTAAGTAGCCAGCACGCCCTGCAACTTACTACAGAAATCGGAATTGAAAAAAACCTTTTTGTTGATTTTTAATGAATATTTTCCTAGAATAATTGAGTCCTGAACCAACATAAAGTGACCTATGAGCAAAATCTCACCTGTAGTAAGTAGCCAGCACGCCCTGCAACTTACTACAGCAATCGGAATTGAAAAAAACCTTTTTGTTGATTTTTAATTAATATTTTCCTAGAATAATTGAGTCCTGAACCAACATAAAGTGACCTATGAGCAAAATCTCACCTGTAGTAAGTAGCCAGCACGCCCTGCAACTTACTACAGCAATCGGAATTGAAAAAAACCTTTTTGTTGATTTTTAAAGAATATTTTCCTAGAATAATTGAGTCCTGAACCTACATAAAGTGACCTATGAGCAAAACCTCACCTGTAGTAAGTAGCCAGCATGCATTGCAACTTACTACAGCAATCGGAATTGAAAAAAACCTTTTTGTTGATTTTTAATGAATATTTTCCTAGAATAATTGAGTCCTGAACCTACATAAAGTGACCTATGAGCAAAATCTCATCTGTAGTAAGTAGCCAGCATGCATTGCAACTTACTACAGCAATCGGAATTGAAAAAAACCTTTTTGTTGATTTTTAATGAATATTTTCCTAGAATAATTGAGTCCTGAACCAACATAAAGTGACCTATGAGCAAAACCACACCTGTAGTAAGTAGCCAGCATGCATTGCAACTTACTACAGCAATCGGAATTGAAAAAAACCTTTTTGTTGATTTTTAATGAATATTTTCCTAGAATAATTGAGTCCTGAACCAACATAAAGTGACCTATGAGCAAAACCACACCTGTAGTAAGTAGCTAGCATGCATTGCAACTTACTACAGCAATCAGAATTGAAAAAAACCTTTTTGTTGATTTTTAATGAATATTTTCCTAGAATAATTGAGTCCTGAACCTACATAAAGTGACCTATGAGCAAAATCTCACCTGTAGTAAGTAGCCAGCACGCCCTGCAACTTACTACAGCAATCGGAATTGAAAAAAACCTTTTTGTTGATTTTTAATGAATATTTTCCTAGAATAATTGAGTCCTGAACCAACATAAAGTGACCTATGAGCAAAATCTCACCTGTAGTAAGTAGCCAGCACGCCCTGCAACTTACTACAGCAATCGGAATTGAAAAAAACCTTTTTGTTGATTTTTAAAGAATATTTTCCTAGAATAATTGAGTCCTGAACCAACATAAAGTGACCTATGAGCAAAATCTCACCTGTAGTAAGTAGCCAGCACGCCCTGCAACTTACTACAGCAATCGGAATTGAAAAAAACCTTTTTGTTGATTTTTAATGAATATTTTCCTAGAATAATTGAGTCCTGAACCAACATAAAGTGACCTATGAGCAAAATCTCACCTGTAGTAAGTAGCCAGCACGCCCTGCAACTTACTACAGCAATCGGAATTGAAAAAAACCTTTTTGTTGATTTTTAATGAATATTTTCCTAGAATAATTGAGTCCTGAACCAACATAAAGTGACCTATGAGCAAAATCTCACCTGTAGTAAGTAGCCAGCACGCCCTGCAACTTACTACAGCAATCGGAATTGAAAAAAAACTTTTTGTTGATTTTTAATGAATATTTTCCTAGAATAAATGAGTCCTGAACCTACATAAAGTGACCTATGAGCAAAACCTCACCTGTAGTAAGTAGCCAGCATGCATTGCAACTTACTACAGCAATCAGAATTGTAAAAAAACCTTTTTGTTGATTTTTAATGAATATTTTCCTAGAATAATTGAGTCCTGAACCTACATAAAGTGACCTATGAGCAAAATCTCACCTGTAGTAAGTAGCCAGCGCTTCCTGCAACTTACTACAGCAATCTGAATTGAAAAACAACTTTTTGTTGATTTTTTATGAATATTTTCCTAGAATAAATGAGTCCTGAACCTACATAAAGTGATCTATTGCAAAACCTCACCTGTAGTAAGTAGCCAGCATGCATTGCAACTTACTACAGCAATCTGAATTGAAAAACAACTTTTTGTTGATTTTTTATGAATATTTTCCTAGAATAAATGAGTCCTGAACCTACATAAAGTGACCTATGAGCAAAACCTCACCTGTAGTAAGTAGCCAGCATGCATTGCAACTTACTACAGCAATCAGAATTGAAAAACAACTTTTTGTTGATTTTTAATGAATATTTTCCTAGAATAAATGAGTCCTGAACCTACATAAAGTGACCTATGAGCAAAACCTCACCTGTAGTAAGTAGCCAGCATGCATTGCAACTTAATACAGCAATCAGAATTGAAAAAAACCTTTTTGTTGATTTTTAATGAATATTTTCCTAGAATAATTGAGTCCTGAACCTACATAAAGTGACCTATGAGCAAACTCTCACCTGTAGTAAGTAGCCAGCACGCCCTGCAACTTACTACAGCAATCAGAATTGAAAAAAACCTTTTTGTTGATTTTTAATGAATATTTTACTAGAATTAATGAGTCCTGAACCGACATAAAGTGACCTATGAGTAAAATCTCACCTGTAGTAAGTAGCCAGCATGTATTGCAACTTGCTACAGCAATCAGAATTGAAAAATGCCTTTTTGTTGATTTTTAATGAATATGTTTCTAGAATAATTGAGTCCTGAACCTACATTATGTGACCTATGAGCAAAATCTCACCTGTAGTAGATAACAACTGTATATTGCAAGATACTACAGAAACCAGAATCAAAAAACGCTACTTTATTGACTTTCAGTGAATATTTTCTATATTCCAGTCCAGAAAAGGCTACCCCCTCACTGAGGTGTTAACCTAATAGCCGAAGCACGGCACGCTCTAAATGCGTCATTTGATGACGGTCCCTAACCCAGGCATCAGAACGAGTAGGCTTTTACAGGTTATTAGGGTTGTTTTTTGCATCGAGATAGAAACTGACAACAAATGTATGCTTTTCTTTTGAGACATGACAAGAGTGTGAACTGTATGTCTCGTTGATCTTGTTTCTAAACTGAAATCTGTGGGGAAACCCGAAAACGGGGAAAGTTAAAATTGAATATCGAGCGAATATCAAACGTCCGGCTAACTTCGCCGCCAAACAGACATTAAACCTATATCTCTATGGAAGCCATAGAACCATACAGTAAAAAGTTTTGAAATTTAACACACATATTTCTCTATGGCCAATGACCACTTTCCCCAATTTACAGACTCTTAACCTCAAACCTCTAGCGCCACCAACAGGTCAAAATTCATCAATTTCTCAACAACATTAATGCAAATAACTCTAAAATGCTTAGACCTATCAAGCTGAAACTTGCTCAGTGTATTAACGCAAAAGGTATAGCCCCACCCACCAATTAACAAGACTTTTCCACAAACGCTGTAGTGCCCCGAATAGACCAAGGTCAAAACTTACAAAAAGTTTCACAGGTCACAAATTTCATCCGATTCTCACCAAAATTTGCACACACCATCTTCAGACCATGCCTTCTTATTGCATTGCTTTTTGGAAGAATTGACGGAAGTGCTCGCCTCTAACAGCCAATCCAAATTGGCGGCGAAGCCGCCACACAGGAAGTGAACCTACATCTCAGCAAGGCTTTCACGTATCAAGACTTGGGAACACATCCCAAGGACACAAACACACACAAAAAAAATTAAAAATTAATTTGGGCTATTTTCTTAACATCCACTCTCTCTCTGTCCCAAACCCAGACAAAAGCACACACACTCTCCTCTATGGTGGTTGTGGGGGGCAGGGGTTCCATTTGCACACGCCCACTCTCCCATTTCATGTGTTTTGACCACTAGGGGGGTGCTATAATCCCACATTTTCCCATGAACTTCCTGGATGACCACTACGTCTGTCCACCTACCGGGTGGTAAGACACCTGGGATTGTCCGCTGCTGTGCCTCATCCCAAGGCCATGTGAATCTTAGCAATGCCACAACCCTTTGAAAGGATGAAGTGGACTTACTCACTGTTAAACATGCTGCTAGTTCATTCTCTATATATAGCCCACCCTAACCACAGTTGTCTCTGCGACGGTGTGTTTTGGACGATTGAGAGCTGAGCATTGTGGGTAAATCACACCCAAAGAGTTTATTGGGGGCCAAGCAACAACATTAATGCAAATATCTCTGCTATGCTTGAACCTATCAAGCTCAAACTTGCTCAGTGTATTAAGGCAAAAGTCAAGGCCCCACCCACCAATTAACAAGACTTTTCCATGATTGCTGTAGCGCCACCAACAGACCAAGGTCAAAACTTCCAAACAGTTTCACAGGTCTCAAATTTCATCCGATTCTCACCAAAATTTGCACACATCATCTTCAGACCATGCTTTCTTATTGCATTGCTTTGTGGAACAATTGACGGAAGTGCTCGCCTCTAACAGCCAATCCATGATTGCTGTAGCGCCACTAGGGGCGCTATAATTAGCAAAACTTTCTCAGATCAACACCAAACTTGGTACGTGGACTTGTGGGCACATCCTGAGGACCTACACTAAATTTGGTGTACTCTGACCACTAGGGGCGCTATAATTAGCAAAACTTTCTCGCATCAACACCAAACTTGGTATGTGGACTTGTGAGCACATCCTGAGGACCTACACTAAATTTGGTGACGTTTGACCACTAGGGGCGCTATAATTAGCAAAACTTTCTCGCATCAACACCAAACTTGGTACGTGGACTTGTGAGCACATCCTGAGGACCTGCACTAAATTTGGTGACGTTTGACCACTAGGGGCGCTATAATTAGCAAAACTTTCTCGCATCAACACCAAACTTGGTACGTGGACTTGTGACTCCATCAGAAGGACACTCAAGAAATTGGGTGACCTTTGACCTCTAGGGGGCGCTGTAATTCAGAAACATGCCTTTTGGCCTGTAGGCCTGTTTTGGCCTTCAGGCCTTTACATACCTGATGGGAACTCTGGCCTTTTGACCTGCCTGCTTGGCCCCCACATTGCTGCTTGCAGCTATATTTGTCCATATATTTATACTAGTACTGTTATTATTATTACTATGCTTACATTTTGTACTGTACATATTTATTGCTGGTCACTAGAATTTAATCTTGCACTGTTGGACTTATTTGCACTACCAACACGACACGCATCTCATACTGGATCACAGTACCAATCCTCAGTACATTCATGCACATCTTATATATAGTATTTTACAGCTCCTTTAGTCATGTTGATTTGCTTTGTATTTTCCTGTTTACATTGTACTGTATGTTGTGTGTGGTGTCTTAAGCTGCTGGGACCTTGAATTTCCCCTTGGGGATCAATAAAGTATCTATCTATCTATCTATCTATCTATCTATCTATCTGACCTTTAAATTTAATGTAATTGAAATCCATCCATAACTGTTTGAGCTATCTTGTTATTAGGTATTAATACAAGGTATTAATATAAAACTACAACATTTATTTCGTGAGATTATTTGTTCTGGGGCTGGGCCAGATGCATAGACTGCTTAACAAGTTTTTACACTCCACTACAGCACTGCCAAAAACAACGAACATAATACTTACTCGAACCCTGTAAGGGTTGCATTCCGCCTCCCCGTGAACAACTCTGCGTGGGCAGCACGCCACGGGATAAGCTCCCTCGTGTCTTCGTCCGTCCCTGAAATAAATAAAAATACCTCGATTAAACAAAAGGAACTCGCCTTACCTGTCAATACTACAACAACACAACACTATATTCGCCAGCACTTCATCAAAAATCATCACGAAGCCATTTAACTCCAGCGTGTTTTAAGTACTCGGTCCGGTGGCTAGCTTAACGTGCCAGGTACCATTAACATGTAAGGTGTAAGGTTACGTTACTTAAACTCGCCAAAATATCGTCGGCTTTAGTCCGTGAGAACATGTAAGTAATGAATTGGACGATAGTAAACGTTTCGTTTAACTGCTGTTACTTACATTAATACGATAGAGTTAACATTTATATCGTACTCGTACCAGTGACTGGTTTAAGGTGCTAGGTAGCTAGGTAGCATTAACATGTAACTTTACACTAATTAATTCGCCAAATAATTATGTCGGCTCCAGTCAGCGAGGAACATGTAAGTGATGCATTAGACGACAGTACAGTCTCGTAGTACCACCATTACTTACATTTATAGGATGATTGCGGCGTTGCAGTCGCCGGTGTCTCGGCTGCCTCGGCTGAAATGTCCGCCATTATTTTCAAATTTGAAAAGCCTCTCCAACGTCGCTGGCCCCTCCCCTTCCGCTTTGTAGTCAAAATGGCGTCCGTTCAGTGCGAGTAGGGTCCATCGTTCCACACTGAACTTTTTAACCGTTTTTAGGGGGTCATCCGGGTACCTTCAGTGCACTGACTTTTTGTGTTATCTACACTATACACTTAAAACTAAGGGTTCGAAGTATAGAAGTGGGCGGTTTGAGACATAGCCCCTGTCTTCTCATGTGTGTGAATGCTGTGGGACAGTTTGAGCATACTGAAAAGAACCAGGCCAGCCACTGTTTTCGAGTAATTAATAGGCATTTCTTTGTTTTTTTGTTTTTTTGTTTGTTTGGTTAGCTGTGATTTTGCCTCGAGGCCTACCACCGGTGCCTCCATTCATAGTAGCCTATTTCATTGTTCTCAACTAGTCTGGTGCTATTGATGCTGGTGGGTTTCCTCCTTAACGCTGTCTGTCTTCTCTGTAGGCTATTGTTGTGGAAAAAACCACGGACTTTAACTTAACTTTAAATCTAACTTAGCACTCTGAACAAAAACCAGCGGAGAATGATCTGAGATGAGAAGTAGCCGCTTGTGGCCTTTATTCGCAGAGTCCTACAAGGCACAATTCTGAACAAGCAGAGCCTAAGTGTTGCCGAGCAGGAGTCACGAATGATGGATGCCCTCTGCAGCGGGATGTCCACGACCCAGGCCTTGGGGAGAAGGTGCGCACGTTCTGAGGAGGCCCCCCTCGGGAGAGGGGTTTTAAGTGTACCCACAACACCTCCTTTGTTTACTTCTGGCCAATCTTGCCCAAGTGTCTTCCCATTATGTAAATAGGAGACCCTTGTCTTCCAATCAATATAAAAATTATATCATACGTGGATGAGGCCACTTGGCCTGCCCCTTGAATGATTTAATTACTCTACAGTAGCCCTGGGGCTACAATGGGCCTGGTTCATGACCGGGACATGACCGCACAGCTGTGTGTGTGTGTGTGTGTGTTTGTGTGTATGTATGTACTGTATGTGTGTGCATGTGTGTGTGTGTGTGTGTGTGTGTGTGTGTGTGTGTGTGTGTGTGTGTGTGTGTGTGTGTGTGTGTGTATATATGTGTGTGCATGTGTGTGTGTGTGTGTGTGTGTGTGTGTGTGTGTGTGTATGTGTGTCATCATCCTTCTGCTCCTGCCCAGCAACACATGAGGCCTACAGTACATGAAAATTTACCACATATTCCCCCCTTCGAGACTTATAAAAGTCTCGTCAAAGGTAGGGTAATTTTAACACATAATATACTAGGAATATAAGCATTGCATAGTAAATATAAGGCACTTCATAGTGAATATAAGGCATTGGTAGTAAATATAAGACATTGCATAATAATACAAGGCATTGCACAGTAAATACAAGGCAGTGCTCCTAAACCTGCTAATGACTAATGCACATATGGAATTAAAAAATACTGTAATTTGACATATAAGTCCCCTAAGGCAATTCAAACCCAACTACACCATATACCATTATAGTACACATGAAGTAGCAGCAATTGATAAATTAAATCATTTACCAAACATTAACAATGGCTGGGCTCCGAATCGGTTCCTGCCCTAAAGTGGTGTAGCCAAAATGTCACTTCACTCACCCTAACATAAGACACTATTAACAAGTTGAAACTATAACCATGTCTCTACACTAGTCAATGTGTCAGTCTATGATTGATTTCACAATAATTATAAACCAAAATCCCTCATAATTGAATGCCTATGTTTTCTTATATGTAAGGTTATAGTCCTTAGTTTTACAGAGGACATGCTAAAAAATTATTAGATTTTTAGTTAATTATGCTTCCCATGCTTCGCCTCCTTAGTCATTTTGATCCCAAGTGAGACCATGTCAAGTTTAGTGCTGCGTGTGTAGCTCTGCATCCTCTGCTTTCCATTGTCATAGTCATATAGACCCACGACACTGTTGTGGTATGTGAACAACACAACAGTATACTCTGAGATCAGTACTCAGATAGGAAGAGGTTTCAGGCCGCCTTGAAACCAAACTTCCATGGTTCAGCAGTTTTGCGAGAGCCTGTGGTGGCAACCCCCCTGCCATAGGTCGTCCCAATGCAGGCCAAAACGAGGATCTTACCCGTCATAGGGCTGAGTTGCCTTACTATCCTGATAAAGTACACACAAGAGCAGCCAATTATATTTCCAAATGAAGACCAGGGAGACCAAGCATGTGGCTGCAATGATACATGTCAATTGAAATTGCAAGCGAGTCCATCCAACAAATGTGGATGGTTGTGCTTGTGAGGGCTAGTCCTCCAAAAAACTAAGTTTCCTACTGTGACTCTATGATAAATACTAAATGCAATGCATACAACTATAGATGATTAATATATAAGAAACATGCACTAATTATGAATATTCATGCAATTATAGATGCTTACTATAAAGGGAATATGTATGTAAATATACCTTATTACTTCCCTACACAATTTTTTGCCTTTGTTGCATAACTGTGTTGTTCATACTGCCTGTAGCGTATCAATAATAGATCAGTATTAAAAATATTAATTAGTATATAAGTTTCACATCATATCCTCATCAAAGTGATATGTGGGCCACACAACTTCATACATTGCCTTATCATTCATTGTCATGCACATTAACATCTTTCAGTTCACTTGAAATGGTTAGCCTTTCATTTTGGTGGTATTGGAATATTCATCACATGCACATTTATGTCTTGCGTGAGAAAGTCCATCTCGTTCGTATAAATCTCTTTTCATCTTTATGTACTCACAATTATTAATCTGTTCTTTGACTACATGGGTCATCTGTTCTTCCTCATTTACCACAATAAGTTGCCTGGATACAGCAACATTGCAACATTGAGCCACATATGGCAACAGACAACAGCAAATCACCCCTAGTAAGATTATTTCAATGATGAACTTAAAAAAATAAATAAATGAATGGCAATTGCATATCCAACAGATCCAAGTCCCCTGAACATCCGTTCAATGAGTGACCACCAACCAGGGAGGCCTGAAAACAACCTTGGGCTTTCCCCAGCATTGTTATGTGCTTCCCTCTGAGGCCCTTTCAGCTTATCCATGGCCTTTGTGAAAGTTCCGTCGGGGGCTGTGTGTCCTGGAATGTAGGTACAACAACTATCTCCAATGATTTGGCAGACCCCTCCTTCTTTGGCAGTCAAGTAATCCAAAATCATGCGGTGCTCTAAAGTCATTTTTGAAGTTGTATTCAGCTGCTGTGCCAAAGCCCCCAATGCATCAATAGAGTAGTTCAAAAACTTTAATTGGTTGTAGTATATTGCGTAAATCCAAGCTGCGTTCTTCACAATTCCTACTATTGGAATAAGGGACTCGAAAGCTGTTGTCACCTCGTCACGCACCTTGAATTCATCAGGGACTCCTGAATTTTCGAGTGAGCTTAGAACTACTCCTGCAGCTGACAAGCTGATGTCAAGTGTTTTTCTTTGTTTAATTGGGGTCTGTGTTGTTGAGGGGACATCCTCCCTGCTTGTGAAGTCCATGGGAATAATTTGAGTTAGCTGGGCCACAACTACCAGGGCGCATCTCCCTATCCAATCCTTAGGCAGGGAGTTCCGTACGCCCCATTCTCTACCACAGGCCCACCATACATCCGTGATTGGAATGTCTTGTGGATAAAAGTTCAGGTATTGATCTACTAGGTCTCCTTGTGCAAAGTTAAGGGAAGGTTGGGGGTTACCTGCTGTTCCTTCAAGCCAGGAGTGGATTGGATCAAAATAAGTGTGGACCCATGTTCGCATGCATGGTCCTTCAAAAGTGCCTACATCCGTTTTCTTTACTGCATGCCTGCCTCTCCTTGCTTGGACTTGGAAACACTCATATCTGCCCTTTTCTTCAATAGCATACTCAGTGATAGTTGCTGGTTCAGTTTGCATCCATAAGTCAGGGAATTTAATTGTACATTGTTCTGCATGGGTGCTTTCGGAGTTTGCGGGGATTATGAGGAGCTTTTGTCCTTGGGAGCTTCCTTTGGTTAGTAAACACTCAATGGACAATGGCCGGGTTTTATTAAGGTTATACCACTCGTCCAGTTCTTTCACAGTCCATGGTGATGGCATGACCCATAGTTTGGGATTTGCAGCTGAACATATGTAACAATTTCTTTCTGGGTGGAGTTTTTCCACAGTGAACTCTGCCCACTGTAGCCAGGTGTTGTCCTGCCACTGTCCAGTAATTGCTCTTTGCATTCTTCTTGTGATTCTGTGACTCAGGGGAGTAGTAAATTCTGCAGCTTGGGTTGTGGTTGTGCATGTATCAGTGTCTCTTATTGTCCTAGTTAGCTTGTGCATACTCACAAGCGGTTTCACCGAATCTTTTGTATATGGTTCATCCATTATCGTCAGAGGTCCAGTATTGGTCCATCTCCTCCAGGTCTCTCCAACCCAGTCCATCATATCTGTAAGTCGGCTCAGGTTGTGCATGCTGCTGTTGGTCTGCATGCTGCTGCTGGTCTCCTGGAGAGTTAAGGAAGTGAGGGCTGGGTCCTGGTTGCTGCTCCCCCCAAAGAATGTCGCTGAGGGTAACAGGGTCGAGGGTGGTGTATTGCTCAGGAGAGTGGGGCCACCTTTGGATCTGCGTGTTGCTCGTCGGGTACGCAAGGGCTGTGCTTGGTGCAGGTCCTTGTTCAGCTTCCTGGTTTTGGTGGGGTTGTTGTCTTCGCTGATGCTGCGTGTTGATGTTTGGGTCCTCCCTGCTCCGTCCTGCTGCTTCCTGGAATTCCGACTCCTCCTTCTGGTCAGACGCGGACGTTGTGGAAGCTGGTGTGACTGCTGTGGATTCCGGCGGTTGGATTCCCTCACTGGCAGTGATGGTTGAGTGGTTGGCTGGCTCAATCCATCCTGGCTGGAGTTGTTGATTGGGTGTGTTTTCTCTCGGGGCCTCTGGCTCCACTGCATCAGCATCTGTAGACACAGAGAGGGGAGGGAAAATACCAGACAACCCAGGTACATCAGGGCTAGGGCCAGAGCTAGGAGTCGACGCCATCCTCCCTTCCGGACCCCCATTTGCATCTGGACTCCTCGCATGCTCCCCACCCTCATTGGAAGGTGATTGTGGCCGCGGGATGGAGGGCGGTATGGAGGTAGGCCACTGGTTTCCCCCATCACCATCTATCGTTCGTCACAGCTTCTCCTCTGGGTGTGGCTCTGAAACAAGAATTATGATGATACCATACATTTGAGCCTTCAACACTTAGCGCCTTTGGGGTATCACCTTGAAGATTCCTGTTGCCCTTTTAAACACCCACAAGTACACCAGGTCTCCACGCTGGATTGGTTGTTTTGTTTCCATTAGGCCATTAATTTTACATTGTTTTTTATTATTGCTCATTATTCCATAGTTATTGTTATTATAATTGATTGAATGACTTGTTTATTTACTATTCTCCTACTTAGTCTTTGTTTATGTTCATTAGCTTTTCTATATTGATACTGTTTACTGTTTTATGTTGCTATTCCCTTTAGTCAACACTAATCTTATCAACTGCTAAATTTAATTATTGCATTGTTTTTGTTTGTATGTCTCCTTGGACAAAGGCATCTGCTGAGCAACTATTAACCATAATCATAACCATAACCACTTAAACCATGTCAACATTGTCCTTTACTAATTGTTTGTACTAAATGGTTCCTCAGGAAGGGAAATGTGGCCTAGAGGTCGCGGTGGCATCACTTCCCTTATGTTTTGTCTTGCACAAATATCACAATGTCGACAAGCATGTGCTATGCGGTCCTGCAGTGACGGTGCCCAGAATCCATTATCACAAATCTGCTGCTCACCTCCCCCCTTGCGCAATGATCAAAATCATGCGCATCTTGAATCAAGAGGGCAAACAACCGGTCTGGGGCTACAGTGAGACCTTCATGATTTCTCCAAACCCCATCAGGTCCTTGTTTGGCACCTTTGTTTCGCCATGTCACCTTTTTTCATTCAGTAGCATGTTCCTGCATCAATTTAATCTCATTAATAGTAAGACAAGGTTGTATTTAAGGTGAATATTGACATTGGTACCATCACCCAAGCTACCCACTGGTGCCTGTATAGCTCCGGCGCCTGTGGGGAAATCCACTAGCAGAGACAGTAAATCTTGGGGGTAACGGGGCTCGCAGGGGTATATGTATGATATGTTTTCCAAACATAATACATTCCCCCCTTTGACACATGGCACAACACAGAGAGTCATTATGATGCATGTGATCCTTATCAAAGCACTGGGAACACCATCTGCACTCCTCAGGTGAGGAGAAAGGGCATGTTGTTGGGCACTGACTACTTCCACCTAATAGCATGACATGCTGTCCACTTTCACGAGGGGCCCTGTTAATCTCTCTGGTCTTGAGAGCGGCCTCCTTAGCAACTTCGTCTGCCTTGGCATTACCTAGTGAGACAGGATCCTGACCTTTGCTGTGAGTTTTGCTTTTGCAAATAGCCAGCCGTGTAGGTCGCATCATGGCTGCTAGTAGTAATTGAATTTGATCTAGATGTTGTATAGGGGAGGCATCAGAACGCTTGAACCCCCCTTGCTTCCACTGAGCACCGTGGACATGACACATTATGAGAGTATGGGCTATCTGTATAAAATAAATGGTTACATCCTGTCCTTCCGTGAGGGAGCATGCCGCGGTCAATGCTTTTAATTCTGCCAATTGGGCTGAGCATGGCTGGGTGCAGGGCTCACACATAATTCTGACTAGAGTATTGAAATTTGTCATTTTGATAACACTAAACCCTGCATGAGTTTTATTATTATAATTATGGCCAGACCCATCCACAAAACTGCTCCTTCTGTCAATGGTTCACTAGCTAAGTCTTAATTTGGAGAAAGCTAATATTTCTGCACACATTCATGAAGGTTGCCTTCATACTCTAGTGGCTGTTTTCTTAGCACTGAGTGCCCTGATCGTGTTTGCTCTTTTTTCTTCAGTTTGTCTGTGCTGATTCACAAAGTGGGCCACTGCTTGTCTATATTTGTCCTTTTACTGCTCGCTCGAACCTCTGGCTGGGGTTGTTGGCTTCTGTGGATTATCATCAGGGTCCTGCACAGAAACTTGAGATGTATTAGTTATGCCCCCTTTGTGGGTGTTCACAGACGTTGTAAAACAAAAATATTTGTTATTGCAGTGTTTGTGTTTTATGCCCTTATAACTTCCATTACTATATATTGCATTAAGTGATAATATTCCACTATTGCGCTAAAACTAGTTCCTGCCTCTGCGTCTTCCACTATAAGGTGATATCTTCCACTCGGTAGTTTTGTGATAATTAGGGTTTTTCCTGTCATTATTAATATCATTGTGTGCCCATCTGTCTTATTCCTTAGTTGTTATTAAATGGTCTGGCTCGTCAACCAACTGCCTGTCCAGTGGTACCTAAAGCCCATTGGCTTATGACCATGAATTTTATTATTATTTATTTGCTTTATTATTTATTTTATTGTATTTTATTTTTATTTTTTATGAATGGTTTGGCTCATAACCAATTGCCGCTGCAGTGGCATCTACAGTAAGTCCACTGACTCCTATGCATGCACAATGTATGTCTGTGCACCATCCAAGTGATTAAATTACCCGTAAACCCCTCTAAGAGTTGGCCCCAACTCCATTTGATGAATGTGTCTGGGAGCCCTAAGTTGAACCCAACCACACAGCTGTCTCACACTGGCCGCTGCATGCGCTCCCAACAAAGCCTTATTGTTCACTAACTTTTTTGTCTTTTATCTTATCTTTATTTGTGCATAACCACTCATGGATACCAACAACACTAACAGTACATGAGCCAAATCCCTTCACGGCCTGGCCCCCAGTGCCGGTTTTCATATACCACATCAACAGGATAAAGAGGCAAGATTATTTCATGTTAATGGTATAAAACGGGTCAAAATATGCATAAACATATATAGTACATACATGTGACAGAAATGTTGGAACTACAAATCAAAACTTATTCAATCGAGGTGATTAACATTACATTTCCATATATTATGTTTATGCCTTCTATATATTCAATGCTGTGCACCAACTTGCTCTGTCTGTCTTTTGCTCTCTCCATGCCACGACCCTTTCATAAAGTTGTGCAACCCCTTCGAAAGTCAAGGGTATTCTGCCTGAGGCAGGGATATTAGGAATATCATGACAGAAAACATGCCACGACAATTATCTTCCAGACTGGAGGCGCACAGACCGCATTCTACACTCAAGAAGCGTCCATGCATTATTGGATTCCTGCACATACAAGGAGTAGAAAGGACCATTGTGCTCACAGCCACATGAGTACAATGACCATACACATACTGTATGTCTATATGACTATAACCTCTAATTATTACACTTCAATTGGATTTTGTTAGTATCATTGTTTTAATGTTCAGGCCCATGTAACTAATTCCACTAGCTTACTAACGATTCAGGTCTTGGCTCCGACAGTAAGGTCGGCCCTTGGGTTTACTATGATGTACTTAGTTTCTATTTCAAGACGTTCAGATTGATTTGTTACTATAAATTGATACTTTTCTTCTTCAAAATTGTGATCTCTGAGTTCTGAATGTCTGGAAAGTTTCATGAATTCCCTTGTTCTTGTTCCTCTATGTTATTTTTTAAGATCAAACCTTCATTCATATCTTCATAGTCAGAAAAGTCACCGATCAAGTCAAAGTTAAAGTTAGACTCTTCTCTCCCTTCATTGAGTTGTCCTAAGTCTGGAAGGGGCCCCATCATTAGGCGCTGCAGAGTTAGACACTAAATCACCGAAGTATTCTGTTCATTGAGTCTGGGGCAGTGTTTGTGTCTCTGCCGTGTGAGGGATTGGGAGTTACTCAAAGTTCTCCTGCAACTCTTCCATGCTAATTCTCCGTGCTTTGCAATAACCCTGAATAAATTCTATAATTTCCCTCTAAGCTTCCTCGTCGGCGTAGCCGTCTGGATTGTACATCATTCATTATTTGTATATGAGGGGTAAAAAGAAAGTATCTTTTAAGTCCCTCCTCTACAAACATGTGGACCTCAGGTCTGTTACAATTACTCCCATTCATAATTTCACACATGCGGCATTCTTTCACATTCATTCTTTGCAACGGCAGCAACGCTCAATCCTTTTTATCAGTTCTCATTGCTCATTTCCTCAATTATACAGTACAATAAAGTACAGGCATCTCACTCATTCTTATCTTTTTTTGACCACAATTTTGATCTGTGCCGCACTAATTTTCACAGGAATTATAGGGTCACACTCTATTCATTTTAACATGGAACATTTTATTTTATCTATTTGTCTTATACTCATCTGTTTATTCTTATTAACTGGATTTATGTATAACTCCAAAAACTATTGACAAATTAGCCGCAGACCCCCAGGACAAAGCATCCCCAGGCCTAAAGATACTCCATCCCAAAAGTCCACGGCCAATCCACCAACAGTCCCTGATCTGAAAAGAGGCCTACACTCTTATATACTACACTCCTACCTATCAAAGATTGCATCAATTTGATCAAATTTAGTCTGCTCTGGAGACTGTATCAATTTGGTAAAATATATATTTATAAAACGACATTCCCTATCGAAGATCTCACTCATCATTCGATGTATTGCAAAAACTCTGAAAAAACATTCCCTATCGAAGATCTCACTCATCATTCGATGTATTACAAAACTCTGAAAAAACATTTGCCTATCGAAGATCTCACTCATCATTCGACGTATTACAAAACTCTGAAAAAACATTGCCTATCGAAGATCTCACTCATCATTCGACGTATTACAAAACTCTGAAAAACATTCCCTTACAAAAACTCTGAAAAAAAAAACCTTACCTATCGAAGATCTCACTTATCATTCGACAAAATTACAAAACTATAAAAATAAATGTTACCGAAGATCGCATCAATTCGACAAAAATATAAAAACCTTGAAAAGAATAAAGAAACCTAAAACCTTGAAAAGATAAAAAATCTAAAACTATGAAAAAATAAGAATGTTATCGAAGATCGCATCAATTCGATAAAAATATAAAAACCTTGAAAAGAAATAAAGAAACCTAAAACCTTGAAAAGATAAAAAATCTAAAACTATGAAAAAATAAGAATGTTATCGAAGATCGCATCAATTCGATAAAAATATAAAAACCTTGAAAAGAATAAAGAAACCTAAAACCTTGAAAAGATAAAAAATCTAAAACCATGAAAAAATAAGAATGTTATCGAAGATCGCATCAATTCGATAAAAATATAAAAACCTTGAAAAGAATAAAGAAACCTAAAACCTTGAAAAGATAAAAAATCTAAAACCATGAAAAAATAAGAGTGTTATCGAAGATCGCATCAATTCGATAAAAATATAAAAACCTTGAAAAGAATAAAGAAACCTAAAACTTTGAAAAGATAAAAAATCTAAAACCATGAAAAAATAAAAATGTTATCGAAGATCGCATCAATTCGATAAAAATATAAAAACCTTGAAAAGAATAAAGAAACCTAAAACCTTGAAAAGATAAAAAATCTAAAACCATGAGAAAATAAGAATGTTATCGAAGATCGCATCAATTCGATAAAAATATAAAAACCTTGAAAAGAATAAAGAAACCTAAAACCTTGAAAAGATAAAAAATCTAAAACCATGAAAAAATAAGTGTTATCGAAGATCGCATCAATTCGATAAAAATATAAAAACCTTGAAAAGAATAAAGAAACCTAAAACCTTGAAAAGATAAAAAATCTAAAACCATGAAAAAATAAGAATGTTATCGAAGATCGCATCAATTCGATAAAAATATAAAAACCTTGAAAAGAATAAAGAAACCTAAAACCTTGAAAAGATAAAAAATCTAAAACCATGAGATAATAAGAATGTTATCGAAGATCGCATCAATTCGATAAAAATATAAAAACCTTGAAAAGAATAAAGAAACCTAAAACCTTGAAAAGATAAAAATCTAAAACCATGAAAAAATAAGTGTTATCGAAGATCGCATCAATTCGATAAAAATATAAAAACCTTGAAAAGAATAAAGAAACCTAAAACCTTGAAAAGATAAAAAATCTAAAACCATGAAAAAATAAGAGTGTTATCGAAGATCGCATCAATTCGATAAAAATATAAAAACCTTGAAAAGAATAAAGAAACCTAAAACCTTGAAAAGATAAAAAATCTAAAACCATGAAAAAATAAGAATGTTATCGAAGATCGCATCAATTCGATAAGGATATAAAAACCTTGAAAAGAATAAAGAAACCTAAAACCTTGAAAAGATAAAAAATCTAAAACCATGAAAAAATAAGAGTGTTATCGAAGATCGCATCAATTCGATAAAAATATAAAAACCTTGAAAAGAATAAAGAAACCTAAAACCTTGAAAAGATAAAAAATCTAAAACCATGAAAAAATAAGAGTGTTATCGAAGATCGCATCAATTCGATAAAAATATAAAAACCTTGAAAAGAATAAAGAAACCTAAAACCTTGAAAAGATAAAAAATCTAAAACCATGAAAAAATAAGAATGTTATTGAAGATCGCATCAATTCGATAAAAATATAAAAACCTTGAAAAGAACAAAGAAACCTAAAACTTTGAAAAGATAAAAAATCTAAAACTATGAAAATTTGTCAGCAACTTCTTACCCCAGAGTTCTCCTTTTTAAATTCTTTTTGAGGATCAGGTGAATACGCCTGTCCCGAGATCTAGCCAACCCCAATGACAAGTTATTATAAATAAAGCAAATATGCTCACCAAGGCGCCTTTGTCACCAGGGAAGGCCTTTCTCCCGGGGCAGAACGCTTCCCTGTCCTAACTTTATCTCGGTAGGAACCTCCAACTATGTCGTGGAAAAAACCACTGACTTTAACTTAACTTTAAATCTAACTTAGCACTCTGAACAAAAACCAGCGGAGAATGATCTGAGATGAGAAGTAGCCGCTTGTGGCCTTTATTCCCAGAGTCCTACAAGGCACAATTCTGAACAAGCAGAGCCTAAGTGTTGCCGAGCAGGAGTCACGAATGATGGATGCCCTCTGCAGCGGGATGTCCACGACCCAGGCCTTGGGGAGAAGGTGCGCACGTTCTGAGGAGGCCCCCCTCGGGAGAGGGGTTTTAAGTGTACCCACAACACCTCCTTTGTTTACTTCTGGCCAATCTTGCCCAAGTGTCTTCCCATTATGTAAATAGGAGACCCTTGTCTTCCAATCAATATAAAAATTATATCATACGTGGATGAGGCCACTTGGCCTGCCCCTTGAATGATTTAATTACTCTACAGTAGCCCTGGGGCTACAATGGGCCTGGTTCATGACCGGGACATGACCGCACAGCTGTGTGTGTGTGTGTGTGTGTTTGTGTGTATGTATGTACTGTATGTGTGTGCATGTGTGTGTGTGTGTGTGTGTGTGTGTGTGTGTGTGTGTGTATATATGTGTGTGCATGTGTGTGTGTGTGTGTGTGTGTGTGTGTGTGTGTGTGTGTGTATGTGTGTCATCATCCTTCTGCTCCTGCCCAGCAACACATGAGGCCTACAGTACATGAAAATTTACCACACTATCCCTGTACAAGGCCGGATCCCTACTGATGCTTTGCCCCTGGTCGGGGGACCACACTGGAGGGACACTGTAGTGGTGTGTACGTATACTGTAGCTACAACACGGTGTGATATTTTGTAGTGGTATTTAAAAAGATCTAAAGTGTTTTTTGCTTGCTGTGTTGCATGCTTCGTTGGTGTTGGGTTGCTGTCTCCTGTTTTCTGTCTCACCAGGGGCCTCCTGAGCAGGGGTTCTGCATCGGCCGATCCGACCTTCCTAGGCTGAGGAATCCACCAGTATTTTGTGTAGCAGTATTTTAAGACCTGTCCATAACTTTTCTATACCTGTGTGCTAAATTATAATAAATTTGAAATACTTTTGTATATCTGCCTCTTGTCAACTGTCCCTGTGCGGGGGGAAAATTAGAATTAGCCACACTACATTTAAGAGTAAAGATACATGGGTCCTCCTGCCCATCATCAGGAGGTGGCGTAGTCAGACTTTAAAGAAGGTGCACTGCTTGGCAGTTACCACACCAGTTATCAGTATTCTGAAAAAAAAATGTATAGTGCATTTCTATTAGTACTGTGTGTGAAATGAATGCCCCACAATGGGAATACTGCAGCTGAAGAAGACTTACTAAGAATCTGTCTATTCACATTTTTCTACCAGCCATTGATAAGTTGATTACATTTCTATATTAACATGTTGTATTAAAGAAAATATAGGCTAGAAAATAACTCTTTGTTGGTGCTGTAAAGTGGTTAGAAGAAATTAAATCGGAATCGGCTAAAATCGGTATCGGCAGGTCAAATTCTATGAAAAATCGGAAATCGGAATCGGCCAAAAAATTGCAATCGGTGCATCTCTATTATTTAGTGTGCTTGCAAAAGCACACTATTGTTATCCGTGCGTTTCATATCTAGTGTGCTTGCTGCAAGGCAAGCCCATCTATCTGTCAGCCGTTTTTTGAGAACCTTCTTCTCATAGAGCAGTGGTTCCCAAACCAGCTATTTCATGGATTCAGGATATTTTGCATCCTGATAAAGTTGACATACCTTTCACCATAGCTAGAGATTGGCATGGTACCTTTTCTAGTAGGCCTATTAGCCTGTTTGATGCTCATTGAGCTCAATGCAAATCAAACAGGCTAATAAGCCTACTGGAGAAAGCACCATGCCAATCTCTAGCTATGGTGAAGGATATGTGATGATGTGAGGCTATTTTAATTCCAAAGGCCAAGGGAAATTTATCGGGATGCATAATATCCTGGATCCATGAAATAGCTGGCCTTTGAAAAAATATATATATGCCTGCCCCTATGTTAACCCTATGTGTTAAATTCCCATAGGGTTACATAGGGGGTCAAATACTTCCTTCCCCTAGCATTTAAGGAAAACATTTATCTATTTACGATACATTCTTCAATCTCAAAGAAAATTGGTGTCCTTGGTGGTTTGATCTTTGCTCATTTTTTTTAATTAAGACAAATCAATTGTCAAATGATGATTTTATATTCCTGTTTTAGCATGGTATCAAATACATGTGCTCCTCACTGTATTAACATTGTATATTTTCTTAACTTCTCTGCTGTAAAGTAATAATAAAAAAGGAAGCACATTAACAATAGTTAACCTAAATTGGAGTAAACCACACAGAATAGGCCTACCACCTCTCCACCCACGTCACCAATCAATGTGAGGGATGCGCCTGGATGTTCTTGCATAATGCAGCGATGTTAGGCCGAATTGGGGACAGTTTCAGTCTTCGATGATTTTCAACAAACAGTCTGTACTCTTTTTTTTTTAAAGATATTTTTTTGGGCTTTTATGCCTTTAATCAGATAGGACAGTGTAGGGTGACAGGAAACGAGTGGGAGAGAGAGTAGGGGTGGGATCCGGAAAGGACCACGGGGCGGGAATCGAACCCGGGTCGCCGGCGTGCGGTGCAGGTGCCCCAGCCAGTCGCGCCACGACTGGGGCAAACAGTCTGTACTCTTAAGGCAGACCAAAGCTGAGAATCCAGTCTTGCATAAATACGTTGTAGCAAATGGCTTAATAGCTCGGACCGGATACTCTGCCCGCAAACTAACCCAGACATCTGTCACTGTCTTCTGACCGAACTCTATGATAGTTTTAGTTTGCTATGATAGTGTCTTGACCTGAAAAGCTTGTCCCGACAGCAGGTGACTTCTTTGACGTTTCTGTTGTCGTTGCGTGAACCCGTTCTCCAATATTTAGTTAATGCGGAGAAATACGTTTTTAATGTGCAGTGCAAATGCGGAAGTTAAGTTACCTCCGTGGGATATGAAAAACGTTTGGAAAGGCATACGATTTTGATATTTTTTCACGTACCCCCTGAAATCGGTCCACGTACCCCAGGGGATACGCATACCCCAGTTTGACAACCACTGTCCTAGAGCATTTGAGCTATCGACGCGGTTCAAACACTAAAAATCAGGCCCGATCCGGTGAAGGTTGCTTGTTAATGTCAGACGTTTTTCCGGTAGGCCTATTCCCGTTTTTAGACCCTTGTAGTTCCGCCATGCTCCAACAGAGGCGTTTCCCCATTGAAATGAATGGGGTATTCAGTCCCATTGGGAAATTATTGTTTTGGTATTTTTTTTTCCAGCCCTATTTTTTAAGCATTGTTGACATAATAGACGTCATTAGCTAAGTTTGCTAATCAACCTGCTTAGCATGGTTAGCATAGCTAGCATGGTTAGCATAATTAGCACTTTTAACATAACTGCTAGAAATCGGTTACATGCTGCCACTCAGACGTCACCACTACGACATGCTTCCATTTAGACATGCCTCTATTTCCACATGCTGCTATTTCGACATGCTGCCAATCCGACACATTTTAGTACCCCCATTCCGACAGTTTACAAATCCTATTTTTTTTCCAAGTCAATTTAACGGACCCTATGAGCCGACGGACGCAACCCATTATTCTCTGTTACATTGCTCCACGATTATTACACTGCGAGATGAGACCTATATTGCATGACAGAGCAGAACCGGGGCTTTCCAAAGAGACTAGACACGTGTCTGTACGATCAAGTATGAAAATAAAAATAAAATCATGAATTTAAATCAAAGTATATCATATTTACAGTCTATATTGCTCTGCGTTCACCCACGCAGCCACTGCTCTCGCTTGAATTACTCCGGGACCACGCATCGCACAGACATAACACGCATATCAAATGAAAGAGGAGAAACAGAGCTTTCCATTGATACCAAACACATCGATCCTTTTGTGTTATAGAAACAGATTAGTTTGATTTTGATTCGTTTGATTTACTCGTGAAACCGTGGTCAAAAAGATATGGCTTGCATGTCAGATAAAAGAGGAGAGCTAGAGCTATCCACAGATACCAAATACAACTTTCTAGGCCATAAAACAGACGAAGTGACAGCAAAATAATAACTTAATTTAGCTCCACTTAGTCCGCAAATAATGAGACAGAGAAGAAAACTGGCCATGTCTATAGAACTGCTTTCAATTCCCCGAGTCGCGCACGCAACAGACACATAACCATATCAAGAAGTCTTCACAATGACATTTTAAATGTGAATCTTTATTATTTTACACAATTGGATGTAGTTATGACATTAATAGCCTATTAATGACCTCATGTCGGAATGGCACGTTGTTTGAAAGAGACATGCCTCCACTACGACAATTGGACGTCAATGTCGGAGTGCTGGTATGTCGGAATGAACGGCGGTAGCCCTAGAAATCATTAGCCAAGGTCGCTTATCAACCTGGTTAGCAGTTAGTAGGGGTGTAAAAATGAACCGATATGTATAGTTAAAGGTACATTATGTAGGATTTTAAGTGTTTTAAGTACCTCAAGTCAACGTCTTCATTCATAAATAGATCCTCTTTGGTGTAAAATAACATTCCAATGATCTGACTTGTCCTACTGGCCGAAGAATCACTTCCCGGCATTTACATTGAAAGGGACGTTCACAGGAAGGCTTCCATGTCTTTCCGGTGTATAGAAAAATATGAACTGCCGAGAGGGACATAAATCACTACCTGTTAACGGCAGGCACGGCGTTATGGGTGGGCCTGACGGTCCTAGGCCCGCCCACTTTTTCCCAGGCCCACCCTAATTTTTTCACTAAAAAAAAAAAAAAATCTATGTATTTTTCGATAAGTCAATGTAAAACAGCAAATAATCAAAATTGTGGTTTATATTAATGGAAGAATTTCAAAAATTAAATTAATTTACAATGAAGTTTGTTTGTGTAGCTTGGACGAATCATTTTAGGCCTTTGTAATATCGTCACAGGCAAGCGTCAATATGAGTCTTTCTTTCCCTCAAGCATTGAATGTAGCCGTTGGTAGCTCAGTGGGCTAATGGAAAGTTAGTTAACCTATGTTTTTAAGATAGAATGGCACAACAGTCCATGTTTAAATACTATAAACAAGTCAGCGAGTCACTGCCTCAACAAGAAGACGATGACCCAGGCGAAAGTCCATCTTCTTTATCACCTCTACCAAAACATGCTAGGCTCAATGCTAGTTCGGAGGAGTCCGCTTCAGTGGATCAACGTCCGGGTAAAGCTGCACTTGAAGAGCCACCTACATCTACCTCAGCTGCTGTGGACTTATTAGCACAGGACGAACCTGCAAACACAGCCAAAACTGAAAAACTATCCGATGTCCATGATAGGAGACAAACAAAGATGCTTCTCAGCCACCTGGTATGAGAAATACCATTTTCTGGAATACAGCATTCAAAAAGATGCAGTGTTTTGCAAGATGTGTTGGCATTTTGGTGAGAGAGGTAGGGAGGAGAAATTTAGTCGAGCGGGCTTCAAAGACTGGAAACATATTGTGATGAACGTGAAAACGCAGGCCATTCGTTTCCTGTTCATTTGGTTGGCGATTGATTGTGTGATGAATGTAAGGACGCAAGCAATTAGTTTCCTGATCATGGGTTGGCGATTGATTGATGGGCCGATGAGTGACACCTGTGGAGGATGAAGTTGGGAAGAAAAAGGGTGTTTGCGTGTGTTCGAGAGAGAGGCGAGAGCAGACAGTAGCTACGTTTACATGCAACCATCGGAATGACCAATCGGATCGGTCAATCGGATCGGTGGAAGTTTACATGGCAAGGAGTATTTTGGATGCGCGCGTTTACATGTCAGCTTCACGCGCATATTATATAATCTAGCCTGCTTGCAGTTTTGCTCCCCGAGATGGACGTGAGAGTTTATGACGTTTGAGGCGTGAGATATTCCCTACAGTCTTTGTGTTGGCTTTGGTTTTGATGGCACTTCTGTGATGGCTGGACATAGAGGGGGTGTTCAAGCCATCCTAAAGAACACCTTTCAGAATGCCGAATATGTCCACTGTCACTCCCATAGACTAAATCTGGTCCTGGCAGCTGTGGCACGGACATCGCCTGATGCTACTAAATTTTTCGACACTTTGAATAACGTGTACAGCTTCATGTGTGGCAGCGAGCGACATGCTCGGTTCCTTAACGCTCAAAAAGAGATGCGGCCCGACCAGAGACCTCTTGAGTTGGAAAGGGGGTGTGACACAAGGTGGTCCTCAAGATCAACAGCAGTGAGTAAGGTGTTCATTCTGTTTGATGTTATTCTCGAAGTGCTTGCAGAATACGCAGAGGGGGGGCAGAGTGAGATAGAAGCGGAATCATTACTACAACAAATGCGAACAAAGAAATTCATCTTCTTACTGGTTTTATTCAAAGAGCTGTTCAGTAAGTCCGATTTCGCCACATAAGGCCTGCAGTCCATCAACCTATCAGTCACAGACACAGTGGATTTGATTGAAACCCTCAAACAAACACTGACAGACATTCGTACCGGTGACGGTGCTTTCGCAAAGATGGTGGACATGACAAATAAACTAATGCAAGAGAATGATGTTGAAAATTGGGATACAAACACTGTGCCCTCTCGCTCAAGAAAACTTCCCAATCGACTTGAGGGAAGTGTGGTGATGTCCTCCCTAGGAAAGTCAACAAGAGTGAGGAGTGACGGTGACTTGCGAGCCATTTCAAACGAACTGATTGACTGTCAACTGAATGAACTAAATACCAGATTCCACAGTGACACCTATGGAATAATGGAATCCGCAGTCACTCTCCTATCAACTAGACACAATAGTGACACTGACTTGACCAGAATGACAGAAAGGCTCAATGATGTGGGAAAGCGTTTCCACATCACTCTCACTGAATCAGGACTTTCTGTACTCCTACAGCACCAGGAAAGAAAGAGACAAAGAGGTAGCGTTTTTAAAAGTCTTGTGGAAGTGATAGACATTTGCAACGAAGACGTTTTCCCGAATGTCCATGGCTTCCTGAAAGCTTTGATTACTCTTCCGATGACCTCTTGTACGGTTGAGGGCGTCTTCTCCAGCGTGACTGCAAATAGAAGCACCATGCTCACTACTCGTCTGAGGTCCCTGTGCCTTTTGACTTTTGAGAGAGAAATTACAGCAACTCTTGACTATGATGAAATTATTAATGTGTTCAAGAGCAAACCCCGCCGACTTGTCTTGTAAATGTATTTTTCAAGGCTGTGATGTGATTTTTGAGATGCTCAGACAGTTATGTTTGTCAAAGCCTATTTTGTAACACCTGTTGTCTAGCCTAAATGTCGTAATGTGAAAATGCAAACATAAGTTGCTTAGATATGATAGACCTGTGTTTATTATGTTTGTTGAAATGACAACTTTTCTTTATGCCCTTTGACAATTAAATGTTTGGCTATGACTCTGAGGAGATAACGTAGGCATATGTGTTCATCAAATGGATTTAGTTCATTTAGACCGTAAACCGAGTCGAGAGCCGAGTGCATTTGAAGCGAAAAGAAAATCAGTACCCTGTTGGAAATGTCATGGCAATGTTCTTGTCAGTAGCTAATATGGCTTTAGTTGTAAATACAGAAATAGATTAAAAATGCTAGACTGTTCAGATGGAGCTCATGCTGCATGAACCAACATTAATAACGAAGAACGAAAGAGACGGGATGCAAGGAAGAAATAGGCAGGTAATTCTGACAGAATTTCTAAAGTAGCCTTTGCTTATATAGGCGTGCAAATCATCGCCAGGTTATTCAAACGCATAACATTTAGCTGCGACATAGTTCACAGATTACTTATATCAGGTTTGTCTTGCATCATTCGCGTTGAACGATTATGCTGTTATAAAGGGGCGGATGTGTTTGATAGGCCGTCCAAACTCCTGCCAGTAAGATGCCTCTGTGCGTAAAAACGCACGACAGGTTTTCTCATTACCTGGCCCAGCCATATTTGGTCAGGCCCACCCAAAATGAAAATCCTGGCCCCGTGGCTGGTTAACGGCCATCACATTTCGACACCTACTGTATGCACATCTCTATACTGTATGCACATGTCTATATGTTTACTTCTCTGCCACTGAGAAATGCTATTTCAACCTTGCTGTATATATTCCAACAGACTGATATAAATCCCTTTGCTGTATACATATCTCAGGGCTGCGATTCTTCCAGTTTTTTTTTTTTTTTTTTTTAACTGTTTAATAGGTCGCTGACGCTGACAATAGGCCTATTCGGACGGGATTAGTTTTATGGGGGGACGTAGAGTAATGCAGGTTTATCACATGACCTCTGTAATATAAATGTCCAATTCGGACGGGACTAGACATCTCTGTCATTTTACTTGACATGGGAGGAGTAACTGCGTTTACGTTCTGCCGTCACATCTTCGTCGCCGTGCACGTGATACTTTGCGTCAGGTACGTGCGGTATTTTCAGATTTGAAAGACTACAGAAGTTGGTGAAACTAGTAAACATTAGCTTTATGTTATGCCATAAGTAGTTTGAAATGGCTAACAACATCAAGCTATTAGGCAAACTAGCTAACGTCCTATTAGGAGCTGCACAGCATGTTATGTTTTCATTCAGACTATGGTGGAATTGTTTTCAAATCAGGATGTGACGAAATATTACAGACATCTTTACAGAGGGTCGCGTTCGCACGGGATTAATATTACCTAAGGTAATTTCTCCGGACCGTTTTACGGAAGGTAAAAGTCTCTGTAAATTTCACCGACATACTCCGTTATGTTTACTGACATGGCGCGTCCGGACGGGACTACATTACCTGGTAATTATTACATTGCATGTTAAATGCAATGTACTGTTATTCTTCTTATTATTATCGGGATAATTATTCCTCTTCCGACCAATAATAACACTAAAACCACTGAACCGTTTGACGTCATTCAAACACTCCTACAAAGTTCTTGTAACGGAGATTAGTCCAATATATTTTTCACTTTTTTGAACTTTATACTTGTAGAGATATTTACGATAAAAGATTTTAAAATTCCCATAGAGTTAACGTTGAGACGCGTTGGCGGCAAAGACTAATCGTTACGTCAGCGCTCAGCTGTCAGTAATCAAGGATCTGGTCTAACGTTGAAGTAGCCTATGCCTAATATCACAGCTGCGCTAAACCTGAATGTTATCGGCTTGTCCTAGGCTAACCGGTTAGCTCTGGGTAACGTTATACTGTAGCCTACTGTATTTAGCTAACGACAATCAGTAGGCCAGTTGCACGTTTAAGCATTCTTCTGTCGCTTCTACAGAAGGCTACAAGCTCATTTCTAATAGCTTACATCTGTGATAACATTAACACTAGAAGCAATCTGACGCTGAAATACAGTCCACCACTGCCGTGAAACCTGAACGTCTAGGTGGCATTGCAACCATTGGAAACGTTAACTATCTGTCTCACGGTGGGTTTCCACACAAGTTCAATTTCGCCTCGCGCCCATTGAAAATGAATAGGGAAGCGAAATTCGCTCCGGTAGAGCGAAATTCGCCTCATGGGGCGAATCAAAGTTGGCGATCTCCCAACTTTATGCAAATTTGAACCGCTCAGAGCAAATCAGAAGCCTGCGTTGTACACAGAGGCGGGAGTTACAAAAAAATCAGAAAACAATGGCGGCAGCCCAGGGGTCGTAACTGGAAATATCAAATGTGAATTAAGGTTTCTTGACCACTTTTAATGGTTTATTTTGATACGGTTTATTGTTTATGTGCGACATATATGTGTTCAGGACACACAGATCATTGTAGGTTAACGTAAGCTCTCTAACAGTAGAGTTAGCTTGTTAGCTAGTTGACCCATTATAACCTATTGAAAACACATAGCAGCTAAATCGCTAGCCCACTGAAATGAACTACTATCGTGTCTCTGTACAACATGACTTGTTGTCAACATAAAAACATTAAAACGGATTGTTGTGTGTATGCCACTTGAACATACTTGGGCTAGATAAACCACTGGATATAATCTGAAGCACTAGACTGTCTAGCTAACTAACCACTAAGCTAACCTGTTGAGCTACTGTTGACCATCGTTTTCAACGAGTATCCTGCCTGTCACTCAACCGAAATGCTAGGTGTGCGACCACCCCCCTCGGGCGAAATTTTAACAGGCGTATTTCGCGTGGTGACATGCCCTGTGGAAACCCAGCGTCACACGGACTAGGCCTACACGATGGACCGCACAAGTCCACACTCCCCTCTAGGGATGGGAATTGATAAGATTTTTCCGATTCCGATTCCATTTTCGATTCTGCGAAACGATTCGGTTCTTTATCGATTCTCTCATTTGGAGAAAATAACAAATCGATCAAGTAGCATCAACTTTAGTTCAGTTCAGAAGTGAAAAGAGAGGCTAGAGGTAGACTAAAGTCTACCTTACACTGACAAGATTTGGGAAAGATTCTTGAAAGACTGTAGTCTTTTGAGTAAAGTCTGAATGAGGGGCATTAGTTAAAAGACTACAATCTTTCAAGAATCTTTCCCAAATCTTGTCAGTGTAAGGTAGGCTTAAGACATGTACTGCCAGCCTCTGAGCCAGTCCGCCCCTTGTCACAGTCATCCTCTAAATTAAATGCATGAGATGGTTGCGTTCATTTAATGTTAACTGTTAAATAGCAGGTGCTACAACTAGGCAAATGGCACTAACATGAACGGTGAAACAGAAAAAAAGTGTTTGTTTAAAAGTAGGTACTATGCTAAACCAAACCTCTATAGTTTCAAAGGTCTATGCTAAACTATACCATATATCCTCAAATTATGGCTAGATTATTTTATTTGCTTAGGCTGCACAAAGCAGAGGACTTTATTTGGGGCAGACACACTGGAGACAGGCCGTCTGCGTGTTTCATTGTGAGACGTGTAGGCCTACCGGTAGGCTATCAAAATCGAAAGATTTTCAATTTGGTTTGGGATTTAATTAATTTTGGACAGTTTGCTTATATTGCTAAATGTTGTGACTGATGACCACTGAAAGCTCGGGGGTATTTGATGCATCACGATTGCGTTTCATATAGTTGAAACAGTGTCGGTATTTCCACCTGCTGTTTATTACGAGACAGAGCGCCGCTTTCATTCATCATTGAATGTGGGTGCTGTAGGCTTATGGAAACCTTATTCAGTAGGCCAAGTAGCCTATATTGAGTATTTAGGTAGCCTATGCTATGCATGATTTAGCCTACTTTTAATTAAATACGTTGGCTGGAATGCCTCCAATTGTGTTTAAATGTCGTCTCCTGCTTCAGCCTCAGAACGGGGCGGCAAGCGAGTGTGTTGGAAACCCATGGTGTACAACGACTTTTAATTGACAACAATATCAAACCAACTAATCAACAATATAAAATATTAAGAAGAGCTCTTATTTATTTCAGTTAAATATAATTTCGGGTCATAATTTAAGGATTGTAAGCAACGTTTGCAATATTATTTTGGCTGCCAGCACGTTGCATAAAGACCGCAAGTTTTATCTGCTTTGCGTTCACGGGCTTAGCCTAAAGCCTACTCATTCCATCAAATAGATAAAGACACATGATAGAAACAATACCTTTTTTCTTGTTCTGTTGCTTCTTGATTGCCCTTGCACATAGGCCTAGCCTACACAAAGAGACCAAGAGAGGAGGACTTATAGCTATCGCACCAGTCCGCTCATTTGCCTGTTTCTGCCAAGGCGGCTATTCAGCTTTCTTTCTTTGATTCTTTAAATGTAAGCCTTTAGCCTATTACTTATTAGGCTATATCATTTATCATAATCATTATGAAGTTTAGCTACTGCTAAGCCCTTTTGCAGAGGTGCTGGCGGAGGTTTGCGCCCTCCGAGTGCTTTCAGTTTTGGACTGCATTTGTGCTCTAACGTCAAATGTAGCCTAACTTAATAACCTAACTTATTTAAACTAACTAGCATTTGAGACTGATTGGGCAATGGGCATTGAACGCTGGTGTATACTTTTCTGCATTAGCCTTATGAAGTTTGGTGTGTTTGTCATGCATCGATAGGCTACATGTCATTGCGCAACCACTGATTGATTTCTTCTTTTGGTTCGGTGTACTTACAAAGTCATAGAACTGTAGCCTACGGAAATGTTTCTGCACATTGGTAGTATTTCCTCCTGTTGAAGAAATATCCACTTTGCTTTGTACTTGCCCTGTTGTCATCCTTTCGGGTGTAAACCCATTTGTGCTGCATCCATGGCAGTCGGCTGCGCTGAACTCGACGACGCCATGGACGTTGCGTATCTTGCGTAAGCAATGGGCAACGTCCTTCGTGCCCATTGGAATCGATAAGGGAATCGTTTGCAAAACTGCCAAGCGATTCCAAGGAATCTAAACATGGGGAACCGGTTCTGAACGAGAACCGGTTTTCGATTCCCATCCCTACTCCCCTCTAGTTCACGATACCCTGTTGGGGTAGACTACCGTGCCGCCCCAGCAAACAATTAACGTTCTGCTAACTTTCACTAACGTTAGCTTTTGGTTCCCCTATGGTTCGTTTTTCAGCAACCTACTAATAACGTTTAGAGAACGTTATCTCCAGGTTGTCAAAACAAATAACGTTCCCCTAACGTTTTTACAACTAAAGAAAAAAACGTTATATTCTGGTTGAATCCCAGCAAGCAAATAACGTTAGCCGCTGGTTCTCCTGTGGTTAGTTTATCAGTAACCTTCTAATACCCTGGAGAGAACGTTAGCTCCAGGTTATCAAAGTTTCCCGAACGTTATTACAACTAAAGAAAAAAACGTTATATTCTGGTTGCATTTCTCTTTTCACACAACGTTGCTACTTAGTTGTTTTTAGGTATCTTATTTGTATAACCATATCGGTATTCTCCGGTTATGTGCGTGGGGTTGATTGATGAAAATCGCCCCAGAGTTTCTATGAGTTTCCAATTGAACACGGCCAGCAGCCACACTGCAAAGTCGGAATAATTTGTTGCAAAATCGACATATAGCCCTATTCTATCCTTCCCCCCTCTGTTGGATTGATATTCGGCCGACCAAAGCCAGCCCGTCGCTAAAGGGGCCAGCGCGAGAAGCTAGGTTGAGAAACTTTCATCTTGGGTCCGTGAGTTCTGGGGTGTTGGTGTTTTAGCAGACTCAACCTCGCTAACTTTAAGACATTTGGATAACACAGAGATAAAGTTACTCACGTAGGCTGGCTGTATGGTATCGATCACATTCTTCACATCGTTCTCCATGCACTTGTTCCATTAAGTCCAACAGGCTTTTAAAAAACACTGTACAGGGTAAACCGGGTGGAAGAGCTAGCTAGCCATAGTCCCAGGCAGGCACACAACGATTTCATGCTAACTAATCTGACGAATAGTTTTGGATTAATCCATAATCGATTAGAGTGGCACCTGAAATGCATTCATGTTTTTAAAGCTTTATTTGTTATGAAAATATGATGATGAGGACTCCAATGAATTATTTCTCAAACGTTGAGACTGCATCTTAAACAGCACAATGTTCCCGAGGGAGAATTGTTTTATATTAACACGTAGTCCAAGTTATAGCCTATGTTACTGTGCTGTTCACTCAGCCTATCCCACAATTCCCAGTCCCAATTTAAAACAAAATAAACCAAAATCCATCATAATTCTGAACCGAGGACTTTTAATGGCATACGATGCAATAAAAACAGCCAGTTTTGAATGTTGAAACAGTGTGTTAGGCTAGCGCCTGCTCTGCTTATGTTTTGATCTGACTAATCGTTTATTATAGGAAAAGACACCGTAGACAAGAAAGTATTAGACCTAACCGCATTTAAATACTTAGCTGACACCTGGACATATTAACGGGCCGTATTCGTCGCAGAGTAGCAAGCAACTAATGGTAAGTGAAGATTCAAATACTATAGAGAATGGGAACGGAAGTTAGCGGCGCAGTGCATTCTGGGACAAAAAGGGCGTTTTCCTCCATTAGGTGAGGCCGCGGCGCGAATTATAAACAAGAAACCTATGGAAACCTATGATATTTCGAACAAGATCGGCTAGCCAAAACAGTAACACTAGATGTAAACATTTAGGCTACTATGCTAAAAACTAGTAGTAGAAGTAGTAATGGACCGTACAGAGACAAGCTCCTGCCAGACGCGAGGAAACGTTATATAGAAAAGATATCTTTGATCGGTAACATGGATCCCTATGACAGACCGTCTGGAGAGTGGACGTGAGACCCTGAAAGTAATACAAAGACACTCTGTTGTTGATTTTTTTTACCTGACGATCGTGGGCACGGACGTTACATCCAACAACACAACAGGTTCGTCCCATGATGTGTGAAAAACAGTGTTAGAAACAGCGAGTTAGCAATGTTTTACGATGTTTACAATGGTACAGCATTGGCAGCAGCGTACAAGTGGCCTCACGTATGTATCCCAGACGCCACCGCGGCGCAACCGCGAAATGTCCGCGACGTCACATTCCCATTCTCTATAGTCATTGCCTTAGCCATCAGAGACGTTCGCTCTCCCAGGTTACAGATAGGCTGTCGTCGCAGACGGCGAGTGTGCAGCGAGCAATGCAAGGCTGTCACGATAATTCTACATATTTTTTCCCCCTTTACACTTTGTTGCTGGGAGGTTAGGGGAACGTTAATGCAAATATAGTAAAGTTCCCTAAAGGGTAGGAGAACGTTCTGCTAACCAAAATAAACAACCAGAAAAAAACGTAGTATTTTCGTCAAGAAAACTTTCCTGGGGAACCTTGTGGCAACTTTCGCAACTTTCAGGCAACGTTTTCCTAACCAGGAAAAAAACGTTCTAAAAACGTTCTCCTAACCAGAAATGGTTAGCTGGGGCGCTTCCATCACAGTGTAAATCCAACACATTATGTCAATCTTTAAATCCACAAAGCTTGCTGCCAGTTAACGTTGATTGTAATTTGTAGCACAAAATGCAATCTTGCCAATTCCCCAGCGATACCAACAAAGTCTCACAGGCGTCAAGCTTTTATGATCACAGCCATAGCTAAACGTAAGGACAACGAATTCTTACCTTATATGGTCAAGTTATCCACAGTAGGCTAGGTCCACTTATTTCCGCCATGCATTCTTCTGGATATGAGCTAGTGTAAAGCTTGCCATATTCTTCAAGTTCTATCACATAGGTCTGACTAAATTAAAAGTTCCAGAAACACTTTGTAGGCTTAGGCTTTACCCTTACAAACCGTCCCACACAGCAAAAGGACTCCGCGGCGGATCCGCCGCGGAGGTAGCGCGGCTTCCGGAACGGACCCGCGAAACGGACCCGTATCGGCGTCCACTTGCACTCAGCGACGGATCCGTTACGGGGGCGGATCGCGGACCCGGCTGGGCTCCGCGCTACATCCGCTCCGCATCCATCCCGGACCCGCAAATCCGCCACGGATCCGCGCCGGACTCATAGAAAACCTCTGGACCGGGTCCGTTATGGACCCGCCACGGACTCATAAAAAACACTCTGACCAGAGCCTGTTCGGACCCGCAAATCCGCCGCGGATCCGCAACAGACTCAAAATACCTCTGGCCCGGGTCCGTTTTGGACCCGTTCATATCATTTTCAAAATTCCAATAAAATAGCTTAAATTTATCTAAAACTATCACTATTCCTAGCCTAGACTTCTACACCAATATAGGCCTAGTTTAAATCTGCATTGCCTTGTATTCTTTAAACTAACACAATTGTCAATACGTCTAACTTAAGTCAAGACATCAATTTACTGTACAGAATAATCACTTGGCTCAATGGAAACATGAAATTGACATTTACATTAATGGAAAGTTATAGCCTATTCTGTTTCTGTTAAGTAGCCTTGGCTATACTACTCTAAATTCTAACTACTCTAAACTAATTTAGTGCTTTATAGGCCTAGGTCGGTGCAGACATGAAACATTTTACCTATTAGCGGTAGGCTACAACTTAAATGAAATACTGCGCTATATGCACAGCTAAAATATCAGAAAATGAATAACTGGTGAACGACAATTAGTTCAATAAAAAAGATTGTTTAATGTTTATTTCTCCTATTAATCCGTTTGGTGTGGATGGAGGCAGGACAGGTCTCCTCGTTGAACCACCTGATTGCGTGCTTAGTGACCACCGCGTCGTTGGCTGACCATGTTTCTGTGTTTTTCCTCACAGCACCTGTAATGAAATAGACAGACATGTTAATGTTAATAGTATGTAGCATCCAACACCAACTATGCTTACACAATATAATATATAATATATGAGATGGGTATTAAGGAGATTCAATTAAAAAAAAAACATGACTTATGAAGTTATACAGCTATTACATTTCATTAGAGAGCTTTTCAGAAGGTGGGTACAGCAGACAGAGGCATTTATGTATGTTGACATTTACCTTCACTTCATCCTGCACTGGTAACACCAGTTACAGAAGCATATGGCTATTTTTATTATTATTAGGGCCCGAGCACCGAGGTGCGGCCACTGAAAGTGGCTGCACCGTAGGTGCAAGGCCCTATTGTTTTTGCTCAGATTATTAGGGCCCGAGCACCGAGGTGCGGCCACTGAAAGTGGCTGCACCGTAGGTGCAAGGCCCTATTGTTTTTGCTCAGATTATTATTAGGGCCCGAGCACCGAGGTGCGGCCACTGAAAGTGGCTGCACCGTAGGTGCAAGGCCCTATTGTTTTCGCTCAGATTATTAGGGCCCGAGCACCGAGGTGCGGCCACTGAAAGTGGCTGCACCGTAGGTGCAAGGCCCTATTGTTTTTGCTCAGATTATTATTATTATTATTAGGGCCCGAGCACCGAGGTGCGGCCGCTGAAGCAGCGGCTGCACCGTAGGTGCAAGGCCCTATTGCTTCTGCTCAGATTATTATTATTATTAGGGCCCGAGCACCGAGGTGCGGCCACTGAAAGTGGCTGCACCGTAGGTGCAAGGCCCTATTGTTTTCGCTCAGATTATTATTATTATAGTTTTTTCCTCCTTACCTGTTTTTTTTTTTTCACCAACTTGGCATGCTCTAAAACTCTTGTAATTTGGCAGCCATTTGTAGAACTGAAATCGAAACTCAGACACAGAGTTTTGGTCTAGGGTGTGGCTCAGGGATTCTATAGCGCCACCTAGCGCGGTTTCTGTTGTGTTTGACACATACATGCACGAAAATGAACCAAATTTGGTGGGCATATGTGTTGTATTAATCTGAACAACTTTTACATTTACACTCTATAGCAAATATTCGAAGAATTTGAGTTATGGTTATGATTATGAATTTTGCACATCACGTATTTTGAAACACTTCTCCTAGACGGTTTATCGAAATCATGTCATATAAGCACTAAAATGATCTTGAGGGGTTGCCCGAGAGGAATTGCGACCAGATTTTTGAATTTCAAAAGTATATCGAAATGGCGAAGGTTTGAATTATGGTGTTTTATTGAGAAACAGGAAGTTGGTGTTATAGGCAGAAAAAAGATTATGAATTGGATGTAATTTGGCAGCTACATGTGGAATTGCTTCTGCTAGTCGGAGACAGAGCTCTGGCCTAAGGTGTGGCTTTGGGACTCTATAGCGCCACCTAGCAGCACATTATATTTTGTGGTTGACACGTACATTCACCAAAATGAACCAAATTTGGTGGACCTGTGTGTTATTGCTATGGCTAGTCAGAGACAGAGCTTTGGCAGAGGGTGTGGCGTAGGGACTCTATAGCGCCACCTAGTGCGTTGTCTGTTGTGGTTGACACAAACATTCACGAAAATGAACCAAATTTGTTGGGCATGTGTGTTATTGTTATTGCTAGTCAGAGACAGAGCTCTAGCCAAGGGTGTGGCTTAGGGACTCTATAGCGCCACCTAGCAACCCATTATCTGTTGTGGTTGACACAAACATTCACGAAAATGAACCAAATTTGGTGGGCTTGTGTGTTATTGCTATTGCTAGTCAGAGACAGAGCTCTAGCCAAGGGTGTGGCTTAGGGACTCTATAGCGCCACCTAGCATATAGGCTGTTGTAGTTGTCACATACATTCACAAAAATGAACCAAATTTGGTGGGCTTGTGTGTTATTGCTGCCGCTAGATAAAGACAGAGCTCTGGCCTTGGGTGTGGCTTAGGCACTCTATAGCGCCACTTAGCGTATTGTCTCTTGTGGTTGACACGTACATTCACAAAAATGAACCAAATTTGGTGGGCATGTGTTTTGCTATAGCTTTTCAGAGACAGAGCTCTGGCCGAGGGTGTGGCTTAGGGACTCTATAGCGCCACCTAGTGTGTTAGCTGTTTTGGTTGACATATACATTCACGAAAATGAATCAAATTTGGTGAGCTTGTGTGTTATTACTGCCGCAAGTCAGAGACAGAGCTTTGGCCTAGGGTGTGGCTTAGGGACTCTATAGCGCCACCTAGCCCATTGTCTGTTGTGGTTGATACATTCACGAAAATGAACCACATTTGGTGGGCATGTGTGCTATTGCTACTGCTTGTCAGGGATAGAGCTCTGGCCTAGGGTGAGGCTTAGGGACTCTATAGCGCCACCTAGCACATTGTCTATTATGGTTGACACATACATACACGACAATTAGGTACGCTTGTGTGTTATTGCTGCCACTAATCAGAGACAGAGCTTTGGCCTTGGGTGTGGCTTTGGGACTCAATAGCGCCACCTAGCTTGTTGTCTGTTGTGCTGGACACATACATTGATGAAAATTAACCAAATTTGGTGGGCATGTGTGTTGCTCATGCACATGCCCACCAACAAGTATGTGTTGCTTTGTTAGATTCCGCAAATGTCACGTGTCCGCACCGCAGGTGCTCGGGCCCGCCATCGCCGCTTGCGGCTATATTTATTAGGGCCCGAGCACCGAGGTGCGGCCGCTGTAGCAGCGGCTGCACCGTAGGTGCAAGGCCCTATTGTTTTTGCTCAGATTATTAGGGCCCGAGCACCGAGGTGCCGCCACTGAAAGTGGCTGCACCGTAGGTGCAAGGCCCTATTGTTTTTGCTCAGATTATTAGGGCCCGAGCACCGAGGTGCGGCCACTGAAAGTGGCTGCACCGTAGGTGCAAGGCCCTATTGTTTTTGCTCAGATTATTATTATTATTATTATTATTATTCTCTCTTCCTCTTAGCCCGTTTGGTCGTTTCACCAACTTGGCATGCTCCAAAACTCTTGTAATTTGGCAGACATATGTAGAATTGCATTTGATACTCAGAGACAGAGCCCTGGCCTAGGGTGTGGCTCAGGGGGTCTATAGCGCCACCTACCGCGCTGTCTGTTGTGGTTGACACGTGCATGCACGAAAATGAACCAAATTTGGTAGTCAGATGTGTTGAATGAATCTGAACAACTTTTACATTTACACTACATAGTGAATCTTAAACAAATTTGAGTTATGATTATGATTATGATTTTTGCACATCATGTATTTTGAAACACTTCTCCTAGACGGTTTATCGAAATCATGTCATATGAGCAGTAAAAGGATCTTGAGGGGTTGCCCGAGAGGAATTGCGAACAGATTTTTGAATTTTCGAAGCATATCGAAATGGCGAAGGTTTGAATTATGGCGTCTTATTACGAAACAGGAAGTTGGTGTTATAAGCAGAAAAAAGGTTATAAATTGGATGTAATTTGGCAGCTACATGTGGAATTGCTTCTGCTAGTCAGGGACAGAGCTCTGGCCTAAGGTGTGGCTGCGGGACTCTATAGCGCCACCTAGTAGCACATTATCTGTTGTGGTTGACACAAACATTCACGAAAATTAACCAAATTTGGTGGACTTGTGTGTTATTGCTATCGCTAGTCAGAGACAGAGCTCTGGCCTAAGGTGTGGCTTAGGGACTCTATAGCGCCACCTAGTAGCACGTTATGTGTTGTGGTTGACACAAACATTCACGAAAATGAACCAAATTTGGTGGACTTATGTGTTATTGCTATCGCTAGCCAGAGACAGAGCTTTGGCCTAGGGTGTGGCTTAGGGACTCTATAGCGCCACCCAGTGCGTTGTCTGTTGTGGTTGAAACATACATTCACGAAAATGGACCAAATTTGGTGGGCACATGTGTTATTGCCATCGCTATTCAGAGACAGAGCTCTGGCTGAGGGTGTGGCTTAGGGACTCTATAGCGCCACCTAGCGTGTTACCCTTTTTGGGTTGACATTTACATTCACAAAAATGAATCAAATTTCATGAGCTTGTGTGTTATTACTGCCGCTATTGAAAAACAGCTCTGGCCTAGGGTGTGGCTTAGGGACTCTATAGCGCCACCTAGTGTGTGACCTGTTGTGGTTGACATACATTCACGAAAATTAATCAAATTTGGTGAGCTTGTTTGTTATTACTGCCGCTTGTCAGAAACAGAGCTCTGGCCTAGGGTGTGGCTTAGGGACTCTATAGTGCCACCTAGCAGAATATGTGTGTTGTGGTTGACGCATACATTCAGGAAAATGAACCAAATTTGGTGGGCATGTGTGTTATTGCTATAGCTATTCAGAGACAGCGCTCTGGCCAAGGGTGTCTTAGGGACTGTATAGCGCCACCTAGCGCATTGTCTGTTGTTGTTGACACACACATTCACGAAAATGGACCAAATTTGGTGGGCTTGTGCGTTATTGCTATCGATAGTCAGAGATAGAGCTCTGGCCTAGGGTGTGGCTTAGGGACTGTATAACGCCACCTAGCGTGTTGTCTGTTGTGGTTGACACATACATTCAGGAAAATTGACCAAATTTGGTGGGCATGTGTGTTGCTCATGCACATGCCCACCAACACGCACATGTTGCTTTGATAGATTCCGAAATGTCACAGGTCTCCGCACCGCAGGTGCTCGGGCCCGCCATCGCCGCTTGCGGCTATATTTAGGGCCCGAGCACCGAGGTGCGGCCACTGAAAGTGGCTGCACCGTAGGTGCAAGGCCCTATTGTTTTTGCTCAGATTATTATTATTATTATTAGGGCCCGAGCACCGAGGTGCGGCCACTGAAAGTGGCTGCACCGGAGGTGCAAGGCCCTATTGTTTTTGCTCAGATTATTCTTATTATTATAGTATAATTCTCTTACCAGTAACATTTTTCACCAACTTGGCATGCTCTAAAACTCTTGCAATTTAGCTGGCATATGTAGAATTGCATTTGATACTCAGACACAGAGCTGTGGCCTAGGGTGTGGCTCAGGGACTCTATAGCGCCACCTAGCGCTCCGTCTACTGTGGTTGACACATACATTCACGGAAATGAACCAAATTTGGTGGACATGTGTGTTGTATTATTCTGAACAAGTTTTGCATTTAAACTATATAGTGAATCTTAGAGGAATTTGAGTTATGATTATGATTATGATTTTTGCACATCACGTATTTTGAAATACTTCTCCTAGACGGTTTATCGAAATCATGTCATATCAGCACAAAAATGATCTTGAGGGGTTGCCCGAGAGGAATTGCGACCAGATTTTTGAATTTTTGAAGTATATTGAAATGGCGAAGGTTTGAATTATGGCGTTTTATTAAGAAACAGGAAGTTGGTGTTATAGGCAGAAAAAAGGTTAGGAATTGGATGTAATTTGGCAGCTACATGTGGAATTGCTTCTGCTAGTCAGAGACAGAGCTCTGGCCTAAGGTGTGGCTTTGGGACTCTATAGCGCCACCTAGCAGCATGTTATCTGTTGTGGTTGACACAAACATTCACTAAAATGAACCAAATTTGGTGGACTTGTGTGTTATTGCTGCAACTAGTCAGAGACAGAGCTTTGGCCTAGGGTGTGGCTTAGGAACTCTATAGCGCCACCTAGCACATAGTCTGTTGTGGTTGACACATACATTGATGAAAATTAACCAAATTTGGTGTGCTTGTGTGTTATTGCTATCGCTAGTCAGAGACAGAGCTCTGGCCTAAGGTGTGGCTTCGGGACTCTATAGCGCCACCTAGCAGCATGTTATCTGTTGTGGTTGACACAAACATTCACGAAAATGAACCAAATTTGGTGGACTTGTGTCTTATTGCTATGGCTAGTCAGAGATAGAGCTTTGGCCTAGGGTGTGGCATAGGGACTATATAGCGCCACCTAGTGCGTTGTCTGTTGTGGTTGACACATACATTCACGAAAATGAACCAAATTTGGTGGACTTGTGTGTTATTGCTATCGGTAGTCAGAGACAGAGCTTTGGCCTAGGGTGTGGCTTAAGGACTCTATAGCGCCACCTAGCGCATTGTCTGTTGTGGTTGACACAAACATTCACGAATATTAACCAAATTTGGTGGGCTCGTGTGTTATTGTTTTTGCTAGTTAGAGACAGAGCTCTGGACTAGGGTGTGGCTTAGGAACTCTATAGCGCCACCTAGCACATTGTCTGTTGTGGTTGACACAAACATTGATGAAAATGAACCAAATTTGGTGTGCTTGTGTGTTATTGCTATCGCTAGTCAGAGACAGAGCTCTGGCCTAAGGTGTGGCTTCGGGACTCTATAGCGCCACCTAGCAGCATGTTATCTGTTGTGGTTGACACAAACATTCACGAAAATGAACCAAATTTGGTGGACTAGTGTCTTATTGCTATGGCTAGTCAGAGACAGAGCTTTGGCCTAGGGTGTGGCATAGGGACTATATAGCGCCACCTAGTGCGTTGTCTGTTGTGGTTGACACATACATTCACGAAAATGAACCAAATTTGGTGGACTTGTGTGTTATTGCTATCGGTAGTCAGAGACAGAGCTTTGGCCTAGGGTGTGGCTTAAGGACTCTATAGCGCCACCTAGCGCATTGTCTGTTGTGGTTGACACAAACATTCACGAAAATTAACCAAATTTGGTGGGCATGTGTTTTGTTATAGCTATTCAGAGACAGAGCTCTGGCCGAGGGTGTGGCTTAGGGACTCTATAGCGCCACCTAGTGTGTTACCTGTTGTGGTTGACATACATTCACGAAAATGAATCAAATTTGGTGAGCTTGTTTGTTATTACTGCCGCTAGTCAGAAACAGAGCTCTGGCCTAGGGTGTGGCTTAGGGACTATAGCGCCATCTAGCAGATTGTGTGTTGTTGTTGACGCATACATTCAGGAAAATGAACAAAATTTGGTGGGCATGTGTGTTATTGCTATAGCTATTCAGAGACAGCGCTTTGGCCAAGGGTGTCTTAGAGACTGTATAGCGCCACCTAGCGCATTGTCTGTTGTGGTTGACACACTCATTCACGAAAATGAACCAAATTTGGTGGGCTTGTGCGTTATTGCTATCGATAGTCACAGATAGAGCTCTGGCCTAGGGTGTGGCTTAGGGACTCTATAGCGCCACCTAGCACATTGTCTGTTGTGGTTGACACATACATTCAGGAAAATTGACCAAATTTGGTGGGCATGTGTGTTGCTCATGCACATGCCCACCAACACGCACATGTTGCTTTGTTAGATTCCGAAATTTCACAGGTCTCCGCACCGCAGGTGCTCGGGCCCGCCATCGCCGCTTGCGGCTATATTTATTATTATTCTCTCTTCCTCTTAGCCCGTTTGGTCGTTTCACCAACTTGGCATGCTCCAAAACTCTTGTAATTTGGCAGACATATGTAGAATTGCATTTGATACTCAGAGACAGAGCCCTGGCCTAGGGTGTGGCTCAGGGGGTCTATAGCGCCACCTACCGCGCTGTCTGTTGTGGTTGACACGTGCATGCACGAAAATGAACCAAATTTGGTAGTCAGATGTGTTGAATGAATCTGAACAACTTTTACATTTACACTACATAGTGAATCTTAAACAAATTTGAGTTATGATTATGATTATGATTTTTGCACATCATGTATTTTGAAACACTTCTCCTAGACGGTTTATCGAAATCATGTCATATGAGCAGTAAAAGGATCTTGAGGGGTTGCCCGAGAGGAATTGCGAACAGATTTTTGAATTTTCGAAGCATATCGAAATGGCGAAGGTTTGAATTATGGCGTCTTATTACGAAACAGGAAGTTGGTGTTATAAGCAGAAAAAAGGTTATAAATTGGATGTAATTTGGCAGCTACATGTGGAATTGCTTCTGCTAGTCAGGGACAGAGCTCTGGCCTAAGGTGTGGCTGCGGGACTCTATAGCGCCACCTAGTAGCACATTATCTGTTGTGGTTGACACAAACATTCACGAAAATTAACCAAATTTGGTGGACTTGTGTGTTATTGCTATCGCTAGTCAGAGACAGAGCTCTGGCCTAAGGTGTGGCTTAGGGACTCTATAGCGCCACCTAGTAGCACGTTATGTGTTGTGGTTGACACAAACATTCACGAAAATGAACCAAATTTGGTGGACTTATGTGTTATTGCTATCGCTAGCCAGAGACAGAGCTTTGGCCTAGGGTGTGGCTTAGGGACTCTATAGCGCCACCCAGTGCGTTGTCTGTTGTGGTTGAAACATACATTCACGAAAATGGACCAAATTTGGTGGGCACATGTGTTATTGCCATCGCTATTCAGAGACAGAGCTCTGGCTGAGGGTGTGGCTTAGGGACTCTATAGCGCCACCTAGCGTGTTACCCTTTTTGGGTTGACATTTACATTCACAAAAATGAATCAAATTTCATGAGCTTGTGTGTTATTACTCCCGCTATTGAAAAACAGCTCTGGCCTAGGGTGTGGCTTAGGGACTCTATAGCGCCACCTAGTGTGTGACCTGTTGTGGTTGACATACATTCACGAAAATTAATCAAATTTGGTGAGCTTGTTTGTTATTACTGCCGCTTGTCAGAAACAGAGCTCTGGCCTAGGGTGTGGCTTAGGGACTCTATAGTGCCACCTAGCAGAATATGTGTGTTGTGGTTGACGCATACATTCAGGAAAATGAACCAAATTTGGTGGGCATGTGTGTTATTGCTATAGCTATTCAGAGACAGCGCTCTGGCCAAGGGTGTCTTAGGGACTGTATAGCGCCACCTAGCGCATTGTCTGTTGTTGTTGACACACACATTCACGAAAATGGACCAAATTTGGTGGGCTTGTGCGTTATTGCTATCGATAGTCAGAGATAGAGCTCTGGCCTAGGGTGTGGCTTAGGGACTGTATAACGCCACCTAGCGTGTTGTCTGTTGTGGTTGACACATACATTCAGGAAAATTGACCAAATTTGGTGGGCATGTGTGTTGCTCATGCACATGCCCACCAACACGCACATGTTGCTTTGATAGATTCCGAAATGTCACAGGTCTCCGCACCGCAGGTGCTCGGGCCCGCCATCGCCGCTTGCGGCTATATTTATTATTATTATTATTATTATTATTATTATTATAGTTTTTTCCTCCTTACCTGTCCCACGGCCTTTTGGCCCTTTTTCACCAACTTGGCATGCTCTAAAACTCTTGAAATTTGGCAGATACGTGTGGAATTGGTAAAACTACGCAGAGACTGAGCTCTAGCCTAGGGTGTGGTTCAGGGACTCTATAGCGCCACCTATCGCGCTGTCTACTGTGGTTGACACATACATTCAACCAAATTTGGTGGACATGTGTGTTGTATTATTCTGAACAAGTTTTACATTCAAACTATATAGTGAATCTTAGAAGAATTTGAGTTATGATTATGATTATGATTTTTGCACATCATGTATTTTGAAACACTCCTCCTAGACGGTTTATCGAAATCATGTCATTTCAGCAGTAAAATGATCTTGAGGGGTTGCCCAAGGGAAATTGCGACCAGATTTTTGAATTTCAAAAGTATATTGAAATGGCGAAGGTTTGAATTATGGCGTCTTATTAAAGAAACAGGAAGTTGGTGTTATAGGCAGAAAACAGTGACTAATTTGGTTGTAATTTGGCAGCTACATGTGGAATTGCTACTGCTACTCTGAGACAGAGCGCTGGCCTAAGGTGTGGCTTAAGGACTCTATAGCGCCACCTAGCAGCACGTTGTCTGTTGTGGTTGACACATATATCCACGAAAATGAACCAAATTTGGTGGACTTGTGTGTTATTGCTACTGCCAGTCAGACAGAGCTTTGGCCCAAGGCGTGGCTTAGGGACTCTATAGCGCCACCTAGCACATTGTTTGTTGTGGTTGACACATACAGTACATTGAAGAAAATGAACCAAATTTGGTGGGCTTGTGTGTTATTGCTATCACTAGTCAGTGACAGAGCTCTGGCCTAGGGTGTGGCTTAGGGATTCTATAGCGCCACCTAGTGTATAGTTTGTTGAGGTTGACACATAATTCACGAAAATGAACCAAATTTAGTGGACTTTTTTCGTATTGCTATCGCTAGTCAGAGACGGAGCTCAGGCCTAGGGTGTGGCTTAGGGACTCTATAGCGCCACCTAGCGTGTTGTCTGTTGTGGTTGACACATACATTCACGAAAATTAACCACATTTAGTGGGCATGTGTGTTGCTCATGCACATGCACACCAACCCACACATGTTGCTTTGATAGATTCCGAAATGTCACGGGTCCGCACCGCAGGTGCTCGGGCCCGCCATCGCCGCTTGCGGCTATATTTATTATTATTATTATTATTATAGTTTTTTCCTCCTTACCTGTCCCACGGCCTTTTGGCCCTTTTTCACCGACTTGGCATGCTCTAAAACTCTTGAAATTTGGCAGATACGTGTGGAATTGGTAAAACTACTCAGAGACAGAGCTCTGGCCTAGGGTGTGGCTCAGAGACTCTATAGCGCCACCTATCGCGCTGTCTGTTGTGGTTGACACACGCATTCACGAAAATGGCCCAGATTTGGTGGGCATGTGTGTTCTATTAATCTGAACAACTTTTACATTTATACTCTATAGTAAATATTAAAAGAATTTGAATTATGATTATGATTATGATTTTTGCACATTATGTATTTTGAAACACTCCTCCTAGACGGTTTATCGAAATCATGTCCTTTTTGCAGTAAAATGATCTTGAGGGGTTGCCCAAGAGAAATTGCGACCAGATTTTTGAATTTCAAAAGTATATCGAAATGGCGAAGGTTTGAATTATGGCGTCTTATTAAAGAAACAGGAAGATGGTGTTATAGGCAGAAAACAGTGACTAATTTGGATGTAATTTGGCAGCTACATGTGGAATTGCTACTGCTACTCAGACACAGAGCGCTGGCCTAAGGTGTGGCTTAGGGACTCTATAGCGCCACCTAGCAGCGCGTTGTCTGTTGTGGTTGACACATACATTCACTAAAATGAACCAAATTTGGTGGACTTGTGTGTTATTGCTACTGCTAGTCAGAGACAGAGCTTTGGCCTAGGGTGTGGCTCAGGGACTTTATAGCGCCACCTAGCGCGGTTTCTGTTTTGTTTGACACATACATGCACGAAAATGAACCAAATTTGGTGGGCATGTGTGTTGTATTAATCTGAACAACTTTTACATTTAAATGATATAGTAAATCTTAGAAGAATTTGAGTTATGATTATGATTATGATTTTTGCACATCACTTATTTTGAAACACTCCTCCTAGACGGTTTATCTAAATCATGTCATATTAGCACTAAAATGATCTTGAGGGGTTGCCCAAGAGAAATTGCGACCAGATTTTTGAATTTCAAAAGTATATCGAAATGGCGAAGGTTTGAATTATGGCGTCTTATTAAAGAAACAGGAAGTTGGTGTTATAGGCAGAAAACAGTGACTAATTTGGATGTAATTTGGCAGCTACATGTGGAATTGCTACTGCTACTCAGAGACAGAGCGCTGGCCTAAGGTGTGGCTTAGGGACTCTATAGCGCCACCTAGCAGCGCGTTGTCTGTTGTGGTTGACACATACATTCACTAAAATGAACCAAATTTGGTGAACTTGTGTGTTATTGCTACTGCTAGTCAGAGACAGAGCTTTGGCCTAGGGTGTGGCTTAGGGACTCTATAGCGCCACCTAGCACATTGTCTGTTGTGGTTGACACATACAATAATGAAAATGAACCAAATTTGGTGGGCTTCTGTGTTATTGCTATTGCTAGTCAGAGACTGAGCTCTGGTGTAGGGTGTGGCTTAGGGATTCTATAGCGCCACCTAGTGCATAGTTTGTTGAGGTTTACACATACATTCACGAAAATGAACCAAATTTGGTGGGATTGTGCGTCATTGCTATCGCTAGTAGGAGACAGAGCTCTGGCATAGGGTGTGGCTTAGGGACTCTATAGCGCCACGTAGCGTGTTGTCTGTTGTGATTGAAACATATATTCACAAAAAATAACCAAATTTAGTGGGCATGTCTGTTGCTCATGCACATGCCCACTTACCCACACATGTTGCTTTGTTGGATTCCGAAATATCACAGTTCCGCACCGCAGGTGCTCGGGCCCGCCATCGCCGCTTGCGGCTATATTTATTATTATTAGGGCCCGAGCACCGAGGTGCGGCCACTGAAAGTGGCTGCACCGTAGGTGCAAGGCCCTATTGTTTTCGCTCAGATTATTATTATTCTTTTTTCCGTCTTACCTGTTTTTTTTTTTTCACCAACTTGGCATGCTCTAAAACTCTTGTAATTTGGCAGCCATTTGTAGAATTGCAATCGAAACTCAGAGACAGAGCTTTGGCCTAGGGTGTGGCTCAGGGACTCTATAGCGCCATCTAGCGCGCTGTCTGTTGTGGTTGACACATACATTCACGGAAATGAACCAAATTTGGTGGACATGTGTGTTGTATGAATCTGAACAAGTTTTACATTTGAACTACGTAGTGAATCTTACAAGAATTTGAGTTATGATTATGATTATGATTTTTGCACATCATGTATTTTGAAACACTTCTCCTAGACGGTTTATCGAAATCATGTCATATCAGCACTAAAATGATCTTGAGGGGTTACCCGAGAGGAATTGCGACCAGATTTTTGAATTTTCGAAGTATATTGAAATGGCGAAGGTTTGAATTATGGCGTCTTATTACGAAACAGGAAGTTGGTGTTATAGGCAGAAAAAAGGTTATGAATTGGATGTAATTTGGCAGCTACATGTGGAATTGCTTCTGCTAGTCAGAGACAGAGCTCTGGCCTAAGGTGTGGCTTTGGGACTCTATAGCGCCACCTAGCAGCATGTTATCTGTTGTGGTTGACACAAACATTCACAAAAATGAACCAAATTTGGTGGACTTGTGTGTTATTGCTATGGCTAGTCAGAGACAGAGCTTTGGCATAGGGTGTGGCGTAGGGACTCTATAGCGCCACCTAGTGCATTGTCTGTTGTGGTTGACACAAACATTCACGAAAATTAACCAAATTTGGTGGGTTTGTGTGTTATTGCTATCGGTAGTCAGAGAGAGAGCTCTGGCCTAAAGTATGGCTTAGGGACTCTAGAGCGCCACCTAATGCATTGTCTGTTGTGGTTGACACGTACATTCACCAAAATGAACCAAATTTGGTGGGCATGTGTGTTATTGCTAAAGTTATTCAGAGACGGAGCTCTGGCCTCGGGTGTGGCTCAGGGACTCTATAGCGCCACCTAGTGCATTGTCTGTTGTGGTTGACACATACATTCACGAAAATGAACCAAATTTTCTTGGCATATGTGTTATTGCTATAGCTATTCAGACACAGCGCTCTGGCCAAGGGTGTCTTATGGACTGTATAGCGCCACCTAGCGCATTGTCTGTTGTGGTTGACACACACATTCACGAAAATGAGCCAAATTTGGTGGGCTTGTGCGTTATTGCTTTCGATAGTCAGAGATAGAGCTCTGGCCTAGGGTGTGGCTTAGGGACTCTATAGCGCCACCTAGCATGTTGTTAGTTGTGGTTGACACATACATTCAGGAAAATTGACCAAATTTGGTAGGCACGTGTGTTGCTCATGCACATGCCCCCCAACACGCACATGTTGCTTTGTTAGATTCCGAAATGTCACAGGTCACCGCACCGCAGGTGCTCGGGCCCGCCATCGCCGCTTGCGGCTATATTTATGTCTGTGGATTCCTCTTACAGGTCATGTTTGGCCTTTTTTCACCAACTTGGCATGCTCTAAAACTCTTGAAATTTAGCAGTTAGATGTGGAATTGGTAACGCTACTCAGAGACAGAGCTCTGGCCAAGGGTGTGGCTCAGGGACTCTATAGCGCCACCTAGCACGGTGTCTTTTGTGGTTGACATATAAATGCACGAAAATGAACCAAATTTGGTGGGCATATGTGTTGTATTAATCTGAACAACTTTTACATTGAAACTACACAGTGAATCTTAGAAGAATTTGAGTTATGATTATGATTATGATTTTTGCACGTCATGTATTTTGAAACACTTCTCCTAGACGGTTTATCGAAATCATGTCATTTCAGCAGTAAAATGATCTTGAGGGGTGGCCCAAGAGAAATTGCGACCAGATTTTTGAATTTCAAAAGTATATTGAAATGGCGAAGGTTTGAATTATGGCGTATTATTAAAGAAACAGGAAGTTGGTGTTATAGGCAGAAAACAGTGACTAATTTGGATGTAATTTGGCAGCTACATGTGGAATTGCTACTGCTACTCAGAGACAGAGCGCTGGCCTAAGGTGTGGCTTAGGGACTCTATAGCGCCACCTAGCAGTGCATTGTCTGTTGTGGTTGACACATACATTAACGAAAATGAACCAAATTTGGTGGACTTGTGTGTTATTGCTATGGCTAGTCAGAGACAGAGCTCTGGCCAAGGGTGTGGCTTCGGGACTCTACAGCGCCACCTAGCAGCATGTTATCTGTTGTGGTTGACACAAACATTCACGAAAATGAACCAAATTTGGTGGACTTGTGTGTTATTGCTTTGGCTAGTCAGAGACAGGGCTCTGGCCTAGGGTGTGGCTTAAGGACTCTATAGCGCCACATGGCGCATTGTCTGTTGTGGTTGACCCACACATTCACGAAAATGAACCAAATTTGGTGGGCTTGTGCGTTATTGCTATCCATAGTCAGATTTAGAGTTCTGGCCTAGGGTGTGGCTTAGGGACTCTATAGCGCCACCTAGTGTGTTGTCTGTTGTGGTTGACACATACATTCAGTAAAATTTACCAAATTTGGTGGGCATGTGTGTTATTGCTATGGCTAGTCAGAGACAGAGCTCTGGCCAAGGGTGTGGCTTCGGGACTCTACAGCGCCACCTAGCAGCATGTTATCTGTTGTGGTTGACACAAACATTCACGAAAATGAACCAAATTTGGTGGACTTGTGTGTTATTGCTTTGGCTAGTCAGAGACAGGGCTCTGGCCTAGGGTGTGGCTTAAGGACTCTATAGCGCCACCTAGCGCTTTGTCTGTTGTGGTTGACACACACATTCACGAAAATGAACCAAATTTGGTGGGCTTGTGCGTTATTGCTATCGATAGTCAGAGACAGAGCTCTGGCCTAGGGTGTGGTTTAGGGACTCTATAGCGCCACCTAGCGCACTGTCTGTTGTGGTTGACACATGCTTTCACGAAAATTAACCAAATTTGATGGGCTTGTGTGTTATTCCTATTGCTAGTCAGAGACAGAGCTCTGGCCTAGGGTGTGGCTTAGGAACTCTCTAGCGCCACCTAGAGCGTTGTTTGTTGTGGTTGACACAAACATTCACAAAAATGAACCAAATTTGGTGGGCTTGTGTGTTATTGCTGCCTCTAGTCATAGACAGAGCTCTGGCCTCGGGTGTGGCTTAGGGACTCTATAGCGCCACCTAGCGCATTGTCTGTTGTGGTTGTCACGTACATTCAGGAAAATGAACAAAATATGGAGGGCATGTGTTTTGCTATAGCTATTCAGAGACAGAGCTCTGGCCGAGGGTGTGGCTTAGGGACTCTATAGCGCCACCTAGTGTGTTACTTGTTGTGGTTGACACATACATTCATGAAAATGAATCAAATTTGGTGAGCTTGTGTGTTATTACTGCCGCAAGTCAGAAACAGAGCTCTGGCCTAGGGTGTGGCTTAGGAACTCTATAGCGCCACCTATCACATTGTCTGTTGTGGTTGATACATCCAAGAAAATGAACCACATTTGGTGGGCATGTGTGTTATTACTACTGCTAGTCAGGGATAGAGCTCTGGCCTAGAGTGTGGCTTAGGGACTCTATAGCGCCACCTAGCACATTGTCTATCATGGTTGACACGTTCACGAAAATGAACCACATTTGGTGGGCATGAGTGTTATTGCTACAGCTGGTCAGGGATAGAGCTCTGGCCTAGGGTGTGGCTTAGAGACTCTATAGCGCCACCTAGCACATTGTCTATTATTGTTGACATCTACATTCACAACAATTAGGTACACTTGTGTGTTATTGCTGCCACTAGTCATAGACAGAGCTCTGGCCTTGGGTGTGGCTTTGGGACTCTATAGCGCCACCTAGCTTGTTGTCTGTTGTGGTTGACACATACATTGATGAAAATTAACCAAATTTGGTTGGCATGTGTGTTGCTCATTCGCATGCCCACCAACAAGTACGTGTTGCTTTGTTAGATTCCGAATATGTCACGGGTCCGCACCGCAGGTGCTCGGGCCCGCCATCGCCGCTTGCGGCTATATTTATTATTATTATTATTATTTTTCTTCTTCTTCCGTCTTACCTGTTTTTTTTTTTTCACCAACTTGGCATGCTCTAAAACTCTTGTAATTTCGCAGCCATTTGTAGAATTGCAATCGAAACTCAGAGACAGAGCTTTGGCCTAGGGTGTGGCTCAGGGACTCTATAGCGCCACCTAGCGCGGTTTCTGTTGTGTTTGACACATACATGCACGAAAATGAACCAAATTTGGTGGACATGTGTGTTGTATGAATCTGAACAATTATTACATTTACACTCTATAGTAAATATTCAAAGAATTTGAGTTATGGTTATGATTATGAATTTTGCACATCATGTATTTTGAAACACTTCTCCTAGACGGTTTATCGAAATCATGTCCTTTTAGCAGTAAAATGATCTTGAGGGGTTGCCCAAGAGAAATTGCGACCAGATTTTTGAATTTCAAAAGTATATCGAAATGGCGAAGGTTTGAATTATGGCGTTTTATTAAAAAACAGGAAGTTGGGGGGCCGCTCTCGACCCTGTAGAGGATGGCAGCATATTGAGAAGCTCCTCAGAACTTCGCACAGAAAATTACCCCAAACCCTATTTTAAACCTGCCACTTGCCGACAACCTGCCTTGGATTGACTATGCCAAACCCCAAGTCTGTAAAGGAGTGTGACATTTTCAAAAAAGCAAACAAAGGAGGTAAGAAAACCCCGAAGACCGCTAACGAGGGGGACAAAATGGCGATAGCAGAGGTGCTAACCGAGCTGAAGGCTCTCCGATCAGAATTTGGATCAAAACTCGATGTAATAGACGGCCGCCTGGATGCAATGTCCAACTCCATTTCAGCATTGGAGGACACATTTTCAGATATCAGACGAGACGTCTCTTCCAACGAAAAACGCATTGACAAGGCCGAGACCCGCATCTCTGATACAGATGACACGCTACATCACATGGAGGCATCTTTAGCTGCGGCCATGAAAAGGATTGCGCAACTCGAATCAAAGACGGAAGATTTGGAAAATCGTGGAAGGCGTAAAAACATCAGGCTATTTGGTCTTAAGGAGGGCGCAGAGGGCTCGCGCTCACTTTTTGACTTTGTGCGTGAAAAGTTACCTGTATGGCTTGGACAGGACCCTAGCCAACCCCCTGTACTGGAAAGAGTGCATCGCACGCTGGGTGATGTAAAGCCGGATCAGCACAGAGCCGTCCTCATTCGCTTTCTTAACTTCCGAGAGAAAGAGCTCGTCCTCCGTTTAGCAAAGAATCGCAATATCACACACGACGAAAGCAAGATCTACCTCACCCAGGACCTGTCGGCCGAGACCATCAGACGTAGACACAAGTTCGACCGTGTTAAACAGCTGTTCTTGGACATGGGGACTTTCCGAGGCTTTCATCCACATCCTTGCAGGCTCAGAGTACTCCATGAAGAAAAGATTCGACGCTTTTCCTCACCAGAAGACGCTGAAGATTTCTACCGCAGCATCACAGGTGGGGGTTGCCAGAGTGGTGGTTGTCAGGTAGGGGAAAACTCCACTTCAACTGAGGGGTGAGTGGTATTATGACCTATTTTCACATACAATCTCATTGAGCCAAACAAGAACTGAAACCTTAATGGAACTCTGCAGATATGGACATTGATTTAAAACCAAACGTAACATTATTTTAAAACATTTTTGACAAAATATTTTTCTTTCTGCCCTACCTATGACTTTTATATGATACTAAGTTTTCAGCTGATCTGAAACTTGTTTTTTTTGTGGCTTGTGAGACCCTTTTGGTTTTAAAATAGGGGGAATTTATAATTATTATTTCTTTGCTGTGCATTGTTCAAGGGCATCTGTTGTACATTCTGTTAGACAGTATCAGGGTTATTTTTGCAATGGGTCTGCCTTGTCAATTGGGGACTAGGCTTCTGGGTGGGGGGTGGGGGGGAATGTTTGTCAGCGTTGAGAGGGATTTTTGTCTTGTCTGCCCTTGTTTCATTTACTTTATTGTTTATACTGTTTGTATATTTTGTGTCTTTTTTTGCAAGTGTATTATATGGTGCGATATTGTTCATTTCACATATGGTAAACTCACTTAATGTGGTAACATTTAACGTCAGAGGTCTAGGTCATCCAATTAAACGTAAGAGAGTCCTTTCATTTTTAAAAAGCAAGAAAGTAGACATTGCGTTTCTACAAGAAACTCATCTTTCAAATGAGGAACATAAAAAACTGAAGAGAGACTGGGTAGGACAGGTTTATTTTTCAAGTTATACAAGCAATAAAAGGGGAACAGCAATACTTATCCATAAAAATTTGCCATTCATCATCAAAGAAGAGCACTATGATCAGGAAGCCAGATATGTCTTGATTTGTGGGCTATTATATGGTCAAGAAATTCTTTTGCATAACATTTATGCACCAAATGAAGACTGCCCCAAATTCATGTCAGACATGATAACTCTGTTTACTCAACATCATAAAGACCTGGGAGTGGTGGCTGGCGACTTTAATTGTAACTGGGATGGTAATTTAGATAAGTCATCTCATTTAATATCCAATCCAAATGCATCCAAAGCGCTACAGTTGGCCTGTAGCGATGCAGGTCTGGTTGATGTCTGGAGAGAATTTAACCCAACCATTAAAGATTACACATTTTACTCAACTAGGCATAAAACATATTCAAGATTAGATTACTTTCTTTTACCTCAAGACCAACTTTCCTTTGTTACCTCCTGTACTATCGGATCAATCCTTATATCTGATCATTCTCCAGTGTATCTCACATTTGCCATAGGGCATCAGAAACAACAAACCAAATACTGGAGATTTAATTCATCACTTCTCTCAAACACAGAGGCCTGTCTAAAAATTAGGCAATGGATAAGTCAATACAAACAGGAAAATTCAGACTCCCCAGTTTCAAATGCCGTAATGTGGGATGCGGCCAAAGCAGTAATCAGGGGACATCTTATCTCATATACAAGTGCTAGGAAAAAGGCTGCCAATGAGCGTGCTTCTCAGCTTCAAAAAGAACTTACTACCCTTGAACAGTCCCACAAACAAGCGCCTACAGAGGACAACTTGAGGAAACTTAATGCTGTCAAGACTGATCTCAATCTCATTCAAACCGAGCAAGTAAAAAAACTTCTATTTTTCACAAGGCAGCGTTATTATGAATATGGAAATAAGCCCAGCAGACTTTTAGCTTACCAGCTCAAAAAAGAACGAACTGATCGTACCATAAAACACATACGTCAGGCAACAGGCCAATTGCGGTATGATTTGCAAAGTATACAGTCCTCATTCCTAGACTTTTACAAAAATGTATACACTTCAGATAACCCCTTAGAATCAGACATACAGTCATTTCTAGAGCAACTATCCTTACCCACACTGTCAGACGAAGATAATGCACATCTAGGTCGCCCTTTTACTTCAGAGAAGGTGCTAGAGACCATTAAATCTTTACCACTAGGAAAATCCCCAGGATTAGACGGATACCCCGCTGAATTTTACAAAACATTTTGGCCTGACATTGAGCCCCTTTTTATGCCCATGGTTCAGGACTTTTTTAAGAAAGGACTGCTCCCTGACTCCATGAAAACAGCTGTGATATCACTGATACACAAGAAAGACAAAGATAGTGCTGAATGTTCCTCATACCGTCCAATTTCCCTACTTACAGTTGACTTAAAAATCATATCCAAACTGATCACACGAAGACTGGAGAACCTACTACCCATGCTAGTTAACCCTGACCAATCTGGTTTCATTAAAGAACGATATGCCTCAGATAACATTAGGAGGTTATGGGACGTCATTGACTACTCTTCCCTGTCTGAACACCAGGCACTGCTAATCTCACTGGATGCTGAAAAGGCGTTTGACAGGGTGGAGTGGTCCTACTTATTTGCTGTCTTGAAGAAATTTAATTTTGACAAAACATTTATTGGGTGGATTATAAGTCTTTACAGGGATCCCCAAGCACAAGTGTGCGTCAATGGGTCTTTGTCTGAAAGGTTTAGCCTATTCAGAGGCTGTCGTCAAGGCTGCCCTCTGTCTCCTCTTTTATTTAATTTGGCTATTGAGCCTCTTGCAGAGGCAATTAGAGCAAGTAAAGATATGGATGGCATTGACATTGGTAGAAAAGAGAATAGAATTTCTCTTTATGCAGACGACGTGATATTATATTTGTCTACCCCAGAGAGATCAATTCCAGTAGTACTGGACCTAATTAGTAAATTTGGAAGAATATCAGGTTACAAAATTAACTTGACAAAATCCAATGCCTGTCTACTTAACTCAGATATTCCAGCTGAACTTAAAAGAATTTCTCCCTTTACTTGGGCACAAGGTGGTTTTAAATACCTGGGAATAAATGTATCTCCTAATCTAAAAGACTTATTTCAAATAAACTACACCCCCCTACTTAGCAAAATCAAAGAGGAACTGGAGTTTTGGACTCTGCTTCCTATCTCTTTTATTGGACGAATAAACGTAATTAAAATGAATGTGCTACCACGATTTAATTATCTCTTCCAATCCTTACCATGTTATCTTAACAAAACATTCTTTCAGTCAATTAACAAATTGATAAACTCTTTTATATGGAAAAAATCAACACCTAGGATCTCACTGAAAACCCTAACAAAATCTAAAGAAAATGGTGGTCTGGGTCTTCCAGATTTTCAACTGTACTACTGGGCAGCACAGACTAAGGACACCATTAGTTGGATACAGAACCGGATAACTGCTCATTGGACAGATATTGAAGCTGAACTCTGTTTTCCCAGCTCAATCACTACTCTGCCATTCATCAATAACACAAAAAACATAAAGTCAATATCTAAAACATATGTTATAGCAAACTCTCTTCAGGCTTGGCAAGATGTAAAGAGATTTTGTGGATCACATACCACCATTTCTACTCTGGCCCCTCTATCATTTAACCCAGACCTGCCACCCCTGATAGGGGAAGCTCTTACTAAGTGGAAAGAATATGGCATACATCAGTTCCAGAACTTATTTGAGGAGGGCTCTTTAAAATCTTTTCTAGACCTCAGATCAGAATTTGACATCCCAAACCAAGACTTCTATAAATATCTACAGCTTCGTCATTATATAACCACATTGGAAAAGTCAGGACAAATGTCCTTTACTTTATCAACTATTGAGGAAATTATTGTAAACTCCACAAAGCTGAAAGGGAAGATTTCAGTGATTTATGGAGCATTACTAGACCACAATAGCTCCTCATTGATTTCACTTAGAACTGTATGGCAGAAAGACGTAGAACAAGACCTTGATGATGAGCTTTGGGACAACATGTGTAATAATGTTTTTGTTTCTTTATCTTGTAACAAAATCATAGAGCAAAATTACAAATTCATGCACAGAATGTACCTGACACCAGTACGTCTTAGCAAGATGTATCCCAATGTGTCCTCTAAATGTCATCGCTGTAAGACATATACTGGTACTCTTATCCATGTATTTTGGAATTGCAAAGAACTGAAACACTTTTGGAATGCAGTACACAATCTGACAAGCAAACTTTTGCAAATCCAATTCACACTATCACCTCTATTGTATCTCTTTGGTACAGATCCAGATCACACTTTAGACCCCATCTCAAATAAAAGAATTGGTATAATTGCATATGTAGCCAAAAAATGCATACTACTCAACTGGAAACAAGCTACAGCACCCACAATTAATATGTTTAAAACAATAATGAACGATACAATGCAACTTGAACACCACACATACCACTTGAAAGGTAAAGGGGATCTTTTTGCTCAAACACTGGGACCTTTAATAATCACCTGACACCTCATTTTGATCCATTATATGACCTATATCCATGTTTACCTGTCTCTATTTTCTTTTCTCTAAATTAGGACATTAATAACACTAATACACTTGATTTTATTTTATTTTACTGTATTTATGTATATTATTTTTATTTTATTTATTATGTTTATACTTTTGTTTTTCTCCCAACTTAAGCATGCACCAATATTTGTAATACTTTAATTTCTCCCTCTCAGTTACTTATGTGTTGTTGTGTTTGTGTATGTAAAATGAAAATTCAATAAATAAACAATTGAAAAAAAAAAAAAAAACAGGAAGTTGGTGTTATAGGCAGAAAAAAGGTTATGAAATGGATGTAATTTGGCAGCTACATGTGGAATTGCTTCTGCTAGTCAGAGACAGAGCTCTGGCCTAAGGTGTGGCTTTGGGACTCTATAGCGCCACCTAGTAGCACGTTATCTGTTGTGGTTGACACAAACATTCACGAAAATGAACCAAATTTGGTGGACTTGTGTGTTATTGCTATCGGTAGTCAAAGACAGAGCTTTGGCCTAGGGTGTGGCTTAGGGACTCTATGGCGCCACCTAGCGCATTGTCTGTTGTGGTTGACACGTACATTCACGAAAATTAACCAAATTTGATGGGCTTGTGTG